>NC_060066.1:98453258-98763008 GCF_922984935.1 Meles meles
GACCCTGCGTGCGCTTCTCCCCGGTTTAGCCTCTGGAGCAATGTCCCTCAGTGGAACAGACTTTTAAAAGTCCTGATTTTGTGCTCCGTTGCTGTCCTCCTTGCCGGGAGCCGGCCCCTCCCCCCGCGGTCTATCTTCCTGTCATTTTGGATTCACTTCTCCGCCAGTCCTACTTTTCAGAAAGTGGTTGATTTTCTGTTTCTAGAATTGCGGTTCTTCTCTTCGATCTCCTGTTGGATTTGTAGGTGTTTGCGATGTTTAGATAAGCTATTGAGCTGATCTCCTGCTACCTGATGTAGTCTCAGCCTGCGACTTCTCCACCATCTTGACTCCTCTGGATGATGGTGTGTTCAAGTTTTACTAGTGGCCATTTGGTATGTTTCCAATTTTTCAATATTATAAAAACAGAGTGAACATCTTTGCAGACATTTCTGATTATTTTTTTTTTTCTGGTCCCTTAAATACTGAGAGAAAGTATATAAGTACTTCTGAAATTTTATTTTATTTTACCTTTTTTTTAAAAGATTTTTTTTTAATGTATTTGACAGAGTCACAGTAAGAGAGGGAACACAAGCAAGGGGAGTGGGAGAGGGAGAAACAGGCTTCCTGCTGAGCAGGGAGCCCGATTTGGGGCTCTCTCTCAGGACCCTGTGATCATGACCTGAGTTGAAGGCAGATGCTTAATGGCTGAGCCACACAGGCGCCCTGAGATTTTAAAAACATTATTAAATAGAGAGGACTTCAAGCTCCAAGCAGCAGTGTGTGAGAATAGCATCTCTACCACCTTCTCTGCAGCAATGAGTGTTACCATTTCTCTTTAAACTCTTATGGGGGAAACCTGTGCCTGGTGCTTTTAATTTGTACTTTAATTATTTATGTGACTTATTGGGAATTTAGCTGTTACATTTGAGATAGAGATTTTCAAAGTTTGCTGTTTATACCTCATTTTTTTTCATAAAATTTTTATCGTGTTAATGTCAGTTACCATATGGTGAAATTCATTAATTCACTAGGCGTTAAGGCTTTATTTGACATCAGTTGTGTGCTGGGCAGCATTCTCAGTACTGTCTCATGGAGCTTACATTGCAGTGAAAAATCTTTGTGTTTTCTTCCACTTTTAAGCTTCGAAGGAATGTTCCCATTTAAAAACCTGGTAAATATTGACCTAAATTGTTTTTATTTTTAGAAATGTTAATGACCTTCTTTAAGGGGAACAAAATGGAAAAGTACAAAATAGTGATTTCTGTGTTATTAAACTTACAAACTCTAGAGGGTGCATTATTTTCATAGATACACAAGTATCTACTTGTGTGTAAGTACATGCACCTTAACCATTTTTGGCAATATGTTGTGGAATCATAATATGTTATAGTGTGATATAACTTCATTGACCATGGGTAATATCCTGAACAGTAGAATCCTTATCAAGATATTTTATGTAACTCTGTTATATATTGTAGAACTACATTAAGAGGGGAAAAGACCTTTAGAACAAACAAAAATAGTGCTGTGCTTTTTAGGATATTTCAAGTTTATTCTAAAATTACATTTCTCTGTTCACCAGCTGCACATTTCTTAGAAGTTCTTGCCAGGCGGCACGTGGGTGACTAAGTTGGTTAGGCATCTGCTTTTGGCTTATCATGATCCTGGGTTCCTGGGATCAGCCCCACATCTGGCTTCCTGCTCAGTGGAGAGTCTCCTTCTCCCTCTGATCCTCCCCTCCTTTACTCATGCACTTGTGTGTGTTCTCTCTCTCTCTCTATCCAACCCCTCTCTCAGTCGCTTAAAAAAAAATTCTTGCCAATACTGAGTTTGTTAAATACTACAAGTCTTTAAAGCCTGATGTGCTAGTGACAGGACTTGCTTCGGAGTACAGTTAGCAAGTTTTCCGTTATTCGATAATACCTTATGAACAAGGTACTTGGATCTAGGTCCTAACTTAAATCATTCAACTATCCTGTCTTTTTAATGGTGTCTTGTGTTAATGATGTCTTGTATTAATATACTAACTGGGGAGATTCTTTTCTCACTATTTTTTCAAGCATCAGTGATTTTGGACATCTGTATAATCTGAAAGTCATTGGTGTTTCAATTAAATTTAGAAGACAAGAAATGTCTTTTCATTTTATAGCACTGAATTTCCATGGAGTGGAGATTGTCCATCCCTCTGTGAGATCTGTTGGAATCTCTGGAGTTTTGAAATGAAGGGTTAATGAATAAATATAATGATGTAAATTATTAAAAGCAAAATTCTTTAAAATTTACTTGCTGCTAGTAATATGAGAAGATAGTATAAAGGGCAAGGGTTTAAAATGTCAAAAACACCAGTGTATAGAGGGGTAGGCAGCACATTTGCTGTGAGGATTACATGACATAAAAAATATGCTTAGCTTTGTGCCCAGCATGTATAAAATGCTGTTGTTGTTATAAATGGTATGTGATCTCTGATTTTTAAGCCCATCATACTGTACACATATGATGGTAGCTTTTTGAGATTGTGTTTATTCATGTATAGTTAATCCTTATTTTTTATGGGTTCTGTATTTGTGAATTTCCCTGTTTGTTAAAATTTATGTATAATTATGTATAATTATATTATGCTGAGTGAAATAAGTCAAGCAGAGACAGTCAGTTATCATATGGTTTCACTTACTTGTGGAGCATAAGGAATAACACGGAAGACTTTGGGAGATGAAGAGCAGAAGTGAGTTGGGGGAAACTGGACGGGGGGACAAACCATGAGAGACTGTGGACTCTGAGAAACAAACTGAGGGTTTTGGAGGGGATGGGGTTGGGTGTTGTGTGAGTCTGGCAGTGGGTATTATGGAGGGCTTGTATTGCATGGAGCATTGGGCGTGGTGTATAAATAGTGAATTTTGGAACACTGAAAAAAAATTTATGGATAATCACTAAATTAATATTCATGCTTTCAAGATTATTTGTAGACACATGCAGGGCAGAGGAAAGTTTGAGTTGCTGGGCGTGCAACTAAAGTCTAAGAAGGCAATGCTCAGCCTTCTTGTCTTAGCTCTTATACTATGAACTGGTGCCCTTTTTGAGATTTGTTTAGTGCCATGTTTTTTGCATTTTTATGCTTTTTCTTGGTGATTTCACTGTGTAAAATGGCCTCCAAGCTGAAGTGCTGTCTGGTGTTCTGAGCCCATGAAGGCTTGGATGTACCTTATGGAAGAAGTGCATGTGTTAGATAAGGCTCATTCCAGCATGAGTTATGGTGCTGTTGGCTATGAGTTCATTGTTGATGAATCAACAATAGATGTTAAGTTGTCTTTAAACAGAAACGTGTAAAACAAGGCTATGTATTGATAAGTTGATGGGAATGTCATGACCAGAGGCTTGCAGGACCATAATCCTGTATTTCCCCTAAGAATCTCAGTATTCACTAAATCAGCATTCATGGTGACTTTATAGAACACAACCTCCATAGAAATAATGAGAATTGGCTGTATTTTCCATGTGTTGGAGGATCCAGATGGGGCCCAATAAATAATTCCCTTCCTACTTGTCTGCCAGACTATTGAGAAACTTGACAAAGGAGCTAACATAGATTCCAAAATAGAATCTTCCCTGAGAAAGTCGATAATAGACAGATGGCCTTCCTATTACTGAACCCGTTAGCCCCAGGTGGCACTGAACCAGTGTGGAAGAGAAAAGAGAGTGGATTTGTGTGTCATGGATTCCTGCTTGCAAAATCACCATGCACAGAAGTATCCCCTGGGAGGAGTAGGCACAGGCAGAGGAAGACAGGGGCATTACCTTAACCAGGGGGAGTAAGAAGCCAGGTGTGACAGGCCCCCGCCAAAGTAGCTCATACATACTAATACCAGATTGGTTGGTTGAATAAGAGGTTGTGGTAAAATAAGAATGTCTTCACATTTGTTCCCCCAAACCCCTTTAAAACTTATTCAGGGATGATAATATTTTCATGCCTTTGGATGAAAACCTAGGTGGGTTATGACTTTTCCCCTCACAGCCCTGTGATCATTTTAAATCACAAAAATGATTTGGTTGAAGGCACTTGTAGCCCTTCATACTACTTATTCAAAAGTAGTACTTCTCTGTTTTATCTGTGATGCCCGCGCAGGTGCAGGCCCACAGTCCTTTCTCTTCTTGGCTCTTTTTTTTTTTTTTTCCTTAAGATTTATTTATTTATTTATTTGACAGAGAGAGAGAGATCACAAGTAGGCAGGCAGAGAGGGGGAAGCAGCTCCCCACTGAGCAGGGAGCCCGATATGGGGCTTGATCCCAGGACCCCGAGACCACGACCCAAGCTGAAGGCAGAGGCCCAGCCCACCAAGCCACCCAGGTGCCTCCTGGCTGTTACCCTGAGCTTACCTACTGCTGCCTCAGTCTTCCTGAGGCTGTGAATGGGGAAGGAGGAGGCAACAGGGAGAAGCAGGGATTTTTTTACTTGGTATTATTGATGGCTGCTTTATGTTTTTCCACCTTGGTGGATGTCTGAAGCTGATAATTTCTCTTTGGAGCAAATTTTTGGGTATATTGGAGGTACTTCTTCTGGGTCATTCATCACAGCTCTCCTAGGCTGGGGTGAGCCATTGTTGTGTTTCATCTGGCTCGTGGTGCCACTCAAACTTCTTTGGACCCCCAGGCTCTGGGAATTTCGGCTGATCCTGACGCTGCTCCCTCTACTTTGCTGCTGTGGATTACCATGACCTCTCAGGCTTGGGCCACTGCAGAGAATATGTGCCTGTCTCTGTGTGTGGTTTCCTTGGCATGGGGTTAGAAGCCATCACCACCTTTTTCTTTTCTGCTGGGGAGGGACCTACCATGTGGTTCATCACGTTCGACAGAACACATACAAATCATCCTTCTCCTTTCTGGATCCTTTAATATTTGATATAGAATTCCCCGAGGGGATTAAAAATTATTAGAGTTCTTTATGAATTCTGTATGTGATGTTCTCTCACAGATTCACTTTAGTGTCTGATATCTACTGATTTGGCATCTCAGTGATATTGAGGCAGAAGGAATTCCATATTATTATCATCATCGCATGTGTACATGTATACCTATGAGTTTTAGCAGTTCCACAAAATTAACGTGATTACAAAAAATGTTAGGTAAACTGATGTCTAGTTAAATCATCCCCTTAGGGAAATCAATATTTTCTAGTGTGGCAATGGATAATTCTAAGCACATGGGAGAAAAAGGCATATTGGACCTTAGGACTTTTTTTCCTGAATGTTACTCCTGATTTGTATGTTTTTCTTTTAAATTTCTGTTTTCCATCAGTAATCCCAATTGCCATCCTAGGCTACATAAAACTCTTGGAAGAGTTAATAATGGAAAGTGCAAAGACGAACAACTGGCAGATAGTAAGTGCTGCGTAAATGTTCGCTGTTGGGATTCTGGCAATAGTATGCTATAGCAATTGAGGGAGGGTTATCATTAGGCAGTTTTGCTACTATAAAAGCCTATCTTTTTTGAAGGCTTATTTGTCCTTTAATGATGTCATTTTGACAAAAATAAACTGGATGATAATAGATATTATTATTAATGTAGTACATATTAAGAAAATACAATAATCTAGTTAATAGATATTTGATGAGGACTTTCTGTCTTGAGCCCTGGGAACATAGGGTAAGCAACACCATGCATAGTTTGTCTTTCATGGATCTTCTTGTATAATGAAGAAGACAAATTTCATCATTTATAAAGTCATTCAGGTATAACATTGCAACTCATATGAGTACAAGGAAAGATATATAGCGCCATGAAAGGGCATGTTTGAGGGATTAATGTGGGCAGAGAGAAGACTTCTCTGAGGAAATGGCAATTGAGGCAAGATCTTAAAGGTGCATAGAAATTATCTTTATATAGTGGGATGTTAAATGAAGTGGGAAAGCTTCTGGGAGAGAAAATGACATGTACCAAGAGCCTGTGGTTGAAGGACCTGAAAGAAGGCCTGGGAGTCAGTGCAGAGAGCAAAGGTGTGTGTGACTGTAACTCCAAGTCAGACTGTGAAGGACCCAGTCAGGCATTGTTTTAAGCAGGGAAAGTGATAATTCAGATTTTTGGAAAGATTGCTTGGAGGAGAATGGATTGAAGGGAAGTAGCCCCTGTGTCCTTATCACCACCATCAGCATCACCAGTGTCATTATCATTATAACAACAGACATGGGCGTACCATATTGCAGGGACCATGGCTTTATGGTCTTTGGTCTTCACAGCAATGCCATGAAAGAGGTGTCTTTGTTCCCCTCACTTGGCAGGAAGGAGTTTACTAGGTTAAATGACTTAATGTAATCTATCCAATAATGAGCAGAGCTGGTGTTAGATAAAGTAACGTTTTAAAGCGTAGTACTTGGAGCATAACAAGCACTCAACTGATGTTTGGGTATACTTATACTGTATTTTCCCCCTCAGTTCAATGTATTTTTTTTAAAGATGCTTTAATAATAAAGTATAAAAAGCTTTACAGACAAAAACCTCTCACACTCTTGACTGCCATCCACCTGTCCTTGAGACTGTCTGCAACCACCAAAGCCCCGCCTGCATTATTGTTGACTGTGTGGTAGTGATGGTGGTGCCCACTAGATGGTATGGGCCGAAGACTCCACAGCTCTAGCCACAGCTGCACCCTTGCAATGAACAGAGAACCTCTTTTCATGAAGCAAATCACCATTTTTGCTTCATATTTGCATCTGTGATAACTGGATTTTCAGGGTGTTGCAGGACACAGTGATAAAAAGCAGTGTCAGTTGTCAGTCACCTTGGTGCTCTTGACAGTAGGAATTTTCTCCTCTGTTTCACTGGCCAGGAGGTCATGTGGCATCTTTTGTCATTATAAGAAAGGACAGATATCTTATAAATCAAGTCTTTTTTAGGAAATTAACACGACTTCTGCTAGGTGTTTTTTAACCCTGTGTTCCTGCTGTCGTCATCTGAGCCTCGCTCACAGCATGGCAACTGGTGGATTTAATACTGATCTGATACTGTTACAGACATTAGGTGGTGTTCAGTATACTGCTTTTAAGCAGGCCAGAAATACTGGTAATCAGTTTTAATACTCAACTTAGAAAACTGTACTCTAGAATACTACAATAGTTTGTGAGGTATCCAGGTAGAGGATACTTGCCTGGATTAGGAAATGAGAATGACAGCTGGATTCCCCAGTAAGAATTCAAAAGAGAAAATACTTGAATATGTTAAATCTGTGAGTTAGGAAAAATGATATTGAAAAAGATGTGTTGGTTCACTCACCTGTATTGGAATTTTTCTCTTTAAAATGCCTTGGCACTCTGGTATATGGGCTCTCTGACGACTGACAATGTGAGTTAGCAAGGAATTGCAGCATCTTCACAAAGTGGCTTCTACTCCACAGGGTCATTGAACAGCTTGGTGGGAAGCAGCTGGTCATGAACCACATGCACCACGAGGACCAGCAGGTTCGCTACAATGCTCTTCTGGCTGTGCAGAAACTCATGGTGCACAACTGGTATGTGCTGGCTTTTTCTTTCCTCTCCCATACTGATCTGCAAGCTCTCACTTGCCCCTTTGAAAAGTTCTCTGATAAATGCATTGATGAATGATAGTTTTTTAAATCAGTAGTTTTGATGAAGTATCTAGAAATATATTTTAGTAATCAAGAGTAATGATAACATTTTGGGAAGACTAACTGCACTGACGTTCTCAAAAAATGTATATTCACAGTACTAATATCAAAAACAATTCTAGAATTAACTAAAAGGATATTTGTGGCTTAAGGGAATCCAGCTTTTTTGGAGTTGAATGGAATCCCGTTGGATTACTAATCAGAGGCTTTATAATTTTGCACGGTATAACTATTCAGCATATGGTTAACTTGAATGGTTTTTACTGGTTCGTGTGAAAACACTAAAGAAAACACTGAAAGCTGATTGATCAACTAAGATTCAGCTCTCTCACATCTCATTCATTATAGCCTTTTGCTTTCGAAGTAATGGAAGTCATGTTTTTCCTCTTATTTGTTTTTATTTTTCAAATAAAAGTTATGGACCTTTTGTACCTACCTAAACCAAGATAAATTGAAGAGTGATTGTTTAGATACAGTGGTGAGCCTTTTGTGTCCATGATGGAACAAACCAGAATTCCCTTTGCTGTGGCTATTTTTCACTGTGGGTTGCATGTTGAGTGTTTCCAGTGCTCTACTGAAGAGGTCATGTTACCTCTCTGTTCTTCACCATTTGGAAGGATGCTTTAGGGTTGGGCTGTTTTGTTAAGGCACAGTGAACAAATACACATTCCTTTTAACTGGCAGTAACACTACTGTTACTAAGAATTAATGGTGCTTTGGAAGACATGCATTTGAAAGATGCAGGCAATACAGTATAGGGGACTATCCAGGAGCGCTGCTGTGGCATCATACATGAAATATTAAGATGTTGCCACTTAAGCAGTTTTTTTCATAAATACATTTTGCATTTTTTCAATAACCACCTTTTGAGGACTTCGTACCCTGTATGAAATGCTGGGCTATAGATATGATGGAAATAGGTGCAGCTTTATGTAGGATAAATAGAGAAGGCCTCTCCGAGTAGGCCAAAACAGCTAAGCTGACACTGTAATGATAAGGAACTAGCCATACAATCCAGGTATTAGGGGTAACATTTCAGGTAAAGGGGATGAGCTTCTCTAAAAGCAATGTCTGGGGACATATTTGGTTGTCCAGAGACAATGGGGGTTGCTGGTACTACTGGTATAAGTGGGTAGAGGCCAGGGGTGCTGCTAAAGATTCTAAAATGCATGGACAGCCCCCCATCATAAAGGAGTGTCCTGCCCAATCTGTCAATAGTGCCAGGTGTGAGCGACTTTAATTTGAGGGCGGTATGAGGGCCAGCATGGGACAAGAAGGGAAAGAAGATGCTGTCAGGGAACTGATCATGTAGGGTCTTCTGGGCTACCATTTGGCTCTTCCTTTTACAAGATGAGTTGAAAGCCATTGAAACATTTTAAAATGGGAGAATGAGAATATTTGATATATGTTTTAAAAAGATCTCTTAGGCTACTCTCTGGTGAGTGGATTATACATGGGTAAGTGTGAAAGCAAAGGACTATTTTAGTAGGTTCTCATTGTGGTTGAGAGTAGAGATGGTTAGTGGCTTGGACTAGAACACTGAAAGTTGAGATAACAAGTAGGTGAACTTGGATAGATTTCAGAACTAGTGCTATCGGCACTTGATGAACTGAAGGTGTTTTTACTTGTTTTCATATACTCAGTGCAAGAAGAAAGGAATCAAGGCAGAGGGCACTAGAAATGGTTTTTATCTCTTTAGCAGGAGGAAAAAACTTTTCAAGGCTATCAGTAAAAACAGAATACTCCACTGGATTTCTCTCCTTGTTTCACTTTACCATGGACCACATTTTCAACAAAAATGAATTCATTAGTAATTTTATATCTCTTGGTTTCTTTGTGCCTCTTTCTTGAAATTAGGTTAAAGAATGTTTGCATTTAGTAGAATTTGAGGCTTTTGCAGCCAGCAAAGTTATATTTGCTTTCTGTAAAACACAATTTTACTTTCTCTTTTTGTTGAGGTTTGTTGAGGTTGCTGAAGTATAAATCCTTTGTCAAAAGAAAAATTCATTTTAATAGTTCTTTCTCATGAAAGATTTATTGTTGGGTTTAACTTTTTTTTGATATATACTTCTGATGTGGAATAAAAGATGGGTATGAGATAAGATGTTACTTATCTTTACTAGTGGAGAAAATTTTTTGGTTGAAAATTTTTGTTGTTTAAATGATCATGCATTGAAGATGACACGTGCAATTGGAATATTTTCCTTGAATTTAGGAACTTGATTTAGTTTCTTGGTACATTTTTCAGTGTATGATTACAAAAGAAAAAAATAAATGTCTTTATAGCCAGAAACTGGCTCTTTGCTATCACTGACTAGCTGATGAGAGAATATCCTTTTTCCTCCTCTCTAATTATGTCTAAGCTCTTTTAAGTTTGTTTTAATTATGACAAATCTCCTTTGATGGAGAAGCTTAATGTCAGTATTTTCCTACACTTTCTTTTTGAAAAAAATTTTCATATGAAGAAAAATTTTTTTGTGACATGTATTTTGTTGTGACATATACATTTCCATGTCTCTTTGTGCCACAGTATGAAAAATTACTCAAGTAATAGCAGTTTATTTAAATGTCAGATTAACATGAGATCAAATAGAATGCAGTTTGGAAAGCAAATCTTCCACAAAGTATATCCCCAGATGTAAAAGGATTTTGAGCTTATGCCTTTATGCAAGTATCTAATTTGTCTTCATTAAATCATGCTGGTAGAGACTGCCTTTCTACTTGGCCTAAAGTAAATGATTTTTTCCCTGCTGGAAATATGGCACTGATGTCTTAAAGATGTTTATTGATTGAATCTTACAAAATTCTCTTGGAATTGTTTTATTTTCACACAGATACAAACATGAAAACAGAGTTGATTTTGTTTCCTTCTGGCATTTTGTTTGTTTTAATTAAAATGAGTTTTTATAAATGATTTATGTTAGTACTGTGTAGTGAAAGAAATTAGCTGAGCACAATTAAAATATAATCATAGATCAAAGTAGAATGGAAATCTGCCTCAATGGCAATAGCAGCTTTTCATGACATTTTTGCATGTTTATTTGTACTCACTGTTTGCTCCTAGGCCACACTTTCAGATTTCTCACACACTCTGGATTTTCTTTCACTTTTCTATCCTACGTGATTTTTAGATTTTTTTGATGTTGCATTCCTTCTAAAGCTTCTGTTTATGAGACTAAATCATAATTTTGGATATGGTAAAATATTTATTTTTTACTGCATGGAATTTTTTTTGTTTTAAATGTTTAAAATTACATTTTAAGTATAAATTGAATACTTATGAAATTATAGAACTGAGCTGTCTATGGATTTTGATTTTGATTCTTAATTTTAAGGAGTTAAATATTAAGTTTTTGATAATATAGAGATGGATTTGAGTTTATGTAACAGGGACTATATAGAGTTGTATATCATGGGAAAATTCTTAATTCTTTTTCACGATTTTATGGTTGATTTCAAAAGTATCATGAATTGCAGATCTTAGCGTTGCTGGTGTTTCTCCCCTTCTATGTTTACATGGAATGATGGAATACAAAAACGCTCATTGATGTCGTTGGGGAGTGGGTGGGGGCTGGAATTGAGTTGCTGGGGAGGGAGGGGATGGTAGGCACACACCCATGTCTCCTCAGTTCAGGGGGTTCTTGAGCAGGTCAATCCCACTTAACAGCTCTCCTTCTAAATGCTCTTCCCATACCCACTGTGCATTCATTCTGTGCCTCTTATTCTTTGAACAGCTCCAGATTTTTAGATTAATAAATTTGCCAAAATATATAAACAGTAGCAACATACTCTAGAGAACTTTTATATATACCCTCAGTTTATACTTTATAATTCAATATCATAAAATGTCATCATTTTTCTCCTACAGAATGATTTTAAATGTAATCAGCCTCTAATTCAGAAGCAACAGTATGTGCATATGGACAGCTCAGGACTTCAGGAAAGAAACACTGAATTTTGTAGGTAGAGGATCTTGTATAGAATTTTCTATTTGTTTCTAGATTATTTTTCAGTCTTTTTTTTTTTAAGCTGAATAATAAGTTATAAGAGTGTTGTTCCCTCCAGTTATTTTATGTGTAGGTAAATAATGTTAACAGAGACCTCACCAAGCCAGGTGTATGAGTGATACTACTTTGTTCTCTAACGTCTATGTCTGCTTAGAATATTATTCTGTAAGTACATAGCCATAAATACAGTGATTAAAATAGTTACTTATGAACTGAACTGAACTGAACTGAAGGAAAAAAATCTACATTAGCCTTTTAGCATTAATAATCATGTTACTAAAATATTCCATGTGATTTTTAATAAGCATAAAACATTTCCAGATTTAACATTTTCCAGGATTAATTTAGAAAATTGTGGCCACCCTTTGGGTGCTGGAATTTTCCACATTATTCATACAACATTTTTAGTGGAAGAATCTTTGAAAATGTCTTTAGTATCATGTTTGTGTATTTTTCAAAAACAAGTATAACTCAATTAGAAAATACATCAAAACTAATTACAAGTAAAGAAGAATTCTGTATAGCCTGTTTTCTCACCATGAAGTTGGTGGCTAAAATTGCTTCTACTTTGCTAGTTAGAGATGTTTTGAGGCTATACTAATTTTTCTGGATACTATGTACCACTTAATTACAATTGCTTTGGAGATGGCAGCATAACATAAATCATAAATTGTTGCAAAGTACCAGCCTAAGTAAATATTTGGAAGAGATAGACAATGAGCATTTAGACAGTAAAGAGTATAAAACCACTGATAGACAATGGAGTCGCTGTACTTTATAATTAAGTATAAAATCAAATGCAGATTTCACATTTAAGGGCATGTGACTAGTATATCTGTGGATCAAATTCATGTTGTTTTGTTCCATTAGGCTTGGCTTTTTAGACAGACAGACACCTGATTGGGGTTTTGAAGGATCAGTTAAGTGTGGAGAAAGAAAAGTCCTGTCTAGTAAGGGGAGGCAGAGAAAAATGAACTAACATGCTTGGCTTTTAAATGCTTTTTTTCCTTTCTCTTTCAGTGGGTGTGGCAGTTAGTTTGTGGTCACATGAATGTTTCATGGGCTTTGTGTGTGTGTGTTAAATAATCAAAGCTCCATAGAATAGAATATGCTAAAAATTAGATAAAGACTTAGCAAACTTTATATTTATTCATCTTAGAGCTTTAATTAAAATTTTCAATTATTTTCTTAGTTTCCATTTAAGTATATCATCCAGATGTTCTCTTGATGGGGAACAAAATCTTATGGGTAACAAATGAATTGGTAAGTTTTCATCACCACTGAAATTTTGAGGTATACGTTTAAAAAATGGTGATAAGCCTGTCGTCTAAACAAAGAGCTTTTGGTGTAAATTTCCCTTAATTAAATTTTTATTAGATTTACTTTTTAAAGGAATTATACAGTGATGCATTAGGTACCTACTATATATCTTACCCTCACTGTGAATTATATAATATTCATCACCAGTCCTCACTTTTTTTTTTTAAATATTTTAAAGATTTTTTATTTATTTATTTGACGGAGACAGCAACAGAGGGAATACAAGCAGAGGGAGAGGGAGAAGCAGGCTTTCCACCGAGCAAGGAGCCCAATGTGGGGCTCAATCCCAGGACCCTGGGATCATAACCTGAGCGAAGTCAAACTCTTAATGACTGAGCCACCCAGGCGCCCCCTCACTTGTTATTTTTAAAAATAGATTCAGTAAAAAGCTACCAAAGAGTGAGTATAGGAGCCAGTGGTGTTCCTAAAAAGACCAGGTTCCTTAGACATACACAGTATCAGAGTTCTAGAACATTTCCCTGTAATTCTCTGTACCTACAGAAGCTTTTTGCCCCACTTTCCTTAAGGGCAGGTATTTGGAGATGCCTGAACAAAAATAGTGTCTTGAATGACAGTTTCCTCTGCCTTGCTAAACAGCCCAGAAATATCATATGAGAAAATATTTTAGCATTTGGTTAAACACTGTGCTGTTCTATTTGTAGCAGTTACTTTCCCAGTTGAGGGAGTGTTTACTGTTATCTCTGTAGTTATTCCTCTTGTCTCTCTGATTTAGACATGGACAGGAATACTTATTAGATGATTGAATATGTGCTAAAATAGATAGGAAGTAGAAAATAAGGGCATAGCACACATGACATAGCACCCCTTCAGTGCAGTGTCATGAGGGCTGGGGCAGAAGTATGAGTAGGTGCCATCGGAGCTTGGGAACTGTGGCTCATTCTTCCCGGGCCTTCAAAAGGGAAGTTTTCCCGAGGAGATGATGCCCGGGCTTATTCTAAAGGATCAAGAAGGAGTTAGCTGGTGAAGATGAAGATGAGTCTAGATAGGGAGGACTTCTAGACAGAGGCACTCTGTCAGCACACTGCATATGGGAAGCCCCAACTGTGTCACCAGAAAGGAAATTGGGAGCCTGGGAGTGGCTGAGCTTTTGCTAAAAGGTCACCTTTGAGGTCATATGCCTTAGTATTGCAGGAAGATTTAATGCAACACAGTAATCTGAATACCAATTTTATTTCTTCAGGTTCCTTAGACATACACGACATCAGAGTTCTAGAACATTTCCCTGTAATTCTCCGTACCTACAGAAGGGATTATGTCAGGGATTTATCTTTCTCATGGAATGTGAACTGTACTTGTTGGCAAGGCAAATCCAGAGCTGGTATAATCACTGAGTGAGTGAACGAGGTCATAAAAGAACCAGGATTGTTCAGCTTCCTGTTCCCCTATCCCTCAGATGTAGTTTTCACCCTCCCATCCAGTTGCAAAGGAGAAGGGAGATACGAAAAAAAAAACAAGCTTCTATTTTTTTTTTAAACATTTTAATTGGAAAGAATTTAAACTACTGAAAAGTTAAGGAACAATGCAATGAACTAGTGCTGTTTTCTCTAGATTCAACACTTGTTGACTTTTTGCTGCATTTGTATGTTCTCTTTCTGTCTCTGTCTCTGTCTCCCTGTCTCTCTCTCTGAAGTATTTGAGACTAAGTGACAGACATTATGATCCTTTAGCCCTAAATGCTTCAGCACGTAAGTCCTAGGACCTGGATTTTTTTTATCACTAAAATATAATACAATGATGTGCTTCTGTAATCCATAGTTCATATTCACATTTCCTTGTCTATTGTTTGCACTGTTGTCTGTAGCAAATATGTTTTGTCCAGTCTAGGATCATACATTGCTTTTAATTATCCTGTCTCTTTAGTGTCATTTAAATAGAATAGTTCTTTGGTGTTTCTTTGTCTTTTTTAGCATCAGTATTTTTAATGACTACAGGGCCAGTTTTGTAGAATGCCCCTCAATTTCAGTTTGCTCTTTCTTCCTGATTAGCTTTAGGGTATGCATTTTTCTCAGGAACACCACAGAGGAGATTTCGTGTTCTTCCTAGTGTTTTCATCAGGAAGCACTTGAGTTAATTTACCCTGTTATTGGTAGTGTTAACTTCAACCTGCTTAACGTGGCATAAGGTTTCTCTACCGTAATGAGCTTCTCTCCCTCTTGTAATTAGTAAGTAATCTTTGGGGAAGTACTTGGAGACTGTAAATACTGGTTGTGTTTCCCAGCAAACTTCCACTCATTTTTTTTTTTTTTTTTAAGCATCCAGTGGTGCTTCTTGCAAGAGTCAGTTATTACTGTCGTAATTGCAGAATGCGTTTTGGGATTTTATTTTTTATAGGTGTAATGTAATGCCTCTGGAGCCAGCAGTCTGTCCGTATTCATCAGTGTGTAGGACACTGAATCTGGAGAAATGATAATATAGCAATCAATGAAGGATCTTGCGTGGGTTGTGCTGGGACACTGGAGGAGCAGGAGAGAATATAGTCAGGCACTTGACATTCCAGAAGTTAGCACTCCTGAGCCAGGAAGAATTTTGTGTTATATCTAGTGCTTCTTTTCTAGCACCTGAGTACTAGTTGATCAAAGTTTCCCTTCAGGTAGTGATCTTGAGAGAGATGTGACTTGATAGCAGCTTCCTATCTTAGTCGTTATTTTCTGAAAATGACATTATATTTTTGATCTCTTCAGGAGTGTTTTTATAATTGACATTGCAAAGCTGTTCAGAAAACATTTCCTAAACATACCTTTCATCAGATGTTAGTAGTAGAGGTTTTATTTGGCACACTGAGTGATGTGTTGTTTTAATGTACTCAAACATTAACACAATTTTAAGAAAGTTTAATCATAAGGTATTTAGATGACAGCAGACATCTGTTTTCTTCAGACATATTAGACATATAAATTAATGAGATGTCTTATTTGGTAAGGTGGTTATATGTTGATGGTTAGTGTGTTAGTAATGTTAGTAAAGCATTATTATTTTTTTTAATGTTATTTATTTATTTGACAGACAGAGATCACAAGTAGGCAGAGAGGCAGGCAGAGAGAGAGGAAGGGAAGCAGGCTTCCTGCTGAGCAGAGAGCCCAATGCGGGGCTCGATCCCAGGACCCTGGGATCATGACCTGAGCCAAAGGCAGAGGCTTTAACCCACTGAGCCACCCAGGCGCCCCAAAACATTATTTTGAGACTACTTTTTCATTTGTCTAATTTTGTTTTGCCTACATAAGAGAATTGTGTGTATATGTATGTGTGTATAGATGTATCATATATACCTATTTTCTAAGATATTTTCTGTATATTCTGCATGTTCAGAATCAAGTATAGCCAATTTATTTATTATGTTTTGACAGCCTACAGCAATTTTGCTATTTTTTAAAGTTATTTTAAGTAAGAATGTGTGTGCTAACTTGTTAACTTATATTTCTGATAAAATTGAAGGGTGGTAAAAATTTATTCTTAGATGACAATAAAAAAATATTTGTAGTGTTTTTGTGGATTGCCAATAGAGGCCGCACATTTAAATAGGAGCTGCACAAGAAGTAATATAAATGATAAAATTATAGAAACAAATTAGGCCACTAGAAGTTTCTGTGAGAGCAAAATGTGGTTGGTTCTAGTACATAGTGAGAGTACCTTTGTAAACTATGATATGAACTTCTGTGTTAGAGACTGAGACATAAGTATTAAGGTGTTAACAGAATAGCAATAGATTTTACACAAGGAGGGTAGGGGTGGGAGAAAGACTGATTCTAATGAGAAATGGGGTTAGAAGAAAATCAGTAACATATGCTGTTAGGGAAGAAAAAGAGAGTATATTTCAAGCAAGACTGGATCAATGGTAGGCAGTGTAAAATACCACCAAGGGGACCAGGGTGAGGAGGCATGAACATGCATCTTGGATGTGACAGCAAGAAAACCATTGGTGCCCTGGGCCAGGGCACTTGGTGGCCATGAGCAGGCAGATTGCCCCAGAGATGGTGAAGAATTAAAGTAAGTCACAGTGGTCATTCCCTCTAGGAGACAGAGGAGGAAAGACAGTGTTTCGTGGGGGGCCTGAGGTAGACAGTGGATGTTTGCTGTCATCACTTGTTTCTGTATTAAGAAATGATTAAATGCAATTGGTGGTGGTGGTTGGGGGAGTTAGAGTGGGAGAAACTGATATAGGGAAGGCCCTGAAGAGGCAGGATGGGACTGTTACTTGGAAAGGTAATTCGGTGGGGATTGTCTACTATTAACCATGTAGACGAACCTCCCTGCCAGTACCTCTTCTCTTGGTGAGATTAAAACTCTTGTCTGATCCAATTTAGCAAATAAATATTTATTGACATGAATTGGTAAATTGGGGAGGGTAGGTGTCCAGTTTGTGCCAAGCACATGTTTTCCTCCTAGCTAAAGATTTCACTTTGTATGTTTCAGACTTTATATTTGAAGGTGGCACTAGGAAGTGGCTAGGAAGCAACACAATTCTTTAAGTATTCAGAATATTTCCCACTCTTACCAGTTATTGGGTGTGCTGTATAGAGAACAGATGAAGGTGGAGTGGAATAGTCCTATTCCCAACCGTGAGAGAGAAGAGAATTAATACTCTTAAGGCAGTAGCCAGGGACGTACATAGTCTTCACACATTTCTGCAAGATGGACATTTCTGTTCTCAGTTTTACAGATGTGAAGTCCAGTGCATAAGGATGGTTAAGTGATTTCCCAGGTTCTCCCATTTATGGAGTTAGATTTTAACATGCATCTGTATAATTCAAATTCTGAGTTGTCATTCTGTTGTATAAAGCATACTTGGGGGCCTAATGAGTGTACACTTTCCCATTACACCTACACAGTAAGACACTTCTTAAGACACTTGGCGGGGCTTTGCTTTGGTGTTAAGATGACATTGCTGTGCCACTAGCCCACCTTCTGTCTCCTCTCTGCCTATTCATTGTCAGTGTCTATTTCATTGTCAGTGTCAGTGACAATCAACGTTGGCAGTATTGATCATTACTCCCCCCACCCCCACTCTTGTCCCATTGCCCCCAAGTCCTTGCTATGTTTGTCTCGACTGCAGAAACCAGGTCTGTTTGCTGACTGACTTAATTACAGGAATCTCTTCATTCCTTTTGTTCCTTCCACACCCTGTCTTTTGTGCAGAAAGGCTAGCAGTGTGTAGATCTTGCCCAGCAATCAGACACTCCTTTCCTACACACAGGAACTCATGGATCGCCCCAGTAGCCATTTCAGGACCTGTTTTTTCTTCCCCAAAGTAACTGTATGTGTTTTATTATATATCAGCATACATTTTCCTCCCTCCCTCCCATTTTTCCTTCCTTCCTATCTTCCTTCCTTAGGGAGCATGCACAGAAGCAGGAGGAGAGGGGCAGAGGGAGAGTGAGAGAATCCTAAGGAAACTTCATGCCCAGAGCAAAGCTCAGTACGGGGCTTGATCTCATGATCCTGAGATCATGACCTAAGCTGAAATCAAGAGTCAGATGCCCAACCAACTGAGCTGCCCAGGCGCCCCTCTCAGCATACATTTTTGGAACACCTTTTTATCATTTATAGTCTCTTTGAAGTAATGTTTCTCATGCTTCTCTTATTATTTTTTTTAATGCTTGAGGATTCCAGGAATACAGAAGTTATTTGTTGGGTGATAGCAGAACACGTTAGTTGTTTGGGCCTTTGTTCCTAAATAACATTCTGAGGTTCCTCTAGGTATCATGATAGAATAGTATCTATTTACTATTTGGTGGCCATGATTTACTTTAACAAGGTTAAAGTTGTTGATTTTTTAACCCTGTAGAAATAAAAAAATTTAAGTACCATAGATTTAAACTATTAAATATATACTTTAAAAAATTGGGACTGTAAGAATAGACATCTTATATTGTGACAAAAGAGACCAATTACTTTCCTGAAATCAACTTTTAAGTTGAAGCTTTAGAACAAAGCTCCCAATTTGGAGAAAATTGTTAGGAGAAGTTATTTTACCTTAATATCATGTTAAATTAGGGTGAGTATAATAAATAATGGGCATTGGGTTGATTATTAAATATAAAAGCAAATGTAGGGGTGCTTGGGTGGCTCAGTCAGTTAAGTGTCGTGTTCTTGATTACAGCTCAGGTCATGATCTTAGGGTCGTTAGATCGAGCCCTGAGTTAGGCTCTGCACTTACCAGGCAGAGCGCTCGAGATTCTCTCTCTCTCTCTCGCTCACTCCTTCTCTTCCCCTCCCCCTGCCGCCTCTCTTTCTCTCTCAAATACATAAATCTTTAAAGTCAACAAATAAATAAAAACAAACAAATAGGTTTGTCTGTAGAATGGAATATTTACTGCCAAAAGTATTTGTGGCAGAGCACTAGAAAATAGGTAGCTATTAGAGTAGCTGTTATTTTTTTACTTGAATATTTTTGGCACAGTTTTGAATATAATTTGCGGTCTGAAATGTTTAAAACAAAGAATTTTCATTTCCCCTTCATTTGCTAATGAATAATTTAATTTGTGTTTTCTCCACTAAATGATTTCTTTTCAGTGATTAATGCTCTTCAGACCAAGATGTTCGTTATATCATGTTTTTAGAAACCTCATTAATATTCAACTTGAAACCTCGAACTTTTCCCAAAGGATAATATAAAAGCAAGTCATCACATTCTGGCATTTTTTTTGTAGCTATTTTTGTTTGATTTCTGCTTTTCTGTCTCTGCTTAACTAGTCTTGAATAATGTGCTAGTTTCTCAGTTGGGATAGATGATCATATTATATGGTTATAATTTGCTATTTTCTGTGGTACTTAAGGCTTTCTAACTTGCTTGTTGTTAAATCTTTTTTTGTTAGTTCTGGCTTGACATCTCAGTCAGACTTTGTGCTCATCTCTGCATGGGTGAGAATTAGGACAGGCAACACATAAATGATGAGCTATCAGGTGGAAATGGTGTCAGAGACCACTATGTATTGAAGCAGGACACTGAGGAAAATGTCAGAATTTCAGTATTTGGAAAAAATCTGAGTTCTGCCATCTGTCTGGATTTATTTAAGTTTGTAGGTGAACTGTTATTTTAGCATATTTTACATGCCAGGTTAATTGACCTAGTCACATATACTTGTGTTAAAGTCGATGTGTATCTAGTATAGATACTCATATTTTTATTCAAGAAGAAAAATAATGGGAAGGATAAGTTAATGATATAACAGAGACCCAAAATAACAGTAGTTGAAACATGACAGATGTTTGTTCTAAACTGTCTCTCACGAAAGGGTAGGGCTAGGTAGTCCCGAACTGATAGTACAGAGGTATTGCTGTGCATGCTGCCGTTCCTCGGGTGTGGCCCTCATTCTCATCACTGTGGGTGGTGATGGATGGGCCAGGCAACTGGGAGCCTCCTAAAATTTATGCCCCCAACACTTCTCCTTATTGGTCAGTACTTAGTTATGTGGCTAAGGTACTGGAAGATGATGTCTTTGCTAAAGTCACATGTCCTACTAAAAATATTCATTGGTTCTATTTTTGAGGAAGAAGGAGAGAAAAAGGCTGCTGGAGAACAAGAAGTTTAACTCCAAAAAGTTAAATCTGCTTATATAATCTTATATGTTACAATGATAAATATGTGCTTTGATATTGATTATTAGGTTTTGGGACCCATATGACCTACCTCCATTGTCATAGCTAATTGAGGAAGCTGTGATTATGTTTGGGGTTGATGTTCTTTTAAAATCCCTTCTTCCTTTAAGGGTTTTAGAAAAATTATTTTTAATCCCTTGAAAGTTAATGTTTGGTAATCCTTATGGTAATAGGCATTGCCAGAACTTATGATTTGATGTTTGAAATGTTTATGAAATTAAAACCACTGAAGTAGTTATACTACCACTACTGATTTATTAATGAAAAAATTAGCTTGTTATAGTTTTTATTTAAATGAAATTCGTTTTACTTTAATTTGAAAGCTAGTTTTTTTTTTTTTTTTTTTTTAATTAATTTATTTATTTTTATTTGCTTATTTACAGCATAACAGTGTTCATTGTTTTGGCATCACACCCAGTGCTCCATGCAGTACGTGCCCTCCCTATTACCCACCACCTGGTTGAAAGCTAGTTTTTGACAGAGAAGGTTGATGATGATAATTGGCAACTCTGTTAATCTTGTACTTAAAAATTTATACTGGACTTCTGAATTTGAAGAAAGCTAACTTTATGGGTATTTTTCAAGGGAAAGTTAGACTGTTCATCGAACAGTTATGTAATGCTACTCCTGTGTGTAAAGTGTGACAGGCACATGCTTCATTGTAGCAATGTGGGGAAAGGCTGTGTGGTCATGTGGAGAGTGGCCCTAGTCCAGGCCTGGGAAGATCTTAGGCAGAAGGGATGTAGGAGCTGTTGGTAGATGAAGAGGTGGTAGCTAATGAAGAGGAGAGGGAGAGCAGGATGTGTGTGGTGGATTCTAGGGAGAGAGTTATGTGTGCACTTAAATTGAGATCCTGACCCATTTGGGGAATTTCCACTGGTTCCAGACAGCTGGAGTCTGGTTATGAAGCCGAAAATATAGTTGGCCAGATGATGGTTATCTTTGCTGTGCTAGGTTTGGACTCTTTTCTGAAGATTGTGGAAAATGACAGAGGTTAGTAAAAATAACCACACTGTCATTTTAGAAAGACCATTTTAGAGACATCAGGGGATGGTGGTATTGAAAGGGTAAGGCTGGAGGGAAAAACATCAGTAAGGAGACTACAGATTCAAGCTAGGCGGTGGATTATGAAGATGTCCATTTAATAAGGCAGGTCAGGGGTTGGAGACAATAGAATCTAGAAAACCTAGAGGTAAGTTGAATATGGGGGAAAAAGAGGGAGGAGACCTGTGACACTCAAGGTTTATAGTTGATATTCTTAGTTATGAAATAGACAAACAAATAAAAAACCCCTTATTTCCGTGCATGTTGTTTTCCAAATTTGCATAAGCTACTTTATTCTCTAAATAGTTCTGAGATTCATTTCAGGTGATTATAAATTCATATTGGAGGAACAGCTGGCCCACATGTTTGGTTTATTTTTGTTTTTGCATATATTGCAGGGAAATGCTTCTCTAAAGAATAATTCTGTAGGCCTAGAGGATCTTTTAAGCTTAATTATAAAGCTAATTTAATACATTTTCCGCTACATACCATTAAAACATTGAACTTGCCTTCTAAAATATTGTTTCTTTACTGTGGATTTAGTTGAGCCTTCTTGTATTTTAAGCAGATTCTAAAAGTCTTAAATTTTGTTTGAGGTTTCTGCTAGTAATGAACTGGTTTAGATTATGAAGTATTTGGTAGGTTTAACTGCTGGCATCTTTGTCTCATCTCGTGTTTCAGAACATTTTCTTGTTATGAGAAAAAGACATTCTTTTTCAGGTTCTAACTTCCATGTAGGATTTTGTCAGCTATTTTCATTCAACAGTTATTGACCTCTTAGAGTATGCCAGGCACTGACTAATACTCAAAGAAGATAAATGGACACTCTCTATACTGTCATGTACTTAAAAGTCTTAACATTCTAAATATAATTCAAGACAAAAGAGTCTGTAATAAGCCTTAAATAAGGATTTTGCTACTACTATTTTGATAACTAATAAAAACAATAAACTTTTTTCTTTAAAGTGCTTATAACAACACAGACATTTCTCCCACATTGCATGGTGCATAACTAAATTTGTATGTATTAAAGTCATTTAGGGTATATACTCTGCATTGTACGGATTACTTTTGGTTATAACTACGTGCTGAGTTGGACCAGCGTTTAAAAGGAAAAGGAGGGACTTCTAATTTCTGGTTCTGTGTGTAGGGTGCTTGGAAGTTGCCCCTCCATCCTAACAAGTAAAAAGCTGAACAGACTGAAAAACCAACTCTTCTTGGATACATAAGAGAGAGGAAGACATAGGGATAGCAGAAACTCTCAGGATTGGAGAGACATATCTGTCTCTCTAACATATAGAGTTTAAGCATATTGGAGCAGACCCATAAGCAGAAACCAGTGAGGGAACCAGTGCCTGATTTGAAAACCTGAACTGCACTGAATTTTAGGAGGCTCAGTGTGGGCAGGTCTGAGAGTTAAAAACTCCAGGGGGACCCAGTCATAGTAAGTCCTTACTGTACAGTGAGATTTATCTCCAGAAGTTAGAACAGGTTCCCACAGTAGATATCTGAGAAAAATCCCCTTATGCTTCTGGCAGAAGCAGGGGGAAAGGACCATCTGAAATATGCCTGAGTACTCTGTTTTTCTTAACAAAGCCTATCCTGAGGGGAAACTAGCTAACTAGAGCCTTATCTGCTGGGATATTATCAGAGTCTATTTGGCCTGGGGAGGGGAAATAACCAACTTTAGCTCACTCCAGCCATCCTGTCTGACCTGAGTGGAGAGAAAAAACCCCGAGAAATACTTGCAAAGTTCACAGTTCAGAGGCCATGGCTCACTAAAAGACCAAGACCTAATCATAGGACTATAGAGTGCTTCCCTTCCCTCCATCTCACCACCACATTGCTAAAGGTTTATTTATAGCAGTTCTTTTTACCTAGTACATCATGTTCAGCTGTCAAGAAAATATTACAAGTCATACCAAAAGGCAAGAAGCACAGTTTGGAGAAGCAATAAGTATCAGAACCAATCATGGCGGTGATGTTGGAATTATCAGGCGGGGGATTTTAAACAACTATGATTACTATGCTAAGGACTCTAATGGTTCTAATAGATAAAATAAACAGCATGCAAGAACAGGTGAAGAGTGTAAGCAGGGAGCTAGAAGTCCTAAGAAAGAACCACAAAGAAATGCTATAGTTAAAAAAAAACACCATAATAGAAATGAAAAGCCTTTGATGGCTTTATTAATATATTGGACATGGCTGAGGAGAAAATCTCTGAGCTAGAAAAAATATCCGTAGAAACCTCCAAACCCTAAAAGCAAAGAGAACAAAGACTGAAAGAAACCAAATAACCAGGGACTGTGGGACATCTACAAAAGGTGTAAAATACATGTAATGGGAACATCAGAAGGGGAAGAAAGAAAGGAACAGAAGAAATGCTCAAACAGTAATGACTGAGAAGTTCCCTCAAATTAATCGCAGACCCCAAACCATGGATGGACAAAGTTCAGAGAACACCAGGCAGGATAAATGCCAAAAACCTACACTGAGGCATTATAATTTTCAAATTACAGAAAATTGAAGTCAGTGAAAAAAAAAGTTGTTGGGGTCGGGGTGGAGGCGCAGTGGTGGAAACATTTTACCTATAGAGGAACAAAACTTCTCAGAAGCCATGCAAGGAAGAAGAGAGTGGAGTGTAATATTTGAAGTGTTGAGAGAAAAAGCCTACCACCTTAGAATTCTGTGTTCTGCTAAGTTATCCGGAGTAAAGGAAAAATAAAGATTTTTTTCAGGCAAAAATTGTGAGTATTTGTTGCTAGTAGATCTTCCTTGCAAGGAATATGGAAGGAAGTTCTTTAGAGAGAAGGAAAATATTAGAGGTCAGAAATTCAGAGCAACATAGAGAAAGGAAGTACATCAAAAAGGAATAACTGAAGGTAAAATAAAAATGTTTCTTCTTAATTGATGCAACAGCAGTTTGTTAAAAAATACTAAAAGCAACACTGTATTTGATTATGTATGTTTGTGTGTGTATATGCTTATGTACCCTTATACATAAATAGATGACAGCAATGTTTTCACACTTCCCATGAAGTGGTATAGTGTTACTGAAAAGTGGACATGGATTAATTGTAAATGTGTGTTGCAAACTCTAGGGCAGTCATTTAAAAAGCAAAAAAAAAAAAAAAATATATATATATATATATATACACACACACACACATATATGTGTATATATATGTATACATATATATGTGTATATATATTTTATATATATGTGTATATATATAGCTGATATATATATATCTATATATATATCGCTGATATAGCTGATAATGGTAAGAAAGGAAAGAAAGTGGAATCATACAAAATGCTCAGTTAAAACCACAAAAGGCAAAAAAAAAAATAATAGAGTGGAAGACAAAACTAGGAGCAAAAAACAAGAGCAACATATAGAAAACAGTAATGAATATGGTAGATATTAATCCAGGTATCTCAGTGATCAGTTTGAATGTCAGTGGTCTAACTGTACCAAAGAGATCCCAAAGAGGGGATAAAAAATTATGACCCAACTTTATATTGTCTATAAGAAACCCACTTCCAATATAAAGACAAATATAGATTAAAAGTAAATAGATGGAGAAAAATATACCATGCTAACAGTAATCAAAAGAAAGCAGGAGTCGGATATTGATTTCAGACAAAGCAGACTTCAAATTAAGGAAAGTTTATCAGGGATAAAGAAGCACTTTACAAATGATAAAGGGGTGGGTTCTTCAAGAAGATAATGTAATTGTTAACATGTGTACACCTAACAACAGCATCAAACTATGCAAGACAAAAATTGATAGAGCTATAAGGAAAAACAGATGAATTTTACACTTATAGTTGGAGACTTCAACATCCCTCTCAGAAATGGATGGATCCAGCAGGCAGAAAATCACTAAGGACATAGTTAAACTCAACAACACTGTCAGCTGGAAATAATGGACATCTGTAGATTACTTCACCCACCAATAACAGAATATACATTTCTCTCAAGCTAAGGGAACAATCAGTAAGACTTATTCTGGGACATAAAACCCTCCTTAACAAATTTAAAAGGCTAGAAGTCATTCATTGTCTGTTTTCAGACTACAGTGGAGTTAAACTAGAAATCAGTAAAAGAAAGATAACTGGAGGGGCGCCTGGGTGACTCAGTGGGTTAAAGCCTCTGCCTTCAGCTCAGGTCATGATCCCAGGGTCCGGGATCGAGCCCTGCATCGGGGTCTCTGCACGGCAGGGAGCCTGCCTCCCCCTCTCTCTGTGCCTGCCCCTCTGACTACTTGTGATTTCTGTCTGTCAAATAAATAAAATCTTAAAAAAAAAAAAAAGATAACTGGAAAATTACCAAACGTGGGGATTAAACAACATACTTCTAAAATAATGTATGGGTCAAAGAAGAAATCACAAGAGAAATTAAAAAATATTTTTAACTAAATGAAAATGAAAATATAACTGTCCAAATTTGTGGGATACACTGAAAGCAGTGCTTAGAGGAAAATATATAGCATTGAATGCATATATTAGAAAAGAAGAAAACTCAAAAATCTTGTTTTCAACTTAGGAAATGAGAAAAAGAAAAGAAAATTAAATCTAGAATAAGTAGAACAAAAGAAATATGAATAAATCAAAGAAATTGAAAAAAGCAAATAGAAAAAACCAATGAAACAAAAATTAGTTCTCTGAAAAAAGCAATAATTTTAATAAGCCTCCAGCCAGGCTATCTAAGGAAAAAAAGAGAAGGCACAAATTATTATCAGAGCCAAAAGAGGGAACAGCATAACAGATCTCATGGCAATTAAAAGGATAATAAATATATACTGTGAATAATCGGGTGCACACAAATTTGATAACCTAGATGAAATTTCAAATTCCTTGAAAAACACAATCTGCCAAAACTCACAGAAGAAGAAACAGATGATCTGAATAGGCCTTTACTAAAGAAATTGAATCCACAATTAATAATCTTCCTAAACAAGAAAGTACCAGGCCCATATAGGATTACTGTTGAATTCTACCAAACATTTAAGGAAGAAATTAGACCAGTTTTCCACAGTCTCTTTCAAAGGATGTAAGTAGAGCAAATACTTCTTAACTCATTCTGTGAGGCCAGCATTACCTAAATACTGAAACCAAAGACAAAGACATTACAAGAAAACTAAAGACCAGTATTTTTCATGAACATAGATGCAAAAAAATCCTCAAGAAAATTGAATCTAAAAATTTGTGTAAAAAGAATTCTTTACCACAACCAAGTAAGATTTATCCCAGATATGGGAGGTTGGTTCGACGTTAAAAATACCAATTAATGGGGCGCCTGGGTGGCTCAGTGGTTTAAGCTGCTGCCTTCGGCTCAGGTCATGATCTCAGGGTCCTGGGCTCGAGTCCCCGCATCGGGCTCTCTGCTCAGCAGGGAGCCTGCTTCCCTCTCACTCTCTCTGCCTGCCTCTCTGCCTACTTGTGATCTCTCTCTGCCTGCCTCTCTGCCTACTTGTGATCTCTCTCTGTCAAATAAATAAATAAAATCTTAAAAAAAAATACCAATTAATGAGCCCAGATATGGACTCTAAACTCAGTGGGCAACTAATCTTCGACAAAGCAGGAAAAAATATCCAGTGTAAAAACGACAGTCTCTTCAATAAATGGCGCTGGGAAAATTGGATAGCTCTATACAGAAGAATGAAACTGGACCATTCTCTTACACTGTACACAAAGATAAACTCTAAATGGATGAAAAACTTCAATGTGAGACAGGAGGAATCCATCAAAATCCTGGAGGACAACATAGGCAGTAACCTCTTCTACATCGGCCACAGCAACTTCTTTCAAGACATGTCTCCAAAGGCAAGGGAAATAAAAGTGAAAATGAACTTTTGGGACTTCGTCAAGATCATAACTTCTGCACAGCAAAGGAAACAGTCAACAAAACAAAGAAGGAACCCATGGAATGGGAGAAGATATTTGCAAATGACACTACAGACAAAGGACTGATATCCAAGATCTGTAAAGAACTTCTCAAACTCAACACCCAAAAAACAGATAATCAAGTAAAAAAAATGGGCAGAAGACATGAGCAGACTCTTTTCCAAAGAAGACATACAGATGGCTAACAGACACATGAAAAAATGTTCATCAAATCAAAACGACATTGAGATACCACCTTACACCAGTTAGAATAGCAAAATTTGATAAGGCAAGAAACAACAAATGTTGGAAAAGTTGTGGAGGGAGGGGAACCCTCTACACTGTTGGTGGGAATACAGCCGCTTTGGAAAACAGTGTGGAGGTTCCTCAAAAAATGAGAAATAGAGCTACCCTATCACCCAGCAATTGCATTACTGGGTATTTACCCCAAGGATACAGATATAGTGAAAAGGGCCATTGCACCCCAATGTTCATAGCAGCAGTGTTCTCAGTATCCAAACTGTGGAAAGAGCCAAGATGCCCTTCAACAGATGAATGGATAAAGAAGATGTGGTCCATATATACAATGGAATATTACTCAACCATCAGAGAGAATGAATACCCAACTTTTGCATCAACATCGATAGGACTGGAGGAGACTATGCTGAGTGAAATAAGTCAAACAGAGAAAGTCAGTTACCATATGGTTTTAGTTATTTATGGAATATACGGAAGAGCATGGAAGATGTTAGGAGAGGGGAAGAATGAAGGGGAAGAAATTGGAGTGGGAGATGAACCTTCTAAAACTGAGGGATTTACAGAGAAAGATAACTATCATATGATCTCCCTGATATGAGGAAGTGGAAATGCAACATGGGGGTTTGGAGGGTAGGAAAAGAATAAATGAAACAAGATGGGATCGGGAGGGAGACAAACCATAAGTGACTCTTAATCTCACAAAACAAACTGAGGGTTGCTGGGGGGAGGGGGTTTGGGGCAGGGGGGTCAGGAGAGGGGGCTGGGGTTATGGACATTGGGGAGGGTATGTGCTATGGTGAGTGCTGTGAAGTGTGTAAACCTGGCAATTCACAGACCTGTACCCCTGGGGATAAAAATACATTATATGTTTATAAAAAAAACCCAAAAACCTGTAGCATCAAAACAAAATAAAACAAAACAAAAACAACAACAAAAAAACCTGAGGGATTTAGAAGTGGGGGAAGGGTTGGGTGAGCCTCCCTATTAAGAAGGACACGGATTGCTTGGAGGACTGGGTGTTATACGCAAACAATCAATCATGGAACACTACATCAAAAACCAATGATGTATGGTGACTAACGTAACACAATAGAACAAAAACAATCAATTCTATAATCCATCACATCAAACTAAAGAAGAAAAATCACATTATCTTATCAATAGGTGCAAAAAAAGCATTCACCAAAATCCACCACACATTTGTGATTAAAAACTCTCAGTAGACTAGGAATAGAGATGAATTTTCTCAACTTAAAGAATATCTATTAAAAAACCCTATAGGAGTGCCTGGGTGGCTCAGATGGTTAAGCCTCTGCCTTTGGCTCAGATCACAGTCTCTAGTTCCCAGAATAGAGCCCTACATCAGGTTCCCAGCTCAGTGGGGAATCTGCTTCACCCTCTGCCTCTCTCCCGCTCCTTCTCTTTCTCACTCTCTCTCAAAAGAATAAATAAAATCTTAAAAAAATACCCTGTAGCTAACATCTTACTTAATATTGAGAAACTGGAAGCTTTCCTACAAAGATCAAGTACAAAGAAGGATATCCCCTCTCACGTGTGGCTCCGTTTTTTACATCAAACTTGAAATTCTTGCTTAATGCAATAAGGCAAGGAAAGGAAAGATGTAGAGATTGGGAAGAAAGGTATACAGATTGGGAAGGGAGACATAAAACTTTGTTTGCAGATGGCAGGATTGTTTATGTAGGAAATCCTAAAGATTTGACATAAAAACTTTCCTGTAACTAATAAATGATTACAACAAGATTGCAGGGTACAAGGTTAATATACAGAAGTAAATCACTTTCCTATATACATGCAATGAAAAAGTGGAATTTGTAATTAAAAAGCCATTCCCTCCCCCAAAATGAAGTACTTAGGTATAAATCTAACAAAAAATATATGTCTATATAAGCTATATCATGAAGAAAACTACTAAACTCTATGAATGAAATCAAAGAACTAAGTAAATGGAGAGAGACCCTGTGTTCATGAATAGGAAGATTCAGTATTATCAAGATATTAGTTCTTCTCAGCTTGATCTATAGAGTCACTACAACTTCAGTTAAAATCCCAGAAGGTTATTTTGTGGATTTCAACCAATTGATACCAAAATTTATATGCAGAACAAAACACCCAAATAGCCATCACAGTATTAAAGGGGAAGGATGAAGTTAAGAGGATTGACATTACTTGACTTCAAGACTTCGTGTGAACCTACAGTACACAAGACAGTGTGGTATTGATGAAAGAACAGACAAGTAGGGCAATGGAACAGAATAGAGAACCTAGAAATAGACCCCCACCAATATAGTTAACTGACCTTTGACAAAGAAGCAAAGCAAAACAGTACAGCAAAGATAGTATCAATACTGGAACAACTGGATGTCCACATGCAAAAATGAATCTGGCATAGACCTTACACCCTTCACAAAAATTAACTCCATTAATTAAAATGGATCATAGATCTAAATGCAGGATGTGCAACTATAAAACTCCTTGAACATGATATGGGAGAAAGCCTAGATGACGTTGGGTATAGTGATGCGTTTTTAGATACAATGGTAAAGGCATGCATGATTTGTGAAGGAAATAATTGAGAAGTTGGGTTTCATGGAAATTAAAAACTTCTTTATGAAAAACAATGTCAAGAGAATTATAAGGCAGGCTACATACTGGGAGAAAATATTTATTTGCAAAAGACACGTTTGATAAAGGACTATTATCTGCAATATACAAAGAGGTCTTACAACTCAACAATAAGAAAACAGCCTCAGTAAGAAATGAGCTGAAGACCTTAACAGACACCTCACCAAAGAAGATACACTGTTGGTAAATAAATATATGAAAAGATGCACGTCATATGTCATCAGGGAAATGCAAATTCAAACAAAAATGAGATACCACCATATACCTATTAGATTAGCCAAAATCTGGAACACTGACAAAAACCAAATACTGGCCAGGGTGTGCAGTAACAGGAAGTCTCATTTATTGCTGGTAGGAATGCAAAATAGTACAGCCACTTTGGAAGACTATTTGGTGGTTTCTTATCAAACTAAATATATTCTTATGATCCAGCAATTATGCCTCTTGGTATTTACCCAAAGGGATTGAAAACTTATATCCACACGAAAAGTTTATAGGAGCTTTATTCATAATTGCCAAAATTTGGACGCTACCCTGCCCTTCAGTAGGTGAATGCATAAATAAACTTGGGTCCATTAGGGCAATGGAATATTATTCAGCATGAAAGAGAAATGAACTGTCAAGCCATGAAAAGGTGTGAGGGAACCTGAAATGCATACTAAGTGGAAGAAGCCAAAGTGAAAAGTCTACATGCTGTATAAATCAACCATGTGACATCTAAAAAGGCAAAACTGTGAAGACTATAGAAAGATCAGTTGTGTGGGGAAGGAGGAAGGGGGATGAATAGCTGGACTATAGAGGGTTTTGAGGGCAGTAAAAATACTGTTTGGTAGGATGATGATATATGTCATTATGCAATCACCCAGGGGCATAAAGTGGACAGCATCAAGAATGAACCCTGTGTTAAACTATGGACTTTGGATGGTTATAATGTGTCAATGCAGGTTCATCCTTGGTAAAAAAATGTACCAGTGTGGTGTGGGATGTGATAGTAGGGGAGGCTGTGTATGCATTGAGGCTGGGTGTATATGGGAAATCTCTGTCCCATCCTCAGTTTTGTTGTGAACCTAAAACTGCTCTATTAAAACAAGTCTTAAAAAGAAAGATAAAAGGAAAAGAAGTGTCTGCTGCCAACTCTGATACTTTGAGTGGCTCAATGCATTGTATACTGTCACTATATGTTGGAAAAATGATAAAGTATGAAAGACGCTGCTGATCTAATGATAAAGCTGGTGGTAGTAGGTAAAGAGGGAGTAATCTTGAAAATAAGCTGGAGCTAAAGAAACTCTGGATATTTAGATTTTATAGATTTTATGGTTGGCTGTTTTAGATTAAATAGATAGTTTAAAATGATTGTTGGAATTCCTGTGTGAAAAATAACTTTGTTATTGCAAACTTTGCCTAAATTGCTTTTGTAATAGACTCTAATGCAATTGATTTTAAAATGTACATCTTTGTGTCTTAGGACCAGAATTCACATAAACAGATTCTACTTTTAGAATCACTGACCTCTTTAGAGATACTGCCAATCTATTAATCTTTGAATTTGGATGCTGTTAGGAAATAAAATGGCTGGTGGTTAGGAAAATATATTTGAGAAATAAATTTGAGGACTCACATTGTGATGGTCTTAAGCTCTTTACTCTCACATCTACACAATATTATGGCTTCAGTCAGTGGAAGGTAGAATAGTGTACCACGAGGCGGTACTATATAGTGATTAAGACTTTGAGTTTTTAAATCAGACAGACGTGGATACAAATACCCTCCGGCCATTAACTAAGTTACCCAACATTATAGCGTGTCATTTTCATTGCTCAATTCCTGTTCCTTATTTATAAAAACGGGGCTCATCCACAGCTTTTATGAATATTCGGGTGGAAAGTAAATAAGAAAATGTACATCGAGCTGTTAGTGCAGTGCTAAGTAAATAGCAGGCACTAGGAAATGGTACACATCATGGTGGTCACTATTCCTAGGTTGAGCTTTTTTAAAGTATTGTGGAAACAGTTTGACTCTATGTCCTTACATTTGGAATTTAACTGTGTCTCTAACTTTGTAAATCAGATGCAGATGGGAGAGAGCACTGTGATTTTTTTTTTATAAAGATTTTATTTATTTATTTGACAGAGAGAGATCATAAGTAGGCAGAGAGGCAGACAGAGAGAGTGAGAGGGAAGCAGGCTCACCGCTGAGCAGAGAGCCCGATGTGGGACTCGATCCCAGGACCCTGAGATCATGACCTGAGCCGAAGGCAGCAGCTTAAACCACTGAGCCACCCAGGCGCCCCTGTGATTTTTTATATAGTTCGATAGTTACATAGGAAAACTGATTTGTAAAAAAATTTGCTTTGTGTATGATACGGAAAATCATGATAAAAGCTAGAGGAATAACTTAACTTATAAATCTAGTGAACTAGCGTTAAAAAACCCAGGCCTGTATAAAATATTTAAATATTGTTTACTCTTTACCCAATAGAAATCTGTGTTGTAAGCCAATATAAAGTTAATATTTTAAAAAATTGTTTTTATACATCCAGAGAAAGATATTTCATTTTTGATTTATATTATACCCATTTGTTTTCCGACAGGATATGCAAAGGTTAAGAGGAATAAAATTATGGCTCAGTTGTAGTTTTATTTTTCTATTTTTTTGTTTTAGTATTTTTTTATTATGTTATGTTAGTCACCATACAGTACATCATTAGTATTTGATGTAGTGTCCCATGATTCATTATTTGCATGTAACACCCAGTGCTTCATGCAATCTGTGCCCTTCTTAATACCCATCACTGGGCTAACCCGTTCTCCTAATCTCATCCCCTCTAAAAGCTTCAGTTTGTTCCATGGAGTCCATAGTCTCTCATGGTTCACCTCCCCCTCCGAGTTTCCCCCCTTCATTTTCCCTTCTTTCTCCTAATGTCCTCCATGCTATTCCTTATGTTCCATAAATAAGTGAAGTCATATGATAGATTACTTTCTCTGCTTGACTTGTTTCACTTAGCATAATCTCCTCCAATCCCCTGCATGCTGATGCAGAAGTTGGGTGGTCATCCTTTCTGATGGCTGAGTAATATTCCATTGTATTCCATAGAGGACCACATCTTCTTTATCCATTCATCTGTTGAAGGGCATCTTGGCTCTTTCCACAGTTCAGCTATTGTGGACATGGTGCATATGGCCCTTTGTTTCACTACATCTGTATCCTTGGGGTAAATACCCAGTAATGCAATTGCTGGGTCATAGGGTAGCTCTATTTTTAATTTTTTGAGGAACCTCCACATTGTTTTCCAAAGTGGCTGCACCAACTTGCATTCCCACCAACAGTGTGAGGGTTCCCCTTTCTCCACAACTTCTCCAACATTTGTTTCTTGCCTTGTCAAGTTTTGTCATTCTAACTGGTGTAAGGTGGTATCTCAGTGTGGTGTTTTTTTTTTTCCTAAAGATTTTATTTATTTATTTGACAGAGAGAGATCACAAGTAGACAGAGAGGCAGGCAGAGAGAGAGAGAGGGAAGCAGGCTAGCTGCTGAGCAGAGAGCCTGATGCGGGACTCGTCTGTCAGCCATTTTTATGTTTTCTTTGGAGAAATGGCTATTCGTGCCTTCTGCCCATGTTTTGACTTATGACTTATTTTTTGGGTGTTGAGTTTGAGAAATTCTTTATAGATCTTGGATATCAGCCCTTTATCCATATTGTCATTTGCAAATATCTTCTCCCTTTCCATGGGTTCCTTCTTTTTTTTGTTGACTGTTTCCTTTGCTGTGCAGAAGATTTTATCTTGATGAAGTCCCAAAAGTTCATTTTCCCTTTTGTTTCCCTTGCCTTCGGAGACATGTCTTGAAAGAAGTTGCTGTGGCCGATGTCAAAGAGGTTACTGCCCATGTTGTCCTCTAGGATTTTGATGGATTCCTGTCTCACATTGAAGTCTTTCAATCATTTAGAATTTATCTTTGTATATGGCATAAGAGAATGGTCCAGTTTCATTCTCCTGTATAGAGCTGTCCCAATTTTCCCAGCACCATTTATTGAAGAGACGGTTGTTTTTCCATTGGGCATTTTTTCCTGCTTTGTCAAAGATTAGTTGACCATAGAGTTGAGGGTCCGTATCTGGGCTCTATATTCTGTTCCATTGATCTATGTGTCAGTTTTTGTGCCAGTACCATGCTGTCTTACTGATCACAGCTTTATAATATAGCTTGAAATCAGGCAACATGATGCCCACAGCTTTGTTTTTCAACATTTCCTTGGAATAGAGGAATATTCCCTCTATCCCTATACTATGAAGAGTGATTTGGGGTCTTTTCTGGTTCCATACAAATTTTAGGATTGTTTGTTCCAGCACTTTGAAAAATGCCATTGGTATTTTTCTTTTAAACATTTTATTTGTTTATTTTACAGAGAGAGAGATATATATAGAGAGAATATGCACAAGCAGGGAGAGTGGCAGGCAGAGGGAGAGGGAGAAAGAGAAGCAGGCTCCCCACAGAGCAGAGGAAGCCTGATATGGGACTCCATCCCAGGACTGAAGGAGCTGAAGGCAGTTGCTTAACCAGCTGAGCTGCCCAGGCACCCTGCTATTGGTATTTTGATTGGTGTTGAAAATATAGATTGTTCTGGGCAGCATAGACATTTTAACGGTTAACATTTTAACATTTAACATTTTAACATTTTAACATTTTAACTCCTCTGATCCATGAGCATGAGATGTTTTTCCATCTTTCTGTGTCTTCTTCAATTTCTTTCATGAGTGTTCTGTAGTTCCTAGAGTATGGATCCTTTACCTCTTTGGTGAGGTTTATTTCCAGTTATCTTATGGTTTTTGATGCTATTGTAAATGGAGTCTCTAATTTCTCTTTCTATAGTTTCGTTGTTAATGTATAAAAAAGCAGCTGATTTCTGTGCATTGATTTTTGTATCCTGCCACATTACTGAATTGTATGAGTTCTAGTAATTTGGGGGTGTGGAGTCTTTTGGGTTTTCCATCTGTGAATAGAGAGAGTTTGACTTCTTCTTTGCCAGTTTGAATACCTTTTATTTCTTTTTGTTGTCTGATCACTATTGCTAGGACTTCTAGTACTATGTTGAACAATAGTGGTGAGAGTAGGCATCCTTGTTGTGTTCCTGATCTTAAGGCTCTCAGCTTTCCCCATTGAGAATGATACTCGCTATGGGTTTTTCATAGATGGATTTTATGTAATTGAGGAATATTCCCTCTATCCCTATACTATGAAGAGTTTTAATCAGGAAAAGATGTTGTATGTTGTGAAGGCTTTTTTGGCATCGAGAGGACCATGTGGTTCTTCTCTCTTCTCTTATTAATTTGTTCTGTCACATTGATTAATTTGCAAATGTTGAACCACCACTGCATCCCAGGGATAAATCCCACCTGGTCATGGTGGATAATCTTCTTAATGTACTGTTGGGTCCTATTAGCTAGTATCTTGTTGAGAATCTTGGCATCCATATTCATCAGGGGTATTAGTCTGAAATTCTCCTTTTTGATGGGGTCTTTGCCTGGTTTGGGGATCAGGATAATGCTGGCCTCATAGGAAGAGTCTGGAAGTTTTCCTTCTGTTTTCTTTTTGAAAGAGCTTCAGAAGAATAGGTATTATTTCTTCTTTGAATGTTTGGTAGAATTCCCCAGGGAATCCATCAGGTCTTAGGTTCTTGTTTTTTGGGAGGTTTTTGGTTACTGCTTCAATCTTGTTCTAGTTACTGGTCTATTCAGGTTGTCAGTTTCTTCCTGATTCAGTTTTGGGAGTTTATAGGTTTCCAGGAATGCATCCATTTCTTCTAGGTTGCTTAGCTTATTGGCATATAGCTGTTGCTTCTAATTTCTGATGATGATTTCTATATCCTTGGGTATTCGTGCTCTCCCCTGCTTCATTCATAATTTTATTAATTTGGGTCCGTTCTCTTTTCTTTTGGGTAAATCTGGCCAGTGGTTTATCGATCTTATTAATTCTTTCAAAGAATCATCTTCTAGTTTCATAGATGTGTTCTGTTATATTTCTGGTTTCTAATTCATTGACCTCTGGTCTAATCCTAATTATTTCCCTCCTTGTGCATAGATTAGGCTTAATTTGTTGTTGATTCTCCAGTTCTTCAAGGTGTAAAAATAGTTTGTGTATTCAGGATTTTTCTATTTTTTTGAGTGATGCTTGGATGGCTATATATTTCCCCCTTAGCCTTTGCTGTATCCCATAGGTTTCAGACTGATGTGTTTGTTCTCTTTGGTTTCCATGAATTGTGTAAATTCTTCTTTGGTTTCCTGGTTGACCCAGACATTCTTGAGCAGGATGGTCTTTAGCTTCCAAGTAGTTGAGTTTCTTTCAAACTTTTTCTTGTGATTGAATTATGATTTTGAAGCATTTTAGTCTGAGAATATGCAGAGAATGATCTCCGTCTTTTGGTATCAGTTGAGACCTGATTTGTGACCCAGTGTGGTCTGTTCTGGAGAAAGTTCCATGTACGCTTGAAAAGAATGAGTATTCTGTTATTTTAGGGTGGAATGTTCTGTATATATCTATGTGGTCCATCTGGTCCAGTGTGTCATTCAAAGCTCTTGTTTCTTTGTTGATTTTCTGCTTAGATGATCTGTCTCTTGCTGAGAGTAGAGTGTTAAGATCCCCTATAGTTAATGAATTCTTACCAGTATGTCTCTTTATTTTGGTAAACAGTTGGCTTATGTAATTGGCTGCTCCCATGTTGGGGACACAGATATTTACAATTGTTAGATCTTCTTGTTGGATAGATCCTTTAAGAATGATATAGTGTCCTTCTGTGTATCTAACTACAGTCTTCAACTTAAAATCTAATTTGTCTGTTAGGAGAATTGCTACCCCAACTTTCTCTTGTGGTCCCTTGGCATGCAAGATAGTTCTCCATCCCTTCACTTTCAGTCTGGATCTATCTTTAGGTTCAAAATGAGTCTCTTGTAGATAGCATATCAATGGGTCCTGTCTTTTTAACCGATCTGCAGCCCTGTACCACTTTTATGGGAGCATTTAAGCCATTCACATTGAGAGTGATTATTGAGAGATACTATTTTATTGTCATCATGTTTCCTGTGAGGTCCTTGTTTCTGTAGACTGTCTCTGTATATTTCTGTTCTGTATTACTCTTGGGGTTTTTCTCCTTTTATAGAACCTCCCTTAATATTTCTTTTAGTGCCGGCTCAGTGGTTTCCTGTTCTTCAAGTTTCTGCCAGTCCTGGAAGCTCTTTATCTCTCCATCCATTCTGAATGACAGCCTTGCCATATAAAGAAGTCTTGGTTGCATGTTCTTCTCATTTAGTACCTGACTATTTCTTGCCAGTCAGCCGCTTCTGGCTTGCCAGGTCTCTGTGGACAGGTCTGATGTTATTCTGATGTTCCTCCCTCTGTATGTAAGGAATCTCTGCCCCCTAACTACCCTTAAGATGGTTTCCTTGGTTCTAAGATTTGTAAGTTTTACTATTACGTGCCAGGGTATTCGTCTGTTCTCCTTGTTCTTGGGAGGTGTCCTCTCTGCCTCTAGGACACGGATGCTTGTTTCAGTCCCCAGATTAGGAACATTCTCAGCTATGATTTGGTCAAATATATCTAATGATCCCCCCCCCTTCCTCCCCGCTCAGGGATCCCAGTAATTCTGACATTGGAAGGTTTCATGGCATCATTTATTTCTCTAATTCTGTTTTCATGGATTTTAAGCTGTTTGTTCCAGGCCTCCTCCTGTTCCTTCTTTTCTGTCAGTTTGTCTTCTAGATCACTAATTTGTTCTTCTGCCTTGTTTAACCTGGCTGTTAGAGTATCTAGATTAGATTGGATCTCATTGATACATTTTTAAGTTCTGCCAGATCAGCTCTCATTTCTGCCCTTAGAAAATCTATGTTGCCATTAGTAGTTTTCTCCATCTTAGCTATTGTCTTCAGAACCCTGAAGTTTGCTTCCGACATCTTGCTTATATCCATATTAGTTAGTTCTGTGGCAGAGGTCACAGTCTGAGTTTTTCCTGCATTGGGGGTTCCTCCTCTTAGTTATTCTGTTGAGGGGTGGTTGAGGGAATGTATAGATTCCAGATTATTGACCACAACAGAAGCAAGATGCACCTGTTTTATAAGGACTTTAGGGTTGTCGGCCTCTTGTACTTACGCCCTGTCTTCTGGGGGAGGGGCCTGCAGTGCTGTTATTCAGGCAACTCTGTTTGGGCAGAGTTGCCCTGCCTCCTCTGTGGGGGGCGTGGGGTCAGTGAAAACAGTTTTCCTGGGACTTCTGTTCTCTGGCAGCTTTCCCTAGTGGCTTTCCACATCTCTTTTGAGAGTCAGAGCAGAAGTGACTGTATCCAAACCTCTTCAGAACAGAGAGATTACGGTCTGTTCTTCAGTGAGCTCTCCAGGCCACACTGTCTCCATTTCTGTCTGTGCTGCTAAAAATGGCAGGATCCTGGGTTGTGTGCCCCCATTACTAGCCCTCGCTTCCAGGTCCAGGCACATCTCTGCTCTTTGTGCTTCTAAAGCCGCCAGCCGACCCCCAGTTCACAATCTCCGGGTTTCGGACTGGAAGGCTGGGGAGCTGACCTAAAATCCTTTTCCTGGTGCTACCAGTCTGCCAGTCTGTGCCTGGTCCCCAGCATAGGAGGCTTTTGTGCTCCAGCGGTACAGGGATCCTGGAGGCTCCCTCCTCCTTCTGTTTATCTTCTGATATCTGCCTGCAGAATCTTGGCTCCCTGTTTCATATCTCTAGACCAACCTTGGAGATACTATGTAGGGATCCAGATATATCTTCTTACATCACAGGCTGATTTCATAGGTGTTTGGAATGGTCTGGTAGATATTCAGCTCAACTCAGGGGACTGGTTGAGATAGGATCCTCTACTCCTCCGCCATCTTTGGGCCTCTCCTTCTCACAGTTCACAGTTGGGGCTGGATAGTTATTTGTGTTGAGTGATGTTCTGTAGCAGGCACACAGCAGAAGGATTATCGTTCACAGGGAACTCCTCTACCTCAGTTGTAGTTTTAATAATTATTGTAATAAACTCACAGAAGGATGTGGGATATAGAATTGTACATCCTTCATAATTTTAGTTATGAAAGCTTACACTCGAATGGAGACTAAAGAAAATAATATAGAAATGATAGTAACCATGGAATTTCTACTGAGCTTTTTGGCAACCAAGGGAAAAGGGGAAATAAGGGAGATTGTAGTTTTCACAGATTAATATGTTTGTCAGGAGAAAATTCTCTTTTTTCCGGGCACTAAATTGTATGGGTGAAGTCACTGTGAGTTTAAATTATACACAGTTGAAGCATATTGGATGATATCATAGTGCCTTCAACTATGGGTTTTTTTTTTCAACTATAGTTTTAAAGAAAGAATAAAAATGTTCGACTACTTACATAGCCCTTAGTGAAGATTGTAATATGGTGAAGGCCTTTCTCTTCTAAGAGTTAAAAATACACCAGGTAAACACTTCTTGATATGCTAGCTGCTAAGAGCTTGATATGCTAGCTACCTAGGTAGCTAGTGTCATCTTCAGACTGCCTCTTTCAAGCCCTATGTAGCTGTTTCAGGAATCGGAAAGTGATTTTTCAGTATTATGTCAGTGCCAAAGTATAGATCTTTTATGGCCATTGACAAGAGAATAAAATAGGTGTTTCTTTTTTTTTTTAATTTAAAGATTTTATTTATTTATTTTAGAGAGAGAGAGGAAGCATGCATGTGAGCAAGTGTAGCAGGGGTAGTTACAGAGGAGCGGGAGAGAGAGCCTGAAGCAGGCACCCTTCTGAGCGTGGAGCGCCACACTGGCTCAGTCTCACAACTCTGAGATCATGACCTGAGCTAAAATTAAGAGTTTGACACTTAACTGACTGAGCCACACAAGTGACCCTCTTTTTTGGGGGTGGGGGTAAAGATTTGTTTATTTTAGAGAGAGCACGTGTGCGTGCATGGGCACCCATGGGAGGAGGGGCAGAGAGAGAGAGTCTCAAGCAGACTCCCTGCTGCGCATGGAGCCTCACCCAGGGCTCAGTCCCACAACTCTGAGATTATGACCTGAGTCAAAACGAAGAGGCAGTTGCTTAACGGACTGAGCCACCCAGGTGCCCCTTAAAATAGGTATTTCTTAATTAGATGTCAATGCTTTCCCAGCATGCAGCATGGTTTCTTTTGTGAGAAATTTTGTACTTTGATTTTTAAAAAGGGGAGTAGGTCTTCAGACCCTTTCTTTCTTTTTTTTTTTTTTTTTTCAGTTTCAGAGATTTAGAATCCCAAATGATATAAATTATGGATGAAGTTAAAGAGGAGAAAATATTATACTTCTCAAATTTTGCTTCTTAGTAGAAGTAAAGATTTAATGTCAAACTCCTGTGGATTGCTGGTACAAATTGGGTACTTTCTGAACAAATTATAAGTTGAATTTTATTTTTGCATTGATTTTCAGGTACAGAGAGAAAGACCAACTCAATACATAGATAATTCACTTAAAATAACTTTTGAGTCTTTTGTTATGGATCCATTATAATCCCGTGAAGTAAAATCCATAATTATTTTACCTTTTGCCTGACAGTAATGTTACCTTAACCTGAAGAAATTATTCATACCCTCTTATTATTCTCTAATGTGTAAAATTAGGAACAGTGGCTGCTTTTCATACCTTTTGGGGCTCTTTCTGGGGGCCCGGCAGCTAAAGTATTAAAGAGAATAGGATCTGAGCCCTGTCCAGGCCATTTGCTCAGTTTGTCCTTGAGCCTGTTATTGGAAGTTTTCTGAGGCTCCATTTTATTCACTGTAAGTAGAGATAACACTCACCTCACATGGATGCTTTAAACATAGGAGGATAACGTGTGGGCATACCTACAAGCAAGTGTCCATGATTGCTGTAATAATGTGTGGAATGTGGCAACCATCCTGTGTTCTCTGCCCCAGGCACTTAGTGCCAAGAATTCCCTAGGCTGGGGGGTCATGGGGAATTCACAGGCAGGCTTAGATGAATCTTGGGGAATATTTTAATGGACTGCATGTTGCCAATTGACATGAGAGAAACAGACTATAACATTTTATAAGCTAAGTTCAAAGGAGTAGATGTTTGCCAAAGCTTTGGGTAGGCTGGATCCTCTTTCTACAGTTAGTATCTTTTTCAGTTGGGCCTCAGGTCAGCTCTCTCTGATATTTTAACAACTCAATAAGCCATTGCAAACAGTAATTTCAGAAAAGCCTGAGGAGATTTGATTCTTCTCTTCATGGGTCCCATTTGGGTTCTTCTCCTATTAGACTTTCAGCATTTTGTGACCTACAGGTTAGGCTCACAAAGTTTCCTCTGGGACTTTTGATGTACACATTCACAGTTGAACCCCTTATGTGTGTTCTTTCTTGTCCTTTGTCTGAATCTTTAAGTTGCATAAACTGTATTTAACAGACATAAAGGAGGACTTGTGTTTTCTGCATCCCAGGCACTAAGCTTGTGAAAAAGAAGTAGATGCCTCAGGGCCACTATGTATGTAGGAAAAAAATGAGAGTATAGTAGAGCATATTATCCATAATAAAGACCTTTGACCAGGAAAACAAAGAAGCAGAAAACCAGTGAGCAAAAGGCCATGGTTGGACATGTTTTATATTCTCTGCCAGAACAGCTTATCTTTGTTTTGTTCTGTTATTCTTCTTTTGACCCTTACTTCAATGATGTCTTTTTGTGAAGAAATCAGTTAGCTTTTTCACCTCCCAAGTATTCACTCTCATCCCTGAGTATCAGTTAAATCTGGTATGGGAAATGAACCACCCTTCATGTCTCTCTAAGGCATGGAGCAGATGGGAGCCTTTGTGTGTGACCAGATCCAGCCAGACCCTTTTCCATCTCTTGGCAGTTCAGAGCACTGAACTCTGAAAGGCGTTATTCTGTTCTCTTGTGATTTGTCTTGGAAACTTCTATTTAAAACATGGCCCTTCACACTGGTCCTTATTGAAAGTACCACAGCTTATTATAATTGAAGGGTGGCATGGTATCTTTAGGTACACTTTTTAAATGTTTTCTAAGAAGGGAGGAAAACTAATTTTCCTTCTACCCTCTTGAGTTCTTAGCTGAGACCCTGTAGTAAATGACAGATGAACGTGAAAAAAGCTATTGATTAACATGTATACCTCATGTACCCATGGGAGATACCCAGGAAAAAATGGGTAACTTAAAGTTGTACCTTTAGAATTTAAGATTAAATTCCATCTTAATAGGGAAGAAGGAGTGGGATGTAGGCCTCTTATAAGAGAGTATGTGATTTTTAGGAATGATGGCTGGGCGCATAGCAGAGAAGGTGGGAGATACGAGACTGTGATATGGCCTGTCAGGTCTCTCTGGATGTAATGTGGACTTTAAGACTGTTCTCTTGTGATAAGAGTCAGTCCTCCCTGTTTGATGAAACTCCCAGGGAGGGGACTTAGGTCAACTGAGTTCTTCTGGAGGACCTGTCTTTAGGTATATAAGGGGAGTTCAGAGAAAGCCTCTCCCTACACTTGGCTATTTTCAAGTATCTACAGTTCACAATAGTACACCAAAGTGGCATATTTTGGGGTGGCATATTCTGTTCATCCTTTACAAATTGTTCATCCTTTAAAATTGGAATATTAGGCGCCTGGGTGGCTCAGTGGGTTAAAGCCTCTGCCTTCGGCTCAGGTCATGATCCCAGGGTCCTGGGATCGAACGCCGCATCGGGCTCTCTGCTCAGCAGGGAGCCTGCTTTCCTTCCTCTCTCTCTCTGCCTGCCTCTCTGCCTACTTGTGATCTCTGTCAAATAAATAAATAAACTCTTTGGAAAAAAAAAAATTGGAATATTAGAGGGCCCTCTTGCAATGAAGCATGTCTACTTTCAGGCTTGATTTTTTAGATACATATAGGAAAAAACAAATACATGTATATAGTACATATGCATATATAATATATGTATAAGATCTGGAAATTTTGTGGTAAATGTTGTTATACCCTACCTCTCATCTTTCCTCCCCCCCCCCAAGAATAGCAATATAGCAATATAGCACAGCACATCAAACTTATGCAGTCACACATACTCCATAGTTGCAGGCCTCTCCAGAGTGGTGGCATTTATAGTGACAATAAACTTACTTTTTTCCTAATAAACTTCATAGGTGGTTTCCCTTTTTTCCCTTGTGTGAGTTAGACAGAACTACTTCCTTACTGTTGGTTGAAAGTAAGATCCACACCCATTGTCTAGCTTATGTTTGTGTAGCTCCTAGTTGACACAAAAATATATTATGTGCTTTAATATGACACCCAAAATTAATAAGTCAGTATAAGGATAAAAAAAACCCCACATAAATCATGTTCATGCTATAGGAGGTTTCAGTCAGTCGCTCAGTATTTTCAGTCCTAGTTTATCTTTGTGAGCTGGGGGGTCCCTAAACCCTCACTGGCCCAAGTTCACAGAATTCCATCTGGTTCCTATCTCAAACACATCTTTCTTTTCTCAGTCTTGCTTCATATCTTTGATAGCTTCGGACTAAGGCCATGATAATGGTGGTGGAGCAACATAGTAAACTCCTTGGACCACCTCTCTCCTCTTTCTCTGGACCTCTGTGGAGAAAGTTAGGGTCACATTACTGGTCCATGCTGGCGGCGCACAGGTCATTTCCTGGAGGTGCTTTGACAAGGAGAGGTTGAATGTCAGCTGATGAGGAGAGAAGATGACAGTGCGCCTGCGTGTGCCTGCTGCTCGTCCCCAGCAGGTGCCTTCATCCCACAGCCTCTGGAACCAGTATGTCCATGGGAGGCCATGCACCCAGAATGTAAATCCAGGTCTCTATCCAAAACTCATGCTCTTTCCTTTTCATAGCGGGGACTTTTTTTTTTTTTAATATTTTATTTATTTATGTGACAGAGATCACAAGTAGGCAGAGAAGCAGAGCAGAGAGCCCAATGCGGGGCTCGATCCCAGGAACCTGGGATCATGTCCTGAGCCGAAGGCAGAGGCTTTAACCCACAGAGCCACCCAGGCGCCCCCATACCGGGGACTTTTTAAAATGTTATTCACAAAATCTCTTCTTTTGTTCAGAAACAAAAGTTTGGGCAAATCATTCACAGGAAAATAGGAAAGAGATTATTTTTTTTTTCCTTGGAATTAACAGTGAAACCTGTGTGTAATTTAGAGCTAAGTATACAGGTTCTCCGGGCAGATGTTCATTTCCTAAAGGAGAATGTGACCTAAGTAGTTTGGAAACCTCTGCTCTAAGCCTCAGTTGCCTTACCTGTACAATGAGAATACTACTTCTCTGCTCTTGGGATTGGTTGTGGATTCAGTATGACCATCTTTGTGAAGGTTTTAGACTATGTTGGTGCAGAGAAAGTGCTCAGTAACAAGAAATTTCGTTACGTGTTGTCAATCTTGATGGTATTTTTTAGTGATTTATTTTCATCCCGAGGTCTAGATACTTAATATTCATTCACTAGTATCAGGAAATGTGTTTTTCATGTATCAGTCCACTTACTTGGAACCCTACTTCAGTTGATTTTGAACTTATTCAATTGCAAAAGTGTGACTGCAGTAAACAAAACTTGACCCAGACAGGGAGGTAGACACTGCCTTCTAGTTGCATGCAGAATCACCTGTTTGTGTGTGTAATGACTTATGCATGGTAAAGAGAGTGTTTCAAATTCATACAGTACAGGTACCTTTCAAGTCTGGAAAAGTTTAGTTTTCTGGAGATATTTCACTAATTTTTAGATGTTTAAAGTAAGTATAGATGACGTGGTGTATTGTGCTTTGATTTCGAAACTTTGTTTAAGCTTTGTTAAACAACTTTGTTATTTTATTCCTACTGTTTTAGGGAATATCTTGGTAAACAGCTCCAATCTGAGCAGCCCCAGACTGCTGCTGCCCGAAGCTGAACATGCCCTCCAACCTCAGAATCTCCAGCCTTCCTCTTTCACCTGGGACGGAGTACCTGAGTATGAATCTCACTAGTTAGTGTCAAGAACAAGTAATTTTTCATTTTACTTGCAATTTTCTTCTGTTGTGTCGCTTTTCCCAGTGCTGATTTTCATTAAACGTGTTTGCCCTCTAAGTTGTATAAAAGTAGGTGCTTTCTGTTGCTAAGGAAAAGATTACTGTTACATGTACCGCTTGTAATTTCTGTATTTATTGTTCTCTGGAAATGAGTATAGTTATTAAAGGATTCTCGCTTCAAAAAGGTTTTGCTATTTACTTATTCCTTACTTGAACTATAACAGAAGTCATCTATTTTCCTAGCCAAATTGGGAGAGTTGTTGTAAGGTGGTGAATGGTAAGTAAATATTCTGAAATTCTGCATATCTGTGTCCGCCTACCCATCCATTGCCCATCTGTCCATGTGCACATACACATTACAGCAATCCTCTGCTAATATTTAAAGAACTTTAAAATTTTAAATACATTTTTAACATAATGCTATGGTCCAAAAGATTTGCCTGTGGAGCTCAGTGAAGAATTTTAGCTTTAGAGTTATATTTTTTTTTTATTATTTTTTATTTTTTTTACTTATTTTTTTTTATTTTTATTTGTTTATTTACAGCATAACAGTGTTCATTGTTTTGGCCTCACACCCAGTGCTCCATGCAGAGTTATTTTTAAAAGATTTTATTTATTTTTTTGACAGAGAGAGAGATCACAAGTAGGCAGAGAGGCAGGCAGAGGAAGAGGGGGAAGCAGGCTATCTGCTGAGCAGAGAGCCTGATGTGGGCCTTGATCCCAGGACCCTGAGATCATGACCTGAGCCGAAGGCAGAGGCTTAACCCACTGAGCCACCCAGGTGCCCTAGAGTTATTTTTATTTCATTGATTTCCTGTACTTTCATTCTTGGATTTTAATACCTCAAGTCTTTTTTTTTTTTTTTAAGATTTTATTTATTTATTTGACAGACAGAGATCACAGGCAGGCAGAGAGGCAGGCAGAGAGAGAGAGGAGGAAGCAGGCTCCCTGCTGGGCAGAGAGCCCGATTGGGGGCTAGATCCCAGAACCCTGGGATCACGACCTGAGCTGAAGGCAGAGGCTTTAACCCACTGAGCCACCCAGGTGCCCCTCAAGTCTGTTTTCTTTTAATACTTTTTGGTTTCAATATTGCCAGTAGATACTTATTTCTGTCCTCTTCCCTCTTTACTCTGGAACTACAGGCCTTGAGCAGGGCATGCCTAGCATATACGTTCCCCCTCCCTACCCCCAAATCTGAGCCTTTTGTCTTTAATCAAATAATTTATTTATTCTTTTGTGTTTATTCTTTTTAATTATTATTATGTTCAGTTAGCCAACATATAGTACATCTTTAACTTTTGATGTAGTGTTCAACGATTGAATATTACTTTCTTTTCAGCATAGAGATCCTATGGGAGAAGTTAGTTAAGATAATGGATGTTTTTCTTGGTTAGTGATTTCGTGTGCCAGAATGGTTTTTCTTTTCTTCCTTTTTTTTTTAATGAGAAGAACTTTATTTATTTTTATTATGTTAGTCACCATACAGTACATCATTATTTTTTCTTTTTTTTAAGATTTTGTTTATTTATTTGAAAGAGAGAGGATAAGAGAGTGAGCATGAGAAGGGGAAGGTCAGAGGGAGAAGAAGACTCCCCGCCAAGCAGGGAGCCAGTCCTGGGACTCCAGGATCATGACCCAAGCCAAAAGCAGTTGCCTAACCAACTGAGCCAGCCAGGCGTCCACATCATTAGTTTTTGATGTAGTGTTCCTTGATTCATTGTTTATGCATCACACCCAGTGCTCCATGCAATATGTGCTCTTCCTATCACCAGTGCTACCCACCACCAGTCTTACCCATTCCCCCCCACCTCCCCTTCCCTCTAAAACCCTCAGTTTGTTTCTCAGAGTCCACAATCTCTCATGGTTCATCGCCCCCTCTGATTTTACCCCCCTTCACCTTTCCCTTCCTTCTCCTAATGTCCTCCATGTTATTCCTTATGTTCCACAAATAAGTGAAACCATATGATAATTGACTTTCTCTGCTTGACTTATTTCACTCAGCATAATCTCTTCCAGTCCCTTCCATGTTGATGCAAAAGTTGGATATTCATCCTTTCTGATGGCTGAGTAATAGTCCATTGTATATATGGACACATCTTTTCCCCAAAGATACAGATGTTGTGAAAAGAAGGGCCATATGTACCCCAGTGTTCATAACAGCCATGTCCACAATAGCTAAACTGTGGAAAGAGCTGAGATGCGCTTCAACAGATGAATGGATAAAGAAGATGAAAGGGTTTTGAGAGTTGACTTCATATTTGCCAAGAAAATAGATAGTCTTATTGAACCAATCCTTCCTCCCTCCTGCCCTCCCTCCCTTCCACCTTCCCTTCAACATTTTACTCATTTGAGAGAGAGAAGAGTGAGAGAGGGGCAGAGGGAGAGGAAGAAGAAACAATCTCTGCTGGGCAGGGAGCCCAGGTGGAGCTTGATCCCAGGATCCCAGGATCATGACCTGTGTAAAAGGCAGATGCTTAACCAATTGAGCCACCAGGTACCCCAAACCAATTTTTTTGACTGAAAGTTTCCTAAATTGCTTTGACCTAGATATTTTTACTTCCCCAGACATAGGAAAACAAGAGATAAAATTTTCTATGTAGTAATTACAGATTCTGCATCAGCAGAAGATCAGTTTTCATGTTAACGTAATGGTCTGTAACATTATTAGGTTTTGAAAGACATTCAGTTTTCAGAAGTTCTGGTAATGAGACAGTGCAGTTTTCTGAATTTCATAAGAGCACATTGTTCGATGTCATACGTTCTGATTTTAGTTTCATTTTGCATAAATTCTAAAGTAGATTCAATGACAGTCATTCTGATGGAAATTGTTAATGCTTTAATTCCCAAGAAATGGTTTTGGACATGGGAAGCAATACTCCCATGTCCTCATATTTTAATTATTTTTTTTAAAGATTTTATTTATTTACTTGACAGACAGATCACAAGTAGGCAGAGAGGCAGGCAGAGAGAGGAGGAAGCAGGCTCCCCGCTGAGCAGAGAGCCCAATGAGGGGCTCAATCCGAGGACCCTGGGATCATGACCTGAGCCGAAGGCAGAGGCTTTAACCCACTGAGCCACCCAGGCGCCCCTCATATTTTAATTATTATCCCATGTATTAAAATGATCTCTAGGCACCTTTTTCTCCTTCAAATCTTTACATTCAGCTTATAGAACTTATTTCTAAGAATTCCAAAAACATTTTTTTTTCTTTGCTTAAGGCTTTTAACATTCATTGACTAAATCCACCTAAAATTTTAATACCACTTGTATGTTCAACAAAACTGCAAACACCTGGCAGGGTAGACTTACAAATTTGACAAACAGATAGTAGTTAATGCTTATAAATCTAATCAGGCATACATACATTTAGTACAACAAATTTTGTTAAGCATTTTTAAACATCTTTAAAAATAGCCTAAACAAAGAGTACAATGATTATAGAATTTGTTAATCCATCTAAATAAACACAGTTTACACAATGTCATCAAATACAGGATTGAATAATTTCAGCAGTTTCTCTGTACTTATTTTTATGTAGTTTTAAAAATCCTTTTGTGTTTCATTGGCTATCAGTCTGTTCTCAACTTGTGAAAAATAATTTTACTAAAATAAAATATATTAGAAAAAAGTTGGTGTAGAATTCAGGTATTATTGGTTTTCTTGTTGAGGGCACAGTAGGTTCTACAAAGTTTGAAAAAAAACTCAATAAATTTCTAAACTATCATACATTCATCATTTATAGTAAAATTAACCCGAGTAGGTATGCATAGTAATTAAAAAAAAAAAAAAAAGACATGATTTTCAGATCTTAAGAGGTACATAGACATTCACATTAAAGGGAGAATGAAATAGTATCTTGCTCTTCTGGAAAATTTCCTCTTGTGGGGATCTTGTTGACCCTTATATTTTAAAATTTGGGAAAGCCTTCCCATTGACAGGTGAAGCCTGGTCCTACACATTGCACCAGGCCAGTCACACGTATCAGATTGATAGAATATGTCCAGTTAAAAAAAACTCCTTTCCTTCCTGTTTAGCCACAGCAGAATAATTGAAGTTAATTTTTATGTGATTAAAATTTAAATAATTTTGTAACCTCTAGCTGTCAAATCTTGGAAAGCTCAGAGCCAAGTTTTAATGCTTTTGATTTATTTCATAATCACCTAAAAGGTTCTCTGTTCTTATCTTTGCCTTTGAAAATAGAGAATATTTGAGACTGAATTTTGAAACCACTCAATGTTAGTAGGTGTCAAAGTTATTTTCCAAATCTGAACCTTCTGATGAAATCACTTTTTAGTTTCAAAGTTCTCTTTTGTTTTGCTGTACAAAATGTTCTGTTCTTGTTAAGAGATGTGGCTCCTTTAACTTTCCGAACAAGGTCCCAATGGAAAAGTCAAAAAGATGAATGAGCTACCAGTAATGTTACTTCATTTATGCAAAGCTGACATGGAATTTACATTCTCTTTCAGATTTTAGAAGAGAATGTTGACTACTTTTCCAAAAATGGAATAAAAGTGGAATAGCCACTTTTATGACTGAGGAATACTGGTTCTAGATACTTTACCTTCCAGTAATCATCTATGTCATTGTCTTTCTTCCCTCCCAAAGGAAGAAAGTATCAGGGAATTTGGTTGAAAGAACCAGTGCACAAAGATTACTGAGTAACAGGTAGAAACAAAATATGAAGGGGGTGGAAATTGAATTACGCTCTTGTAAGGTTCTTACATTACACGTGAGGTGGTATAACATGAATATAGACCATGATGAATTAAGGATGCATATATAATTCCCTGAAACAACCACTGAAACAATAAGCTAAGAGGTATAGCTAAGGAGTCATTAGTGAAGATAAAATGGAATACTCGGAATACTTGATTAACCCAAAAGATGGCAGGAGAAGAGGAACAAGGAAGGGAGGCAGAACATAAACAGCAAGAAAACGGATTTAACCCAACAATAACTACATTCACAGAAGGGGTCTGGGTCTCCCACCCCTCTAAATACCTCCAGAATTTTAACTCTTAGCGCTACCATGTCCAGGAAGCCCAACTGCTTCCAGTTCCCAAGATATGAGAAGAGGGTGTGTCCTGGAGTGCTGTGTGGCTGGTTGCCATCACCTCCTCTCATCTACCCCTTTGCAGACTGTTAGTGGAGTAGAAAAGCAGACACTGAAGTTAGTTACCATTTGTACAGCTTCCAAAATTTTCATGATAGCATTGGCTATGATCTCTTTTGTTGTCTCTGTCTTTGTGGGTTTATTCCTTTTGATTTATTTTTTTATTCCTTTTTTAATCCTATGTAGCCTTTTGCTACAGAAACCTGTTTTGTGACAGAAACCTGTTTGCCCAGGTTGGGAAGAAGCAGAGATAAATGTGTGTGTTTGTTTATCTATTTTTTAAGATTTTATTCATTTATTTGACGGGGGGGGGGTGGTTGTGAAGAGCACAAGCTGGGGGGTGGCAGGCAGAGGGAGAGGGAGGAGCAGTTTCACTGCTGAGCAGGGAGCTGATGCTGGGCTTGATCCTAGGACTCTGGGATCATGACCTGAGTGGAAGATACTTACCACTGACTGAGCCACCCAGGCACCCAAATGTGTGTGTTTAGAATGTTCACTATATTTACCTAAAGTCCCTAAAGTGGTATTTTTAATCAAAGTTGACATGTAAAGTTCATTTGAGAATAGACTGAGATTAAATTTGGGAGTGAGAGGGCAGATTTGCCAGAGTGTATAGCCTCAGAGCTGGAAGGATTTTAGAGTCTGTTCCAACAACGCTTACCATCTGAAGTGAGAATTCAAGTTTGTGTTAGTGTAAAGGATTGAAACAGATTGTAATCATTACATGGGATTATTTTAGCTGGCATCATGACAGATGGGTATCCTGCCTCTTCGTGATTAATACCAGCAACAGGCAACCTGCTTTATTGCAAACAGCTCTAGTTAGAGTGTTTTCTCCCTCTCAGCCAATATCAGTTTGTAGTAATTCTCAACATTTGAGTCAAGTATTTGGAATAATAGAACAAGTCTGATCTTTTAGGTTCAACTTTCTTTTAAAAGCATTCATTCTAAAATAATAACTGCTTGTCATGTAAAATGTTTCTATTTGAATGCTAAACATTCTGGATCACATTTCGATGTAGAAAGTTGAAGAAAACAGGTGTCATGTGGCCCTCCTCCCAGCAGCCTAGACATCAGGGAATCTTGCATGATACCACTACACCAGCGGCGCAGCCTAGACATCAGGAACTGTCTGGAGAAACCACTGCAGAAGTGAAGTTTTGAGTTGGTTGGTTGGTTATCCCAAAACCACATTAAAGGAAGGCATTTGCAAGTGTTACAGGTAGCCCTCTAGAAACAGCTGGGCTGTGGCCTTGGTCACCACAAAAGGAGTGGTCTGGACAGGAGCTTTGTGCAGGGATGTTGCCTTGGTGGTGCTCAGGCACCCTGTGCATCAGCACAGCCAACTGAACCCACAAGCAGCAGATAGGGAGATGGTGGTGGGGGCCGGGGCAGCCCAGTCCAGGTGGGGGCCCACCAGGACCATCATGGCTGACTCAGACCTCTCTTTTGAGCCAATGACATGTAGGATGGATAGAAGTAACAGGCAGTGAGATGATACAGACAGAAGAGTTAGAAAGGAAGGTAGAAGGGGCGAAGAGTGGACAGGTGAGTTGGGTGACAGCGAGGTGGGTGCAGCAGGGAGGCAGAGAGGTAGCCCTTTCTTCGCCTGACTGAAAACCGGTGGCCCTTGGGACCTGGGGCACTGCTGGCACAGGGTCCTTCCTGTGTGCTGGCGGAGCTTCTGCCTCCCTTGCTTCCCAGAGTGTACTTACCTGTTCTCATTGGCTGGTTAACCTGAGCATTCCTTCTGAAGGAGGCTGAAGCACACACTGGAGGATGCCCTCCGAGTGTCTTGTGTGTGGCCTCAATCCACACTAGGTGGGCAAGAGGCTGGTTCAGTCAGGTTTGCATGATGGGATGAACTTGCCTGGGCAAACAGGTTTCTGTCACTTGCAAAGTGTCACTTGCAGAGCCAAGATGATTTTGAAGGAAAGGGAACTTTTTAGGGGCATGGTAGAAAGTTCAGAACTCTTCCTTGCCATCAAGGGAGATTTATTCCCATGTCCATCCATCTTTCTCTCTCCATATCTGTCCATCTACCCATCCGTCACTTGAATCATCTTACTGAGGTTTGTTTCCACTGAGACCTAAGTGCTTCCAAGACTTGGCAGTGATTGTGAAGATGGACTTGTTGGCCTCCATTCTCCACAGCAGACACTGAAACTCCTGAATACAGAGCTCTGTGGCAGTGAGTGTTCAGTCTACTTGCCTTATCAAATACACCGTTGCAATGGCTTCCAGCTTCATCCTCCAGGAACAGTCTCCCACCTGACCCAGCAAAGGACCCCTGTCCTCCGAGTGGGCACTCCACATTCCTGTTCCCTCCCAGAGGTAGCCTGGCTCCAGTGGGATCCCCTCCCAGGGACCATGGAGTTGGAATGCATGCGGACATAGCCAATTAGTCTTGGCAGCATAATAAGCTCAGGTGCTGACTTATTTTGAGATAATACTATTCATTATTTTTATGTAATTTCACACATACAGAAAAGTAGCAAGAATAGTACAAAGAGCTCTCTTATGTCTCAGCTCCAGTTCATGCTGGCTTGATTATTGATGGTTTTTTTTTTTTTGTTTTGTTTTGTTTTGTTTTTTTAAAGAGTTTATTTGTTTATGTGACAGAGAGAAATCACAAGTAGGCAGAGAGGCAGGCAGAGAGAGAGGAGGAAGCAGGCTCCCCGCCAAGCAGAGAGCCCAATGCGGGACTCGATCCCAGGACCCTGAGATCATGACCTGGGCTGAAGGCAGAGACTTAACCCACTGAGCCACCCAGGCGCCCCAATTATTGATGTTTTAAAATGCACTGTAATATCTGGTACTGGCAGGTGAGTGATGCTTTCCTCTGCTCACTTTGTAGGTTTTCCCTTTTTCCCTAGATTTTTCTAGATGAGATTTAAATCAGTTCTTTAGATTCAAAAGAGACCATTGAGATTTTTACATAATTTATTTTAATCTACATATTAATTTGGGAAGGCTTTTATAGCACTAACTTGTCCCATCTAAAAAAATTAAACGCTCTCTCCATTTAGTCAGTGCGTCTAAAGTGATGATAATAGCTTCAATATACAGAGCCTACAAATTCTGTTCAATTATTTCCACCTATTTTTTAATTTAATTTTTGTGAAAAGGGGTTTTCTCCCATTATCTTTTCTAACCACTATTGCTAGTGTATAGGGACATTATTTATGAATGTATATCATTATCCTGTGTTTAGTTGCTTCACCATGTTGTTATGAACTTTAACGATCTTTTAGTCCTATAGTTTTTCTGGGTATAATCACATGTAATGACAATTTTATCCTTTCCAGTAGCCGTTCAGGCTCTTTCTACTCCATATCTGTAAAGGGGAGATCAAGGTTAAAAACAAGCTCTGCTTCATACTCTCAATTAAATACTATCAAACTTCTTTAGGCTTTGGTTTTGTTTCCTGTAAAATAGAAAAATGGTAGTATCTGCTTGATGGAGTCACAAGGGTTAAAGGAGAGAATGCATGAGCCTGTATGTATAAGGCACTTAAAATACTCCTTTTTAGTTATTGTGTTGGTTGAACTCACAGGACAGTACTACTTAATAGGGTATTCTTGGCGGGTCTTAATTTTTAAGGTAATACCTCCAGTATTTCTGTCTTACGTGACATTCATTTGTTGGCCTGGGAGGATTGCCATGTTCAGAAGAGATATGTGTTGGGGCACCTGGGTGGCTCAGTCGGTTAAGCAGCTGCCTTCAGCTCAGATCATGATCCCAGGGTCCTGGGATCCAGTGCTGCATCAGGCTCCTTGCTCAGCGGGGAGCCTGCTTCTCCCTCTGCCTGCTATTCTCCCTGCTTGTCTTCTTTCTGAGTCTCTCTCCTGCAAATCACTCACTCACTCACTCACTCACTCACTCACTCACTCACTCACTCAGAAGAGACATGTGTTGCTGGTCTGCTCCAAGATTTCCCCGGTCAGTGGTAGATGTTGAATTTTGTCCATACCTTCGTGTCAGCTCTTGGACTGATCCCATGAAAGTTTGTATTTGGCCTATGGATGTGATCTTCTAAGGTCACCCTCAAATTAATCTATCGATTTCTCAAAGCTAAAATGTCTTTATAGTTCAGGATTGGTCATGGCAAATTATTCTTTAATGTACAAGTAAATGACGTTCATATTTTCAAATCCTTCACCTGTTATTTAGCTTATTAGCAATTCCTCTTGGCTTTGGCCACCTAAGAATTTCATAACTATAACGTTATGTCCTCATGCTAGTGTTTGATAAAAGTGCTCAGACCATGATCAGGTTGAGATCCTGGAAATGGATTGAAGGAACCCCAAATTCCAATCGAAACCTCAGCTCTATGGTTGATTACTCCATGTTGCCCACTTTAGTAACTGAAAGATCATAGTGAATAGACTTGGAACTTTGGTTTGAATGACTTTGCGAAAGTGTTCAGTGTTGAGTGATGAGGCTTAATCATACAGAGACTTTACACAGATGTGTCCTTTGCCTTCTGGTTGCAAGTAGAAGAAAACTTGCCTCATGCTAGCTTTAAATCAGTGTCTGTGTCCCATGTGAGAAGCATAGGGAGATCCCATTCCTGGCTCTCTCAGTTCTATCCCTCACTAGATATCTGCTCACCCTTAGGCTGGGCTCCCCAGGCCTCATACCAGACTCGCTCTCTACACATTAGAAGTCCCTAGCAGACATCCTCACACTTCTCATGGTCAAAAGCAGTGCAGACCCAAGGGCTGGGCAGGAGGGTCAACTGGGATGACCTTGCTTGCTTTATAACCACCATCTTCTCCAAGAGGAGGGAGGAGGCTGAACACAATGGGGCTTCCACTGGCAAAGGAGAGTAGGGGAATGGATGTGGAGTGAGCTAGCCCCCATGTCCACTCTACCATGAACGATACAGCGGGACTTCTGATTGTGAAAGGCCAGGGAGAGTGATCCCCACAGAACCCTCAGAGGATAGGGAGGAATCAGGACCCTTGTTGGGGTTATGCTCATAGGCTTGAAATTTTAATTTTTACCACTACTGGTATAAGGAACAACCCACCAGCCTCGTGCCTTGCGCTTTCTGACAGCTACTTTCCGTCATGAATTTCTCTCAGGAAGAGTTATGGGGAACCAGTGATTGAATAAGCCAAGTGCCCTGAGAAGTTTGAGCCTCAAATGGAAGTGGATCCAACCATAGAGAAAGCTTATCCTGAAAGTGAGTGTACACTGCAGCCAGCCTGGCCTGGGGATACCAAGTACCCTCCTCACCAGCGTCAGAACCTGATGCCACAGCCCTAGAAGCGGATGCCATGGGCCCTGCTCTTCTCAGCCAAATGCATCTTCCCACAGTAGGCAGCTCCAGAGGACAGTCCATGAGTCCCGTCTTTGAGGGGTGGCTCTGCTTTCCTGAGCCTAGAGGCTTTGCATTGTAAACATGAGTTTAAACTTTTAGTCTTTGACATACTGCATATCCACTGAGGGAAACCTATTCCCTGGCTTTTGGGGAAGAACTCGGAGGTATATTTCAAGCTAGGGGAATTTAATCCTTGGACATGAAGGTGTTTCACCAGATTTGGCTCTTAGTATCTGTAGCTGCAAAGAGAGCACATAATGTCCTTGGAAGGTATGACTTTGATGGGTTTCCTCTAGATGGATCCCTCCTCCTTACCTTGGATACTGGATACTGTTCTCAGATGTCTGGCTTGTGCCATGGTGAGCAGACACCCCCAGGGCCACAGCACGATGCCCAGGGACCAGCGAGGTGTGTGAGTTTGGTCTCCTTCCACAGGGGTTACAGGCTTTCTAATAAAACTATATGAATAAAAAAACAGTCCTTCAAAAATCACTCCCTTAGAATATAAATGCTAGAGACACATTTATGTATAAAAATCCAATTTTACAAAATGGCATTTTAATAAAAATGTTCTGAGAGGAAGGTGTCTGAGTGACTCTCCATATTCAAATTATCCAGTTACCATGAAGTTTTTATTGGTGCATTTAAATTTAGAACGAAATTTGTAAGAAATAAGTCTCCTAAATTGCCGCTTATCATTTTTTCCTATTAAATTGCTGCTAAATATAAATGACTACCAAGGAATGAATATGTATGATATGCTAGGCATGACGCTGAGGCTGGACAGGAAAAACCACACAAGGAGGCTGGGAACTCTTTCCAATACTGATGAACCTAAAAGTGGTTGTGTTTAGCCTCCCAAAATACCAGGCATGTTCCGACATTTTTCCTAAAGATGAGATGAAGGAGGAAGGCCATAAAAGATGACTTTCATGAGTATCAGTTGGCACCTAGATAGGCTCCTTGCCAGAAGCACCCTGCTTAGAGTTCAAGAGCGGTGTTGAAACTGGCTCCCAGGGGAAAGCTGGGTGCTGCCAAGCCTACAAGTCCTGGGTGAACCTAGGACTGCCGTGGTATGTGCCAATGGCCTGGGAAGAGAATGGACATGGGCTCATCCACAGAGGATGACCGTTGGGCCATTTTCCCATCCTGTACTTAGACTTTTGAAGCTGAGTCATCCATAGTCAGCAGTGGCTTTCTGAAAGTGGGGCTCCAGTTTCAGAAACTCCCCCACTACCTCATTGTTCCGAAAACCACATGGCATATAAAGAAATTTAGAAAGCAAATGAGGACCCAGACAAAACACTTAGAGAACGAAGTGGTGGTTGCCAGAGGGAGATAGGGTGTAGGGGGATGGGTGAAATCAGTGAAAGGGAATAAGAGGGACACAATCCCATTATAAAGTAAATTAGTCATGGGGTTGAAAAGTACAGCATGAGGAATATAGTCATTAATATTGTAATAACTTTGTTGACAGATTGGTGACTACACTTATTGTGGTGAGCACTGAGTAATGAATAGAATTTTCAAACTGCTATGTTGTACACCTGAAACAAATATAACACTGTATACAGCTATACTTCAATAAAAAATAATAATAGATGAAAAGAGAGAAAAAAATTGAGAAAACAACCATTTCCTGTAAGAAAACTATAACCTCATCCTCTCTATCCTCTCACTCCTACTCCCCGCAACCTTACCCTCAGGAGGCAGGGAAGAGAAAAAGGCAATGAATTACCCTAGTGTACCCTAGGTCACAGACCAAACTCAACTTTTCAGAGTTGGGGGCACCCATTCAGCTGGAGATGTTAAGCTGAGTTCAGAAATGAAGTTATGTTTTCCCCCCATACACTAGTCTCAATGTTGATTTTGCTTTGTGTTGATATTTGGGTGGACTGTGGGGGCCATTGAACTTCATGTTCCTTGCTGAATCTTCTGTGTCCCCTAACCACACACACACACGTCTGGTGTATGTTGGCTCGTCTCTCTGGAACACTTCTGAGCCTCCAGTGCCTGTCTGTCCTTGAATTTTGCAGGTTTGAAGGATTTGCATGCCAAAATGTGAGCTTCAGAAATTTTTGTGTAAGTCACATTAGTGCCCTCCTGGGTCAGGGCTCCTCCTTGCCACACATTGCAGGTCTGAGGACAGTGAAGAAAGAGGCCATTTGTCCAAACTGCCCACAGCCCAAGACATTCCTCCAGGGCATCATTTTGGAGAGTCATTTGGACTCTCCATTTTGGCAGTCATTTTGGAGATATTTGGGAAAAGAAACAAAATAGAACAAAAGGGAAAAGAAATGAAATTTCAAACGAAGATTTGGTGGAGAGACTTTCCAAAAAGGTCATCAAAGTGAAGCTGGGAGGGAGTCATCCCTTCTCCCATGTTCTGGGAGATTTGACAGATTTAATGCAGGACAAGAATTACTATTACCATTACAAGAATGGGTTTCATAGCTGACCGAAATGCCTCTTGGTGTATTTGCTAGCATGTGCTCTACAGATAGTACCAGTTCAAATATTCATGAACTGGCAAATCTAATTTGCCATATGTAAAGTATGTGTATATGTGATATAATCTAAAATTTGTCTCTACTTCCTCCCCCCACCCCCCGTTTTTTAAAGATTTACTTATTTAGAGAGAGAGTGTGTTTACAGTGTGAGGGGCAGAGGGGGAGAATCCCAAGCAGATTCCCTGCTGAGTGAGAGCCAAGGTGATGGAGGTGGGGGCCTCAGTCTCATGACCCCAAGATCACAACCTGAGTGGAAACCAAGACTCAGATGTTCAACTGACTGAGCCACCCAGGTGCCTCAACCTCCCTTTCTTTAAAACATACATCTTACCAGTTAACGTTTGTGTCACAGTGTTTCAGAAACTCGAGCTCAGAGGTTGGCAGGGGGTTGACATTGTGGTTGTTTGCATCTGTATGCACTTGCGTGTGTCCTGACTATACCCAAGCTCCTCCATCCAGGACTGCATTCACAAGATGGAATTGGGAGGGAGATAAATCATAAGAGACTCAATCTCAGGAAACAAACTGAGGGTTGCTAGGGGGTTGGGGGGGAAGGATAAGGTGGTTGGGTGAGTGCTGGGAATTGTGTAAGACTGATGGTCCACAGACCTGTACCCCTGAAACAAATAATACACTTACATTAATTTAAAAAATAAAAAAGCACTAGTAAAATTAAGAAAAAAGAGTATGGGGCACATTTTCAGGGGATTTAGAGTTTCAGTGACATTTAAAGGAACAGCGATAGACAACTTGTAAACGTGTTTCCAATGTAAGGGAGAGCAAACCTGCACCTCTGTAGGGGCTATATATATATGCTGAAACCCACCCAAGAAGACCCATCAGGGCAGAACTGTTGGGCTATTCCACAGGATCATGGTAGTGGAGCGTGTTGCTCTTGACTAGGGCTGCAGGTGCTGCTGGAATCTCATGCTATACATGAGAATCAGCTGGAGGAGGGTTGGGAGTCGGAAAAATCAGTGGTGCAAGGATGGGTGGGTGAGGGGTGTGAACACAGGGAAATGGAACACATTTCAAACGCAGCCCTGTAGCAGGGACTGTGGTCAAGAATAACAGTTTTTCAGATAGCAGCTTTTTTAGAGAGACAGTGAGGAGGCACCTGAGGAATCTAGGTGTGATATACACAGAAGGACAGGTAAAGAAACATTGAAGGTAGTCCAGGTGTGACATGCAGGTGGCTGGACCAGAGTCCAGGGTACTGTCAAAAAGCTTATGCCCAACTCCTATTTCAAAGCTGTTAGGTGTTCTGGAAGCACTGACACTGAGAGTGTGCATGCACCGCAGATCCAAGGTTTTCCAGAAGAAAAGCCATGGATTAAAGAAAATAAAAGGTTATTGACCAAGGCTTTAAAAAGCCTGGGTCATTCTCTTATGAGACATTTAGAGACCTCCCCCTGTGTGTCCGACTCAACTTTCTGGATGCTACCACTCTTGGTAGTTACTAGAAGTTACTCCTCCTCAACAAGGGGATCAATGACTCTTACTTTTTAGGATGCTGTGAACATTTATATTATGAGAAATTAACTACCCACAAAGAAAAATAAGCAATCTGTCTCTGTGTGAATGATTGAACTCTGTGAAAGTATGTAAATATCTATTTCTGGAATCCTAGCAAATAGTCTGGAAAAATAGTCTACAATGTCAGAAATGAATTATTAGAGTTTAGGAATATCAGTCAGTGCTACCTAAATTACAGACTGACCAATCCAGGACCTTTAACATGAAAATCTCACTTTCTTCTCCTTTTAGAGGTGGGCACTATTTTTTTTTTTTGACGATTAATATTTTATTTAACACTGATCACCTTATAACAAGTTATGTAAAAAAATATGTTTGGATACTTTTAGTTGCTGGGCAATAAAGTCTTATCTTCAAATAAATAAAGAACCCATGTATCCTTGAACCCATTTTTTCACCAATAACCACCAAATTTCTTAGCTTTCTTTTATAAAAAATACTCCCTGAAAGACTTACTTACACTTGGGGTGCATGAACAATGAATCTTGGAACACTGAAAAAATAAAGTGGGAGGTAGAGGAGGACACTATTCTTTGACTCTCCTAAGAGAGTTCAGGGAAATGGGCTGAGAGGACGTGGGGCATATCACTTCCCAGGCTGAGAATGTACAAAGCCCATAGTAGATTCTCTACTCTCACTTCCCTTATCTTGGCACCAAGAAGGCCATATTATAGCTCTTAGAAATGGGAGATAAAGATGGGGGTCTGCTCTTACACTGTTGGTGGGAATGGAAATTGGTGCAACCACTTTGGAAAACAGTGTGGAGATTCCTTAAGAAAATTAAAATAGAGCTTCCCTATGACCCTGCAATTGCACTACTGGGTATTTACCCCAAAGATACAGATGTAGTGAAAAGAAGGGCCATCTGTACCCCAGTTTTTATAGCAGCAATGGTCATGGTCGCCAAACTGTGGAAAGAACCAAGATGCCCTTCAACGGACGAATGGATAAGGAAGATGTGGTCCATATGCACGATGGAGTATTATGCCTCCATCAGAAAGGATGAATACCCAACTTTTGTATCAACATGGACAGGACTGGAAGAGGTTATGCTGAGTGAAGTAAGTCAAGCAGAGAGAGTCAAGTATCATATGGTTTCACTTATTTGTGGAGCATAACAAATAACATGGAGGACATAGGAGGTGGAGAGGAGAAGGGAGTTGAGGGAAAGTGGAAAGGGAGATGAACCAAGAGAGACTATGGACTAAGAAAAACAATCTGAGGGTTTTGAAGGGACGGGGGGTGGGAGGTTGGGGGAACCAGGTGGTGGGTATTATGGAGGGCACATATGGCATGGAGCACTGGGTGTGGTGCAAAAACAATGAATACTGTTATGCTGAAAAAAATTAATTAAAAAATTATATATTAAAAAAATAAAAATAAAAAAAACCTTTAAAAAATGGGGGTCTGGAAGAGGACACAAGGGGACAGGAAGACACAGGACACAAGGTGGCCTTTAGGAAGATTGCCATGTTTATGAATACAGGCTATCCCATAGGACCACTGAGAAGATCCCTCAACTTTTTCCCTTTCCTAAAGCCAAGTTAGATAAAGCTCCAAAATATGTGCATGCTGGAAGAAGGGCATATTTTTATTTCCCACTTGGATATTCCCTGAACTGTTGCACTACCTGATTTGCCCTTTTGCTATTGGACCAGAGAAAAGGGCTTGATGAAAGATGGGGTGATAATTTGGCTTAGTAGGAAGAGGAGCAAGGATCTTCCTCAGAGTAAGGGAGCTGGAGTCATAGAGGCAGGTGAGATGAGATTGCAGGTTTGCTGGTGATCACCTCAGTGCTGGGAAAGAAGGTAGATCCAAAAGTAGAGCAGTTTTGCAAGGTGCCACCAGGCAGAGACAGCTGAAGGGCACATCATATCTTACAAGGGACCACTTTATACATAGGGTAGCTGCCAAGGATTCAGTTGTCAGTGGGTCTTGTTGGGGACCCGTCCTCATCAATTCTACAGAAAATGAACTAATTTCAGACAATTATAATCAATAAAAACACAGCAAGTGTCTCTCCCTCACCATGTTCTTGCTTATATAATGGATTAGCTGGTATAACTAACACAGCACATTCAACATGAGCAGAATCAGGTAAGGAAATACCATTTTTCAACCTCTTCCTCCTCTTTTCAACTACAGAGTGGCAAGCAGTTGAAAGGGGCGATGTACCAGAAACTCTGCATACCTGCCTCTCCAGCAACAGGAGCTGTGCATGCAGCAGGGCAGTGCTGGGAAGAACAGCGGGTCATTTTAATGGACTATGAGATTGACATGAGATTGACAGATTGTCTTAATAGTTCAAAGTAACTAAAAATAGAGAATCATACTGAAACCCCAATAAGGGAAATAATTGGAGAGAAAGGGGGAACTTGATAGAACAAATTAATGTAAGAATAATTTCTGGAAAAATATCAGCTACCTATGTATTTCAATGGGATTCTCCAATCAAACAAATCACTTGTTTTATCCGTCTATTATCCATCTATCTATTATCTATCTATCTACCTATCTATCATCTGTCTATCTAACTATCATCTATCTATCTGTTCAATATTCTCCGCAGTAGAGTGTAAGCATGAGATTAAAGGACAGTCTGTTTTATTCACTAAAGTATATCTAAGTCTCAGCCAGTACTGGTACTAGGTGAAACCCGATACACATTTGCTACATAAATGCTACGAAATTCTCCTCTGGATCTTTCCTATCCCTACTATTGATTACTACAAATTATGAAAATGGGTAAACAGTTTTGCTAACTTCACTGGAAACAACAAAAATAGAAACTAAAATGCACTGTGATAGGTGCCTTATGAGAACTGACCCAACTATATCCCATAAGAATGCTGAGGCAGGTGTGAGTCTTACCTTACAGATGAGAGAAGTAGAGCTAATTGAGGTAAGGATGTAGCAAGTCATAAGGGCAAGTTCAGGATTTAAACTCAAGTCCCTAGGCTCTTAATCCCCTCTTTATATCTGGAGTATTCATCAATCACTTTCTCATTCTTACTGTTTTTATTTTAATGAGATTCATTACATTTTCTCTGGAAAAATTAAGTTTTTAGACTATTGGATTATTTTGGATGAAATAAAAATCAAACATACTCCCTTTCCTCTTAAAAGTAGAGTAGGAGTTCTACTTCTGCCTCTAAAATGTTGACTGCTATGGGAATTGAATTTTATATTAATTACCTATTGTTGTGCAACAATATTATCATAAACTCGGCCGGCTGAAATAACACCTTTATTACATCTCAGTTTCTGTGGGTGGGTCAGGTGTCTGGGCTGGGCTTAGCTGGGCCTTCTGCTTTAGAGTTTGACACAGTTGCAATTGGCTGTTGGCCAGACCTGTTGTCTCATCTGAAGTCTGACAGTGGAACTATCCACTTTTAAACTCACATGATTTTTTGAAAACTCCAGTTCCTTGCATGCTGCTGACTTGAGTCCTTCAATTTCTTGTTGACTTTTGGCCAGAGGCCATCCCCAGCTCCTTGGTCCTCTCCAACTGGTAGATCACAATATAGCAACTTATTTTGGCAAAGCCATCAAGGTTTCTTAGGAACATGAGTATTACAATCTTATGTAACATATACATGTAATTGCATTACAGCCTGTCATCTTTGCTACATTCTTTTGGTTAGAAGGAAGTCACAGGAGCTATCTACACTCAAGGGCACGAACACCCTGGGAGTCATGGGAGGATGTGGGAGTCATGGAGGCCATCTGAGAGTCCTGCTGCTGCACTCTCCCACCATAGACAACTAGAAAATCAGACAAAATATAGGGACCAGCTCTTTCAGACACTGGACAACAGCTAGCGCAAGAATATGATCCCCTGGGACAAAGAAACAAGGTACACCCTGTGGTTGCCTTGGCTGACTGCCTAGAGGTAGTTGCCAGAACAGTGGATAGATGAGTCATTCTACTCAGTTGAAGAGAAAGATGAATATTTGTAAGGACCAAAGCTGCTAGGGTTTGTGGGCAAAGTACCAAAGAGGAGGGACTTACACAGAGCAAACTCTGAGGATCTAAAAAGGAATCCCTTCAAGTCTTAGGCTGAATACTGGCTTGTGTGGGCACAGTGTACCTGTCCAAAGGGCTGAAAAGCAATTAGACAAACAATTCCCAGAGCTTTCACAGGACTGGGAAGAGTCTGTGTTCCCTCTTGCAGGAGGGAGAGAGCTCATAATACATAGAAAATCAGACAGAGTCCTAAGCAGTATCACACCTCTGTTGACTGAACTAAGCTAGTTGACTAAACTTGACTCTACAATAAAGGTTGCTCCAGATTGCCCTAACAAGGCTTAAATCCAGCTTTAAAATTTCCCAGGTAACCTCTGTGCCTAGTTCCTTTGAAAGAATGCAGTGAAATTCAGTAAATGGCAACATTAAAGTTACAACATCTGGCGTCCAATTAAAAAAAAAACTCATAAAACATGCAAAGACAAAAAAAAAAATGACCCACAACCAGGGAAAAATCTATTTAATGAAAACCAACCGGAAATGATAAAATGAGAATATTAGCAGATGAAGATCTTAAAGCAGCTATTATAATATGCTCTAATGCTCAGAATGTAGATGAAAACATGGATGTGATGAAGAGAGAAATCAAAGATATTAAGAAAGACCCAGATGGAACTTCTGGAGATTAAAAAATAATAATATTGGAAATGGAATACACACTTGATTGGATTAACAGCACACTAGATACTTTAGAAGGAACAATAGGAAAAATAACAGAAATCCTGAGTACACAGCAATAGAAACTATGCGAAATCAAGCACACAGAGAGAAAAAACTGAAAAAAGTCTCAGGAATTTGTGGGATAATATAAAGTGCACTAACATATGGGCAATTAAAATATGAGGAAAAGGACTACCAAATAAGAAACAATGGCTACACATTTTCCACAATTGATGAAACCATAAAACCATGAACCCAAGAAACTCAGTGAACCTTGACAGAAAAAAAAAAAAGCCACAAATAGCCTTTCACCTTTGAAAGAAATTGAATTTATAGATGAAAACATTCCAATAGAGAATAGGAAACTCTCCATCCAATGAGCTTTAGTGGTGAAATATACCAAAATTCAAGGGCAAAAAATATCAAGGTATACCTGTTCCTTCCAACTTATTTTCAGAGGTCAGAATTACCATGACACCACAACCAGAAAAAGTATTACGAGGAGAAAAGAAAATGAAAGACAACTATGGCCCAATGTCCTTCACATACATGGATGTAAACCTGTTAACAAAATTTAGCAAACTGAATCCAACAATATATAAGAAGGATAACATAACACATCCGAGCGTGGTTTATTGCAGAAATTCTAAGTGGATTTAACATTCAAAAATCAATCAGTGGAATTCACCGAATTTACAGACTAAAAGACTAAAAGAGGATGAATGAAAAACGTATTTTCATTATATGCAAAAAAACGTCATTCAATATATGCAGAGGAAGAACTTGACAAAACCCAGTGCCTACTCACATAAAAATCCCTGGCAAACTAGGCACAGATGGAAACTTCCTCAATTTGGTAAGGGGTACTTATTAAAAACTTTCCATTGACACGATATTAAATGATGACAAATGGAATGCTTTTCCCATAAGATTAGGAAGAAAACACTGATTTCTGTTCTATTCAACATTGTAACAGAGTCCCAGTCCACACACTATGGCAAGAAAAAAGAAAGTATATAGGTTGGAAAACACAATGTAAAATTTTAGTTATTCACAGATGACATCACCATCACCATGTAGAAAATTGGAAGAAATGTATAAAAATCCCTAGAATTAATCAATGAGACTAATAAGATCTCAGTATACAAGGTCAATGAAGAGTTGAACACTTAAATGACTGAGCTACCCTAGTGCTGACAAGGTGATTTTAGAATGAGCACTGGGTGTTATACATTAGTAATGAATCATTGAACATTACATCAAAACTAATGATTTATTATATGTTGGGTAATACAATTTAAATTAAAAATATACATGTGAAGGACCTAGAAGAACAGAAACAATTTTGAGAGAATGAACCAAGTTGGAGAATTAACAATACTTGGTTTATTTATTTATTTATTAAAAGTTTTTTTTTTTTAAGGGTTTATTTATTTATTTGACACAGAGAGAGAGAGAGAGAGAGTTGGTGGGAGAGGGACCACAAGCAGAGGAAATGGGAGAGGGAGAAGCAGGCTTCCTGCTGAGCAGGGATCCTGACATGGGGCTTGACCACAGGATACTGGGATCATGACCTGAGCCAAAGGCTGACTTAACCAACTGAGCCACCCATGTGCCCCACCAGTACTTGGTTTAAAGACAATAACCAAATCAGTGTTGTACTTGTGTGAAAATCACTGGACAAACCAGGAAGACAGAATACAGTCCAGAAATAGCGTTTGGCTGAATACAGCTGTGAGAATTAATGAAGGGCAATGTCACTAAAATGGAGTTGGGAGGGCAGAGGGGGGAGTCATATCACCTAATGTCCATGCTAGGACCTATTGCCAGTTATAGACTCCAACATAATAATCAACAGGAAGGAATCACCATTTACAGCTCCCACCAGGAAAAGGTGTACACTGCTTCTCCTACCCCAGCAACTCAGCCAATGAGAAACCGTCATCACCCTGAACTCCTGCTTTTTTCTAAGGGATTTTCTTTCAGAATAAGCCTTCCCAACTTCCTCCTTCTTCTCCATAAAATGTTCCTCTCCTTCGTTTGTTGGACTTGTCTATGGTTTTGCTGTGGCTTCCATAACCTGAATTGCAATTCTCTGCTATTCCTGAAAAACTTATTTTTGCTGGTAAAATAGTGGACTGTTTTATTGTGAAGGTTAACAAAACTAAACAAATGATGCCTACTTTGGGAGATTAAATTAAAAGCAAGACACAATGAAAATATCAGGTGTGGCAGAGTGTAGTTTGTGTGGATCATGATATGAGTTTGTGTTCTAAGGTCCTTGCTTTACTTGGAAGGAGGGGAAAGATACTGCTTAATTTTGAGTTTTATAAGTTAAGTATTCCTGGTGAAATATATATTGTAACCCCCTCTCTCTCTTTTAAGATTCTATTTATTTATTTGAAAGAGAGAAAGAGAGGACCACAAACTGAGGGCAGTGACAGACAGAGGGAGAGGGAGAAGCAGGTTCTCAATGGGCAGGGATCCTAAGGTGGGGCTCGATCCCAGGACCCTGGGATAATGACCCAAACTGAAGGCAGATGCTGAACTGACTGAGCCACTCAGGTGGCTCTTAGAATAAAATCAAACCATGATGTAGAGATGAGAGGGAGGTAAGTTAAAACCCAACCTCTGTCATGTATACATGTTGTGTCTTAGTATCTGCATGTGTATTGGTGCTTATTTCATAGGCTGTTGAAAGTTCTGTGAGATCACCTGAGGTGTAGGGTTTAGGTCAGAACCTGCCTCATGCTCAGTGTCCAGTAAATGCTGACCCTCTGGCCAGTTTCCTGGTGTTATCTGTGGCTTTCTTTGCACAGGTTCAAGGCTGCTTTCTGAGTCACCAGGGTCCTTCCAGGATTCTTTGGTAGATGAAAGCAGAGTGCTAATTCTCCAGCCTTGCCAAATATTTACTGCCCGGTGTGTGTGTCTGTTTCTCTGTGTGTGTGTGCACACACATTCCTGTCACTCCAGGCCCAGCTGTTGCATCTGGAAGACAGCAAACTGCATTAATTCCCCACAGAGCACACAGAAGAACCATTGATAGGTTCCAGTCCCAACACCTAACAGTGTCTTCTACCCATAGTAGTGGCTTGATAAATACTGCTGGTTATGCTTATTTGTCAATCAGTCCTCTCTAAGGGCTTTAGAGGATTTGAAAATAAGAAAAAAAAATGAAGTGCATGAAGCAGTTGGATTTCTATTTAAATCAGTTTTAAAAAGGAATCTGACTTTAAAAAGGAATCTTCTTTAAATAGAGGCAGTGAAAGGTGCCTTGAGTTGCTTAGTAACCTTGAACCATCTTATTTATACAGCACATGCCTGGGAGTCTGTGGTTCCGTGCTGTTCCTTAGGATGCAGAGAAGTCCCAGGGAGTCTGAATTACAAAGTAAAGAGTCCGACTAAGGCAAAAGGCTGTTATATGTTAAAATCAACATATAATTAAACCTTTTTCTTTAATACTTGTTTGGAAATAATTTCATGTTTGCAAAATGTTGCAGAAACAAAAATAATGTGAAGAACTTTATAGATAAATGCACCTTTAGCTAATATTGTATCCCATTTGCTTTTTCATTATTTTCTTGTGCCTTTTCTCTGTCTCTCTTCACAAATGGATACACACATAAACATAAACATTTGTTTTTCTGAACAATTTGATGGTAAGTTAAAAACATGTCTCCTTGTCCATAAATATTAAAATGTGTATTTCCTAAAAGGGACTTTTTCCTTATAAAACCACAGTACACTTATCAATTAAGTAACTTTACTTTTCTCTGATTTACTGTCCATATCCGAATATTTTTGGTTGACTTAATGTCCTATATGGCAACTTTTCCCCTTCAGTACCAAATCTAAATTAGGGTCAGGAATTGCTTTTTGTTAGCATGTCAATTTTGTTTAATTAAAAAAAAAAACTATGGAGAGAAACAAATGACTAATTTTTTTAAATTTAAAAATTAAATCCATGATTATTCAAGATTTAGGGCATAGAATTCTGTCTAAAATTTGCTATCTTGGCATAAAAAGGAATTAGAATACAAGAAAACAAGTTTATATTATTCCCTCTGGTGAATTATTCCCTCTGGTGACTGGAACAGTCATTCCTAAAGGGCTTGAAGATCTTTAAAAATAGGGTCTTAGACACTATCCTCCAAAACTCAGATTTAATAGATTTGGTCTATTAAACCCAGCCTGGGTGCTGGGTTTCTGTTTTTTGTTTTTTGTTTTGTTGTTGTCATTTAGACTTGCTGGGTGATTACAACCTTCCAGCAGTTTCTGGAAAACAAAGTGAGATATGCATTGCCACAAACAGCAAGCCTGACTCTCGCTGTAGAGCATGAAGACTACTATTGAAAGCCAATCACTAGCTCTGAACAAGTTTGATTCCATTCTTTGAAGTCCCTTAGAGGGAGGAGATGAGTCAAGATGGCGGAGGAGTAGCAGGCTGAGTTGACATCAGGTCGAAGGAGTTCAGCCTGATAGTTACCAAACCATTTTTAACGCCAACAACCCAACAGGGGATCAAAGGAGAAGAACAGTAATTCTAGAAACAGAAAATTGACCACTTTCTGAAAGGTAGGATGTGTGGAGAAGTGAATCCGAAGCCTCGGGAAGATAGACTGTGGGAGAGGGGCCGGCTCCCTGCAAGCAGCAGAGCAATGGAGCACAAAACCAGACCTTTTAAAAGTCTGCTTCACTGAGGCACATAACTCCAGAGGCTAAGCAGGGGTGGTGCCCTCATGGGGACAGTGTGGTCTCAGGTCCCATGGGGTCACAGAAGGATCAGGGGTGTCTGAGTGTAACAGAGTTTGCAGGTATTAGAGTGGGGAAGCCAGCTACAGAGACAGAGCTGAGGAGTGAGCTCTCACCTCAGGGTTACCTTAAACTGTGATCTGTGGCACAGTCAGTCCACTGCTCTTTGAGAAGGGACTCCACAAGTGGCAGATCTGGGGAGACTCACCTTCCTTCTCTGGAAGCAGGAATCTGCTAAGTTTGGAGACTCCAAGTGGGGCTGTATGCCAGAGACAGAAACACTCATTCACAAGCCAAGTGAGCTTGGAGCATGGCTGGAGACCAGGGAGATGGGAATGATTGAACACTTTTCTCCAAGGGTGGACTGAGCAGTGGGGACCTGAGCTCTCAGCTCCTCCGGGCCGGAGATTGGGAGGCTGCCATTTTCATTCTCATCCTCCAGAGCTCTATGGAAAGTGTTTAAGGAACAAACACTCCCGAGAGTGAACCTGAGTAGATTACTCAGCCTAGCCCCTGGCAAGGGTGGTGCAATTTTGCCTTGGCCAAAGATACTTGAGAATCACTACAACAGGAACCAATAGGCCCCTCCCCTAGAAGATCAGCAAGAACATCCAGCCAAGACCAAGCTCATTGAGTGAACAGTGGAATTCCAGAAGAGAGGAAAGCAATTCATAGCTTTCTCCCCATGATACTTTAGTCTTACAAAGTTTATTAAATTTTTTTAATTTTATTTTTTTCTTATTCTATTTTTTAACTTTTACTCTTTCCTCTTTTAACATTTTTAAACTATTTTATCTTAATACCTTTCTTAAAAAATATTTTTGAACCTTCATTATTATAGTCATATTTTATCCTTCATTTTATCTAACTTTATTTTTTGTATACATATAGGGTTTTTTCTTCTAAAAAATTTTGGGATACAACTTCTTCTAATGGATCAAAATATACCCAAAATCTAGCACAGGGCTTTGTTCTAGTCTCCAGCCTGGGCAAATTCTTTTCACTTTCTTTTTTTTCTTTTCCAACAAACTTATCTTATCAACTCCTTTTTTAGATTTTTAAAAAAAAATTTTCATCTTTACAGTCATATTCCATCCCTTCATCATGTTTACCCTTATTTTGTGTGTGTGTGTGTGTGTATATGTATATATATATATATATATATATATATATATATATATCTTTAAAATTTGGGGAGGTAGTTTCTTCTAAGAGACCAAAATACACCCCAAATCAAGTGGGTGGCTCTGTTTATATATAACAGTCTAATATATATATATTAGGCTGTTAGTCACCAGTCTAATATATATATTTTCTTTCTTCTTCTTCTTCTTTTTTTTTTGAACTTCTTTTTTTACCCCCTTTCTTCTCCCCACAATTTGGGGTCCCTTCTGATTGGTTAATGCACATTTTTCTGGGGTCTTTTCCACCCTTTTAGTATTTTATTCTCTTGTTCATATATTCTTATCTGGATAAAATGACAAGGTGGAAAAACTCACCACAAGAAAAAAAAAAAGAACAAGATGCAGTACAGAAGGCTAGGGACCTAATCAATATGGACATTGGTAATATGTCAGATCTAGAGTTCAGAATGACGACTCTCAAGGTGCTAAGTGGCCTCAAAAAAGGCATGGAAGATATTAGAGAAGCCCTGTCTGGAGAAATAAAAGCCCTTTCTGGAGAAATAAAAGAACTGAAATCTAACTAAGATGAAATAGAAAAAGCTATTATTGAGGTGCAATAAAAAATGGAGGCTCTTACTCCTAGGATAAATGAGGCAGAAGAGAGAATTAGTAATATAGAAGACCAAATGATGGAGAATAAGGAAACTGAGCAAAAGAGAAACAAATGACTACTGGACCACGAGGGGAGAATTTGAGAGAAAAGTGATACCATAAGACGAAACAATATTAGAATAATTGGGATCCAGAAGAAGGAGAAAGAGAGAGGGGGGAAGAAGATATATTGGAGTGAATTATTGTAGAGAATTTCCCCAATATGGCAAAGGAAACAAACATCAAAATCCAGTAGGTACAGAGAACCCCTCTCAAAATCATTAAGAATAGGTCCACACCCTGTCATCTAATAGTAAAACTTACAAGTCTTAGTGACAAAGAGAAAATCCTGAAAGAAGCCCGGGACAAGAAGTCTGTATCATACAATGGTAAAAATATTAGATTGGCAGCACATTTATCCACAGAGACCTGGCAGGCCAGAAAGGACTGGCATGATATATTCAGAGCACTAAATGAGAAAAACATGCATCCAAGAATACTATATTCAGCTAGGCTATCACTGAAAATAGAAGGAGAGATAAAAAGCTTCCAGGAGGGGCACCTCGGTGGCTCAGTGGGTTGGGCCTCTGCCTTCGGCTCTGGTCATGGTCTCAGAATCCTAGGATTGAGACCTGCATTGGGCTCAGCTAAGCGGGGAGTCTGCTTCCCCCTCAACCCCTGCTTCTTTCTCTGCCTACTTGTGATCTCTGTTTGTCAAATAAATACATAAATAATCTTAAAAAAAAAAAAAGCTCCCAGGACAAACAAAAACTAAAAGAATTTGTTAACACCAAAGCAGCTCTACAGGAAATATTGAAAGGGGTCTTCTAAGCAAAGAGAGAGCCTAAAAGTAGTAGACCAGAAAGGAACAGAGACAATATACAGTAACAGTCACCTTACAGACAATACAATGGCCCTAAATTCATATCTCTCAATAGTTACCCTGAATGTAAATGGGTTAAGTGCCCCAATCAAAAGACAGGGTATCAGAATGGATAAAAAAACAAAACTCATCAATATGCTGTCTACAAGAAACTCATTTTAAACCCAAAGACACCTCCAGATTTAAAATGAGGGGGTGGAAAACAATTTACCATACGAATGGACATCAGAAGAAGACTGGGGTGGCAATCCTTATATCAGATCAATTTAATTTTAAGCCAAAGACTATAATAAGAGAAGAGGAAGGACACTATATCATACTCAAAGGGTCTGTCCAACAAGAAGATCTAACAATTTTGAACCATATAAACCAATTAATAACACAATCAAAGAAACACATCGATAATAATACAATAATAGTAGGGGACTTTAACACCCTCCTCACTGAAATGGACAGATCATCCAAGCAAAAATCAATAAGGAAATAAAGGCCTTAAATGACACACTGGGCCAGATAGACATCGCAGATATATTCAGAACATTCCATCCCAAAGCATCAGAATAAACATTCTTTTCTAGTGCACATGGAACATTCTCCAGAATAGATCACATTCTGGGTCACAAATCAGGTCTCAGCCGGTACCAAAGGATTGGGATCATTCCCTGCATATTTTCAGACCACAATGCTCTGAAGCTAGAACTCAGTCACAAGAGGAAATTTGAAAAGAACCCAAATATATGGAGTCTAAAGAGCAACCTACTAAAGAATGAATGGGTCAACCAGGAAATTAAAGAAGAATTGAAAAAATTAATGGAAACAAATAAAAATGAAAACACAACTGCTCAAAAATCTTTGGGACACAGCAAAGGCAGTCCTGAGAGGAAAATATATGGTGATACAAGCCTTTCTCAAGAAACAAGAAAGGACTCAAATACACAACCTAACCCTACACCTAAAGGAGCTGGAGAAGGAACAACAAAGAAAGCCTAAAACCAGCAGGAGAAGAGAAATAATAAAGATCAGAGCAGAAATCAATGACATAGAAACAAAGGAATAGTAGAACTGATCAACAAAACTGAAGCTGGTTCTTTGATTGATTGATTGATTGATTGATAAACCCCTGGCCAGACTTAACAAGAAGAAAAGAGAAAGGACCCAAATTAGTAAAATCATGAATGAAAGAGGAGAGATCACAACCAACACCAAAGAAATACAAACAATTATAAGAACATATTATGAGCAACTATAAGCCAGCAAATTTGACAACCTGGAAGAGGTTCCTAGAGATGTATAAATGACCTAAACTGAACTAGGAATAAATAGAAAACCAGAACAGACTCATTACCAGTAAGGATATTGAAGCAGTCATCAAAATACCCCAACAAACAAGAGCCCAGGGCCAGATGGCTCCCTAGGGGAATTCTACGAAATACCTATTCTCCTGAAACTGTTCCAAAAAATAGAAGTGGAAGGAAAACTTCCAAACTCATTTTATGAGGCCAGCATTACCTTGATCCCAATACCAGACAATGACCTCATCAAAAAAGAGAATTACAGACCGATAACCTTGATGAACACAGATGCAAAAATTCTCACCAAAGTACTAGGGAGTAGGATCCAACAGTACATTAAAAGTATTATTCACCAGGGATGCCTGGGTGGCTCACTTGGTTAAGCGGCTGCCTTCAGCTCAGGTCATGATCCTAGCATTCTGGGATCGAGTCCCATATTGGGCTCCTTGCTCGGCAGGGAGCCTGCTTCTACCTCTGCCTCTGCCTACCTCTCTGCCTACTTGTGATCTTTCTCTCTCTGTCTCTCTCTCTCTGACAAAAAAAAAAAAAAAAAAAAAAAAAGTATTATTCACCACAACCAAGTGAGATTTACTCCTGGGCTGCAAGGTTGGTTCAACATCCACAAATCAATTAGTGTGATACAATACTAATTGTATCAATAAGAGAAAGAATAAGAAAGAATAAAAGAAAGAATAAGAACTGTATGATACTCTCAACAGATGCTGAAAAGTACAGCATCCGTTCTTGATCAAAACTCTTCAAAGTGTAGGGATAGAGGGTACATACCTCAATATCATCAAAGCCATCTATGAAAAACCCACAGCGAATATCATTCTCAATGGAGAAAACCTGAGAGCTTTTCTGCTAAGGTTAGGAACATGGCAGGGATGTCCACTATCATCACTGCTATTTAACACAGTACTAGAAGTCCTAGCCTCAGCAATCAGACAACAAAAAGAAATTAAAGGCATCCAAATTGGCAAAGAAGTCAAACTATCACTCTTTGCTGATGATATGATACTTGATGTGGAAAACCCAAAGACTCCATTCCAAATCTGCTAGAACTTGTACAGGAATTCAGTAAAGTCTCAGGATATAAAATCAGTGCACAGAAATCAGTTGCATTTCTATACACCAACGAGAAGACAGAAGAAGGAAAAATTAAGGAGTTCATCCCATTTACAATTGCATCCAAAACCATAAGATACCTAGGAATAAACCTAACCAAAGAGGCAATGAATCTATACTCAGAAAACTATAAAGTACTCATGAAAGAAATGGAGAAAGACACAAAGAAATGGAAAAAATGTTCCATGCTCATGAATTGCAAGAACAGTATTGTGAAAATATCTATGCTACCTAAAGCAATATACACATTCAATGCAATCCCTATCAAAATGCCATCCATTTTTTCCAAAGAAATGGAACAAATAATCCTAAAATTTATATGGAACCAGAAAAGACCCCGAATAGCCAGAGGAATGTTGCAAAAGAAAGCCAAAGTTGGTGGCATCACAATTCCAGACTTCAAGCTCTATTACAAAGCTGTCATCATGAAGACACTATGGTACTGGCACAAAAACAAACACATAGATCAATGGAACAGAATAGAGAGCCCAGAAATAGACTCTCAACTCTATGGTCAACTAATCTTTGACAAAGCAGGAACATATGTCCAATGGAAAAAAGAGAGTCCCTTCAACAAATGGTGTTGGGAAAATTGGACAGCCACATGCAGAAAAATGAATCTGGACCATTTCCTTACACCACACACAAAAATAGACTCAAAATGGTCGAAGGACCTCAATGTGAGAAAGAAATCTATCAAAATCCTTGAGGCTAACACAGGCAGCAACCTCTTTGACCTCAGCCACAGCAACTTCTTCCTAGAAACACCGCCATGGCAAGGGAAGCAAGGGCAAAAATGAACTATTGGGACTTCATCAAGATCAAAAGCTTTTGCACAGCAAGGGAAACAGTCAACAAAACCAAAAGACAACTGACAGAATGGGAGAAGATATTTGCAAACGACATGTCAGGTAAAGGGCTAGTATCCAAAATCTATAAAGAGCTTATCAAACTTAACACCCAAAGAACAAATAATCCAATCAAGAAATTGGCAGAGGACATGAACAGACATTTCTGCAAAGAAGACATCCAGATGGCCAACAGACACATGAAAAAGTGCTCCACAGTTCTCGGCCTCAGGGAAATACAAATCAAAACCACAATGAGATATCACCTCACACCAGTCAGAATGGCTAAAATTAACAACTCAGAAAATGACAGATACTGGTGAGGATGTGGAGAAAGGGGTACCCTCCTACACTGTTGGTGGGAATGCAAGCTGGTGCAACCATTCTGGAAAACAGTATGGAGGTTTCTCAAAATGTTGAAAATAGAGCTACCCTATGACCCAACAACTGCACTCCTGGATATTTACCCTAAAGATACAAATGTAGTGATCAGAAGGGGCATGTGCACCCGAATGTTTATAGCTGCATTGTCTGCAATAGCCAAACTATGGAAATAACCTAGATGTCCATCAACAGATGAATGGATAAAGAAGATGTAATATATATATGCAATGGAATACAATGCAGCCATCAAAAGAAATGAAATTTTGCCTTTTGCAACGACGTGGATAGAACTAGAGTGTATTATGCTGAGCTAAATAAGTCAATCAGAGAAAGGCAATGATCTCCCTGACATGAAGAATTTGAGAGGCAATGTCAGGGGTTTGGGGTGTAAGGAAGGAAAAAAATGAAACAAGGCGGGATCAGGAGGTAGACAAACCATAAGAGATTCTTAATCTCAAAAACAAACTGAGGGTTTCTGGGGGTAGAGGGGGTAGAGAGAGGGTGATTGGGTTATGGACACTGGGGAGGATATATGCTATGGTGAGTGCTGTGAAGTGTGCAAACCTGTCAATTCACAGGTCTGTACCCCTGGGGCTAATGATACATTATATGTTATTAAAAAAAAATAAAGTCCCCTAGAGGGAGTCATTGGGGCCAGCTCTGCACCAACACAGATGTAGTGTACCTGGGTTTGCAGCATCACCTTTGAGCAAGAAATGCCCTCAACACTAGCTGCTCATGGTTATTCAGAGCTTCAGAGGAGATGAAAGCAGCAAAATGTCTGGATTGAACAGACACCTGAATTTTGAATACAGGACACTTAAAAGAAAATACTGTGTGTACAGCATCTTGGATGGTGGCACATGGCCTCAGAGTTTGTCAGCTCCTTGATATCATTCATGTCCACAGCTTAGCACTTAATGAAACTGTGTATGAAAGTCAGGGCTCAGAAATGGAATATATTGAATTAGGGAAAATTTAGACTAAAATAGACTAAATTCATGATTATCTGATTCTAAAGCATATTTGGTAATGTAAAGGCCTTAGAGCAGCCAAAATCATTTTGAAAAGGAAGACAAATGTGGAGATGGACTGTCCCTGAACTACAGACTTACTGTAGAATAACCATGTAGGGGTGGTCTGGGTATAAGAATAAACATCGAAATCAGTGGGATTAGAAATCGCTATTCTTAGAGTTAGTACAGAAATAGACCTCATATACCTCATATACAGAACAATTGCTTGCCAAAGTGCAAAGACAATCCAGTGGAGAAAGATTTCAACAAATGTTACTGAAGCAATCAAATATCCATATGCAAAAAAAATGAACTTCCATCCATACCTTGTATCATACCAAAAGATGGACCCAAACTAGATCATATACCTAAATAATAAAACCTGGGCAGCATAGACATTTTAAAAATGTTTATTCTTCCAATCCATGAGCATAGAATGTTTTTCCATCTTTTTGTGTCTTCTTTAATTTCTTTCATGAGTGTTTTATAGGTCCTAGAGTATAGATCATTTACCTCTTTGGCTAGGTTTATTCCAAGGTATCTTATGGTTTTTGGTTCTACTGTAAGTGGAATAGATTCTCTAATTTTTCTTTCTACAGTTACATTGTTAGTGTGTAAGAAAGCAACTGATTTCTGTGCACTGATTTTGTATGCTGCCACATTACTGAATTGCTGTATGAGTTCTAGTAATTTGTTAAAATATGCTGCCCAGAGCAATCTATACTTTCAACACCATCCTGATCAAAATACCAATAGCATTTTTCAAAGTTCTGGAACAAACAACCCTAAAGTTTGTGTGGAACTAGAAAAGAACCTGAATGGGCAAGGAACTATTGAAAAAGAAAAACAAAGCTGGGGACATCACATTGCCTGATTTCAAGGTGTATTACAAACCCGTGATCATGAAGACAGAATGGTACTGGCACAAAAACAGACACATAGATCGAAGGAACAGAATAGAGAGCCCAGATATGGACTCTCAACTCTATGTTCAACTAATTTTTGGCAAAGTAGGAAAAAATATCCAATGGAAAAAAAAGACAGTGTCTTCAGTAAATGGATCTGGGAAAATTGGACAGCTCTATACAGAAGAATGAAACTGGACTATTCTCTTACATCATACACAAAAATAAACTCCAAATGGATGAAAGACTTCATTGTATGACAGGAAACCATCAAAATCCTAGAGGAGGATGTAGGCAGTAACCTCTTTGACATTGGCCACAGCAACTTCTTTCAAGATATGTCTCCAAAGGCAAAGGAAACAAAAGCAAAAATGAACTTTTGGGACTTCATCAAGATCAAAATCTTCTGCACCGCAAAGGAAATAGGCAACAAAACAAAGAGACAACCCACAGAATGGGAGAAAATATTTGCAAATGACACTACAAAGGGCTGATATCCAGGATCTATAAGGAACTCCTCAAACTCAACACCCAAAAAACAGATCAAGTCAAAAAATGGGTGGAAGACATGAGCAGACACTTCTCGAAAGAAGACATATAAATGGCTAGCAGACACATGAAAAAATGTTCATCATCATTAGCCATCAGGGAAATTCAAATCAAAACCACAATGAGAAACTACCTTACACCAGTTAGAATGGCAAAACTTGACAAGGCAAGAAACAATAAATGTTGGAGAAATTGTGGAGAGAGGGGAACACTCTTACACTGTTGGTGGGAATGAAGATTGGTAGGGCCACTTTGGAAAACAGTGTGGATGTTCCTCAAAAAATTAAAAATAGAGCTACCCAATGTCCCAGCAATTGCACTACTGGATTTTACCCGACAGATACAAATGTAGTGAAAAGAAGGGCCATATGCACCCCAATGTTCACAGCAGCAGTGTCCACAACAGCCAAACTGGAAAGAGCTGAAATGCCCTTCAACAGATGAATGGATGAAGAAGATGCAGCCCATTTATACAATGGAATATTACTCATCCATCAGAAATGGGGAATACCTAACTTTTGCATCAACATGGATGGGACTGCAGGAGATTATGCTAAGTGAAATAAGTCAAGCAGAGAAAGTCAGTTATCATATGGTTTCACTTATCTGAGGAACACAAGAAATAGCATGGAGGATATTAGGAGAAGGAAGGGAAAAATGAAGGGGGAGAAGTCAGAGTGGGAGAGGAACCATGAAAGACTATGGCCTATGGGAAACAAACTGAGAATTTTAGAAGGAAGGGGGTGGAGAGATGGGTGAGCCTGGTGATGGGTATTAAGGAGGGCATGTATTGCATGGAACACTGGGTATGGTGCATAAACAATGACTCTTGGGACACTGAAAAAAAAAACAACTAATGATGTACCATATGGTGATTAACATAACATACTAAAAAAAAAACCCATAATAAAACTTAAAACCAACAAATTTCTAAAGGAATGTTTAAAATCTGATTTGCTTTTTTCTGACAGTCCATATTGTGGTTCTTCACTTGTGTTCCTTGCTACTTCTCACAGTATTTCAGAGGGAGTTAGACTCAGTACTTATGTCCCTGAATTTGTTCCTACCTTTCCCCCTGGAACCTTAGCAGGTGGTAAATAAGAGAAAAAGGAGGACCCCTGACATCCAGAATCTTGGCACAGGAAAGAGAGATGGCTGAGAAGTACACTGATGTATATGGCCTCTGGGTGTGCTCTTGGCCCCAAATAGTGTCACAAGGAATATTTCTTTCATCCTTTAATGCAGAACATTGCAAAAGAAATTCCTTAATGTCATCATTAAATATTGAGGTCAACTCATCATTCTAAAATTCTGTGCTAATTTAACATAATCTAATTTGCTAAAAATGACTTTTCCCCAATTTCTGGAAATACTATTTTATCTTTCCCTTTTCAGCATATTTAAGCTTTAATATAAAAAAGCTTCTCTTGAATTCACGGTTCTCTCACATAGCTATTTTATCTTATTCCAACTGTAAGTGGAATTTCTTACATTTCTCCCTTGATATGGAACACAATGAATACATTTACAAAGTTTTCATTAAATGGTGTTTTATTTTTAGCACAATGAATTAAAGTAAGTAGCATCTCGATGGCCATTGACATTTCATGCCTATAGAATCCCACCTTGACACTATTTGTTCACCTTACAATCACAATTAACATTGTTTGTCAACAGATATTTTTACTTTCACTATTATATATAAATATCTATTTATTTTGTTACATTTTTCAGAGAAACAGTGGACAAAGGCTCTTCCAAGAGGGTATGTATTAGGCTAATGAACTTCTTTCCTTGTGGGTGGTCTCACCCAGGAGCCCTAGTCAGACAGTATCTATTGAGTTGTGACATGGAGACCAATCTCAGAGGGGTGAATCTAGGCTTGTTCAGCTCAGGATATCTTTACTGAGCAACTTCCCCATGTGTGTCCCACTCTAGACAATGGGTACCCTGTCATTAAGTAGCTTACAGTTCAGCAAGGTGAGAACTAGCATTAGGTGAAGCTTACCCATTTTGCTAAGTGCTAGAGGAGAGTGAAGCAGGACCACCCTTCCACATTCCTCCTGTTTCTTGATGTGCTCTTGTGTGTAAAGAGAGCTCTGGCAGTATAACCCATCTGGCCCAAACCCTCACTCACTTTGTACAGGAGAGGGAGTGATTTAGCTAATGGTGAAATTGGGAGAAGAAACTTGCCCTGTGGATTCCAGATCCTTCCTCCCCATTTAGCCTACCTGTTGGGAAGTCTGCCTCTGTTGGTGTTCATCACTGCCATGAATGGTGGGTGAGTCTGCCAAGATTTGGGGTTTGGTATTGTGAAACTCACTCATTGTACCCTCCAACAGCAGCTGTTAGTAATAAAGATGCTACTTGGTCTTATTTTCAGGGTTTTTTTTTTTTGGGGATCAGGTAGGGAAAAAGAGGTCTCATTCATCAGAGTCCTCATAGATAATCTACAGTAAGAACAGAAAGAATGGGAGCACCGAGATGAGGCTCCTAACCTAGACTGGGGGCCTAGGGAAGATATTTCAAGGAAAGGTGCCCCAGGAATGGAATGCTGAAGGATGAGTTCATCAGCCAGCTAGAGGGGAGAGTGTGTGAAGACTGTCTGAGAAAGCATTATTAGGTAAGGGTCTGGAGTCAAGAAGCAGTACTGTTTGTGTGAGGAACAAACAATGCAAGATTTCTAGAGAATGAAGTGGAATAGGGAGATATGTGAGATGAGGTCAGAGATGCAAACACATGGAATGGGGTTTGTTTTCCAAGGCAACCATTGCTACCATTTGAGACTCATTTTCTCCCAAGTCCTAATGGCTTCACTCACCGGATAGATATTGACAGTTGAAAGCAAGATGTGTGAAACAGGCTTGGGGACTTTCACAAACACATATATATTTTTCCCTCTTATCATATACTGTTATCAGTCTTTTTGTCTGTTTTTGTTTGTATGCTTTATAAATCTAACCTTGGGAACCATTTGGGCTGAGCCTTCTCTTTTATCTTCCATTTTTTCCCTATCTCTTTCTCTCTCTTTTTTTTCTTTTTCTTTTCTTTTTTCTCTCATTTGGGTGGGGAATCCTGATTGCTCAGAAGCGTTCCAGGGTGCACCTTGACTGCACCACGGTCGATACATCCAGCTACATCCAATCAGTCATCTCTCACCAAAATGGCTAGGAGGAGAAATGCTCAACAGAATAAAAATACAGAGGATGGGTCTTCTACAACAGAGCTAATGGCTATTGACATAGACAATATGTCGGAAAGGGAATTCCGGCTAACAATTATCCAGGCAATAGCTAGGTTGGAGAAAGCCATGGGTGACCAAACAGAAGTGATTAGGGCAGAACTGAAAGCCACCAGAGATGATGTTCACAATGTGAGGGCAGAGCTGAAAGCCATCAGGGATGATGTTCAAATGCTCTCAATGAGTTCCAATCTAATTTAAATTCTCTAAAAGCTAGGGTAACTGAGACAGAAGATAGAATTAGTGATCTGGAGGACAAACAGATAGAGAGAAAGGATCAGGAGGAAGCCTGGAACAAACAGCGCAGAAGCCACGAAAACAGAATCAGGGAAATAAATGATGCCACGAAACGTTCCAACGTCAGAATTATTGGAATCCCTGAAGGGAGGAGAAAGAAAAGTCTAAAAGATACAGTGGAACAAGTTGTCTATGAAAATTTCCCCAATCTCACAAATGGAACCAGCATTCATGTACTAGAGGCAGAATGGTTTACCCCCAAGATTATAGATTCTCAAAAGTCCTCGAGACACCTGATAGTAAGAATGAAGAATTATAACTGTAGACAGACCCTCTTGAAAGCAGCTAGGACAAAGAAGCTCCTTACATACAGAGGAAAGCCCATTACAATAACGTCAGACCTGTCCACAGAGACCTGGCAAGCCAGGAAGGGCTGGCAAGATATATTCAGGACACTAAATGAGAAGAACATGCAGCCAAGAATACTTTATCCAGCAAGACTGGCATTCAAAATGGATGGAGAGATAAAGAGTTTCCAAGACCGGCAAGGCTTAAAAGACTATGCAACCACCAAGCTGACACTGCAGGAAAAATTAAGGGGGGTTTTTAATAAAAGAGAAAAAATCCCAAGAATATCATTGAACAGAAATATAGAGACAATCTACAGAAAGAAAGACTTCAAAGGTAACATGATGTCAATAAAAATGTATCTCTCAATAATCACTCTCAATGTGAATGGCCTAAATGCGCCCATAAAATGACACATGGTTGCAGATTGGATAAAACGACAGGACCCATCCATATGTTGTCTACCAGAGACCCATTTTGAACCTAAAGATACACTCAGACTGAAAGTAAAGGGATGGAGAAGCATCTTTCATGCCAATGGGCCTCAAAAGAAGGCCAGGGTAGTGATTCTCATATCAGATAAATTAGATTTTAAACTAAAGACTGTAGTCAGAGATACAGAAGGACACTACATAATTCTTAAAGGGACTATCCACCAAGATGATCTAACAATTATAAATGTCTATGCCCCCAATATGGGAGCAGCCAATTACATAAGAAAATTATTAATCAAGATAAAAGGTCATATTGATATGAATATATTAGTAGTAGGAGATCTTAACACTCAGTAATAGACAGATCATTGAAGCAGAAAATCAATAAAGAAAAAAAAAGCATTGAATGAAACATTGGACCAGATGGACCTCATAGATATACACAGAACATTCCACCCTAAAACAACGGAATACTCATTCTTCTCAAGTGCATATGGAACCTTCTCCAGAAGAGACCATGTACTGGGACACAAATCAGGACTCAACGAATACCAAAAGACTGAGATTATTCCCTGCATATTCTCAGATCACAATGCTTTGAAACTGGAGCTCAATCACAAGGAAACGTTTGGAAGGAACTCAAACACCTGGAAGCTAAAGACTACCATGCTTAAGTATTCTTGGATCAACCAGGAGATCAAAGAAGAACTTAAACAATTCATGGAAACCAATGAGAATGAAGACACTTCGGTCCAAAACCTATGGGATACAGCAAAGGCAGTTCTAAGGGGGAAATACATAGCCATTCAAGCCTCCCTCAAAAAAATTGAAAAATCCAGAATACACCAGCTGTCTCTACACCTTAAAGAACTGGAGAATCAACAACAAATCAAACCAACTCCAACGCAAAAAGGGAAATAATCAAGATTAGAGCAGAGATCAATGAGGTAGAAACCAGAGATACAGTAGAACGTATCAATGAAACTAGGAGCTGGTTTTTTGAAAGAATCAATAAGATCAATAAACCATTGGCCACAATAATCCAAAAGAAAAGAGAGAAAGCCCAAATTAATAAAATTATGAATGAAAAGGGAGAGATCACAACTAACACCAAGGAAGTAGAAGCAATCATCAGACATTATTACCAACAGTTATATGCCAATAAGCTAAGCAACCTAGATGAAATGGATGCATTCCTGGAAAACTACAAACTCCCAAAATTGAACCAGGAAGAAATGGACAACCTGAATAGACCGATATCTAGTAGCAAGATTGAAGCAGTGATCAAAAACCTCCCCCAAAAAAACAAGAGCCCAGGACCTGACGGATTCCCTGGGGAATTCTACCAAACTTTCAAAGAAGAAATAACACCTATTCTTCTGAAGCTGTTTCAAAAAATTGAAGCAGAAGGAAAATTTCCAGACTCTTTTTATGAAGCCAGCATTACCCTGATTCCCCAAACAAGGCAAAGACCCTACCAAAAAGGAGAATTTCAGACCAATATCATTGATGAATATGGATGCTAAGATTCTCAACAAGATCCTAGGAAACAGGATCCAACAGCACATTAAAAAGATTATCCACCATGACCAGGTGGGATTCATCCCTGGGTTACAAATATTGTTCAACATTCACAAATCAATCAATGTGATAGAACAAATCAATAAGAGAAGAGAGAAGAACCACATGGTCCTCTCAGTCGATTCAGAAAAGGCATTTGACAAAATCCAGCATCCGTTCCTGATTAAAACGCTTCAAAGTATAGGGATAGTGGGAACATTCCTGAACTTTATAAAATCTATCGATGAAAGACTCACAGCAAATATCATCCTCAATGGGAAAAAGCTTGCAGCCTTCCCGTTGAAATCAGGAACACGACAAGGATGCCCACTCTCACCACTCTTTTTCAACATAGTATTAGAAGTCCTAGCAACAGCAATCAGACAATGAAGAGAAATAAAAGGTATCCAAATTGGCAATGAAGAAGTCATCCTCTCTCTTTGCAGAAGACATGATTCTTTATATGGAAAACCCAAAAGACTCCATCCCCAAACTACTAGAACTCATACAGCAATTCAGTAACGTGGCAGGATACAAAGTCAATGTACAGAAATCAGTGGCTTTCTTATACACTAACAGTGAAAATACAGAAAGGGAAATTAGAGAATAGATTCCATTTACCATTTACCATTTCCATTTACCATTTACCATTGACTTCCTTATAACTGTCTGTTATATCTCATTGGTTTATCATGTTTTTAAGTACTCAGTATCCTTATTGACCTTTTATTTATATGTTCTCTACATATATTGACAGTGATGTATCAAAGTCTTCAACTATTTGTTTAGAACTGCCTATTTTTTCTAATTGATTCTATCAATATCTGCTTCATGTATTTTGGGGCTATACTATTTGATGTATATATTTATAATTATCAACATATAATGCATTTTTTCCACATTTTTAATTAAAAGTCTATTTTGTCTAATAAAAGTACAGCTCCCCAGCTCTGTTTTGTTTCTGTTTGCCTGGTAAGAAATAGTACTAGGGCCCTGGGTGACTCAGTCAGTTAAGTGTCTACTTCAGCTCGGGTCATAATCTTGGGGGACTGAGATGGAACTCTACATTGGGCTGTGTGCTCAGCAAGGGGTCTTCTTTTCCCTCTCTCTCTGCCCCTCCCCACTCTCTTTCTCTCTCTCTCTTTTTTTAAAATTTTATTTTTTTTATTTGTTTATTTACAGCATAACAGTGTTCATTGTTTTGGCATCACACCTAGTGCTCCATGCAGTACGTGCCCTCCCTATTACACACCACCTGGTTCCTCAATCTCCCACCCCCCGCCCCTTCAAAACCCTCTGGTTGTTTTTCAGAGTCCATAGTCTCTCATGGTTCATCTCCCTTTCCAGTTTCCCTCAACTCCCTGTCTTTCTCTCTCTCTTAAAAAAAGTAAATCAGGGAGGAGTCAAGATGGCGGAGAAGTAGCAGCCTGAGACTACATCAGGTAGCAGGAGATCAGCTCGATAGCTTATCTAAACATTGCAAACACCTACAAATCCAACGGGAGAGCGAAGAGAAGAAGAACAGCAACTCTAGAAACAGAAAATCAACCACTTTCTGAAAGGTAGGACTGGCGGAGAAGTGAATCTAAAACGACGGGAAGATAGAACGCGGGGGGAGGGGCCGGCTCCCGGCAAGCGGCGGAGGAACAGAGGACAAAATCAGGACTTTTAAAAGTCTGTTCCACTGAGGGACATTGCTCCAGGGGCTAAACCGAGGTGAAGCCCACGCGGGGCCAGCGTGGCCCCAGGCCCCGCAGGGTCACAGAAGGATCGGGGGTGTCAGAGTGTCGGAGAGCTCGCAGGTATTAGAACGGAGAAGCCGGCTGCAGAGACAGAGCCGAGGACTGAACTCTCAGCTCGGGGTTACCTTGAACTGGTCGCGGGCTGGGTGAGCTCGGAGCACGGCTAGAGGCTGGGGATACGGGAGTGATTGGGTGCTGTCCTCTGGGGGTGCACTGAGGAGTGGGGCCCCAGGCTCTCGGCTCCTCCGGGCCGGAGACTGGGAGGCCGCCATTTTCATTCCCGTCCTCCGGAACTCTACAGAAAGCGTTCAGGGAACAGAAGCTCCCAAAAGCGAACCCGAGCTGATTACTTAGTCCGGCCGCCGGTAAGGGCGGTGCAATCCCGCCTCAGGCAAAGACACTTGAGAGTCACTACAACAGGCCCCTCCCCCAGAAGATCAACAAAATATCCAGCCAGGACGAAGTTCATCTATCAAGAAGAAAGCAGATTCAATTCCTAAGACAGCAGAGCAATTCCAGAGGAGGAGAAAGCAAAGCACGGAACTCATGACTTTCTCCCCATGATTCTTTAGTCTTGCGGCTACTTCAATTTTTTTTCTTTTTTCAATTTTTTTTTCTTTTTTCAATTTTTTTTTCTTTTTTCTTCTTCTGCTAAATTTTTTAAAACTTTTACCCTTTTCTTTTTTAACATTTTTTTGACTAGTTCATCTAAATATATATATTTTTTCTTTCTTTTTTATATATTTTTATTTGTTTTATTTTTTAAATTTTTTTTTCTTTTTTTTTCAGAACCTGTTTTTATCCCCTTTCTCCCCCCCACAATTTGGGGTCTCTTCTGATTTGGTTACAGCGCATTTTTCCGGGGTCTTTGCCACCCTTTTAGTAGTTTATTTGCTCCTTCATATCCTCTTATCTGGACAAAATGACAAGGCGGAAAAAATCACCACAAACAAAAGAACAAGAGACAGTACCGAAGGCTAGGGACCTAATCAACACAGACATGGGTAATATGTCAGATCAAGAGTTCAGAATGACGATTCTGAACATTCTAGCCGGGCTCGAAAAAGGCATGGAAGATATTAGAGAAACCCTCTCTGGAGATATTAAAGCCCTTTCTGGAGAAATTAAAGAACTAAAATCTAACCAAGTTGAAATCAAAAAAGCTATTAATGAGGTGCAATCAAAAATGGAGGCTCTCACTGCTAGGATCAATGAGGCAGAAGAAAGAATTAGTGATATAGAAGACCAAATGACAGAGAATAAGGAAGCCGAGCAAAAGAGGGACAAACAGCTACTGGACCATGAGGGGAGAATTCGAGAGATAAGTGACACCATAAGACGAAACAACATTAGAATAATTGTTATTCCAGAAGAAGAAGAAACAGAGAGGGGAGCAGAAGGTCTATTGGAGAGAATCATTGGAGAGAATTTCCCTAATATGGCAAAGGGAACAAGCATCAAAATCCAGGAGATGCAGAGAACCCCCCTCAAAGTCAACAAGAATAGGTCCACACCCCGTCACCTAATAGTAAAATTTACAAGTCTTAGTGACAAAGAGAAAATCCTGAAAGCAGCCCGAGAAAAGAAGTCTGTAACATACAATGGTAAAAATATTAGAATGGCGGCAGACTTATCCACAGAGACCTGGCAGGCCAGAAAGAGCTGGCATGATATATTCAGAGCACTAAATGAGAAAAACATGCAGCCAAGAATACTCTATCCAGCTAGGCTATCATTGAAAATAGAAGGAGAGATCAAAAGCTTCCAGGACAAACAGAAACTGAAAGAATTTGCAAACACCAAATCAGCTCTACAGGAAATATTGAAAGGGGTCCTCTAAGCAAAGAGGGAGCCTAAAAGTAATAGATCAGAAAGGTACAGAGACAATATACAGTAACAGTCACCTTACATGCTAATAATGGCACTAAATTCATATCTCTCAATAGTTACCCTGAATGTTAATGGGCTAAATGCCCCAATCAAAAGACACAGGGTATCAGAATGGAAAAAAAAACAAAACCCATCAGTATGTTGCCTACAAGAAACTCATTATAGACGCGAAGACACCTCCAGATTTAAAGTGAGGGGGTGGAAAACAATTTACCATGCTAATGGGCATCAGAAGAAAGCTGGGGTGGCAATCCTTATATCAGATCAATCAGATTTTAAGCCAAAGACTATAATAAGAGATGAGGAAGGACACTATATCCTACTCAAAGGGTCTGTCCAACAAGAAGATCTAACAATTTTAAATATCTATGCCCCTAACGTGGGAGCAGCCAACTATATCAACCAATTAATAACAAAATCAAAGAAACACATCAATAATAATACAATAATAGTAGGGGACTTTAACACTCCCCTCACTGAAATGGACAGATCATCCAAGCAAAAGATCAACAAGGAAATAAAGGCCTTAAATGACACACTGGACCAGATGGACATCACAGATCTATTCAGAACATTTCATCCCAAAGCAACAGAATACACATTCTTCTCTAGTGCACATGGAACCTTCTCCAGAATAGATCACATCCTGGGTCACAAATCAGGTCTCAACCGGTATCAAAAGATTAGGATTATTCCCTGCATATTTTCAGACCACAATGCTCTGAAGCTAGAACTCAATCACAAGAGGAAAGCTGGAAAGAACCCAAATACATGGAGACTAAACAGCATCCTTCTAAAGAATGAATGGGTTAACCAGGAAATTAAAGAAGAATTTAAAAAATTCATGGAAACAAATGATAATGAAAACACAACGGTTCAAAATCTGTGGGACACAGCAAAGGTGGTCCTGAGAGGAAAATATATAGCGGTACAAGCCTTTCTCAAGAAACAAGAAAGGTCTCAAGTACACAACCTAACCCTACACGTAAAGGAGCTGGAGAAAGAACAAGAAAGAAACCCTAAACCCAGCAGGAGAAGAGAAATCATAAAGATCAGAGCAGAAATCAATGAAATAGAAACCAAAAAAACAATAGAAAAAATCAATGAAACTAGGAGCTGGTTCTTTGAAAGAATCAATAAGATTGATAAACCCCTGGCCAGACTCATCAAAAAGAAAAGAGAAAGGACCCAAATAAATAAAATCATGAATGAAAGAGGAGAGATCACAACTAACACCAAAGAAATACAGACAATTATAAGAACATACTATGAGCAACTCTACGCCAACAAATTGGACAATCTGGAAGAAATGGATGCATTCCTAGAGACATATAAACTACCACAACTGAACCAGGAAGAAATAGAAAACCTGAACAGGCCCATAACCAGTAAGGAGATTGAAACAGTCATCAAAAATCTCAAACAAACAAAAGCCCAGGGCCAGACGGCTTCCCAGGGGAATTCTACCAAACATTTAAAGAAGAACTCATTCCTATTCTCCTGAAACTCTTCCAAAAAATAGAAATGGAAGGAAAACTTCCAAACTCATTTTATGAGGCCAGCATCACCTTGATCCCAAAACCAGACAAGGATCCCACCAAAAAAGAGAACTACAGACCAATATCCTTGATGAACACAGATGCAAAAATTCTCACCAAAATACTAGCCAATAGGATTCAACAGTACATTAAAAGGATTATTCACCACGATCAAGTGGGATTTATTCCAGGGCTGCAGGGTTGGTTCAACATCCGCAAATCAATCAATGTGATAGAACACATTAATAAAAGAAAGAACAAGAACCATATGATACTCTCAATAGATGCTGAAAAAGCATTTGACAAAGTACAGCATCCCTTCCTGATCAAAACTCTTCAAAGTGTAGGGATAGAGGGCACATACCTCAATATTATCAAAGCCATCTATGAAAAACCCACTGCAAATATCATTCTCAATGGAGAAAAACTGAAAGCTTTTCCGTTAAGGTCAGGAACACGGCAGGGTTGTCCATTATCACCACTGCTATTCAACATAGTACTAGAAGTCCTAGCCTCAGCAATCAGACAACAAAAAGAAATTAAAGGCATCCAAATTGGTAAAGAAGAAGTCAAACTATCACTCTTCGCAGATGATATGATACTATATGTGGAAAACCCAAAAGACTCCACTCCAAAACTGCTAGAACTTGTACAGGAATTCAGAAAAGTGTCAGGATATAAAATCAATGCACAGAAATCAGTTGCATTTCTGTACACCAACAACAAGACTGAAGAAAGAGAAATTTAGGAGTCAATCCCATTTACAATTGTACCCAAAACTATAAGATACCTAGGAATAAACCTAACCAAAGAGACTAAGAATTTATACACAGAAAATTATAAAGAACTCATGAAAGAAATTGAGGAAGACACAAAAAAATGGAAAAATGTTCCATGCTCCTGGATTGGAAGAATAAATATTGTGAAAATGTCTATGCTACCTAAAGCAATCTACACATTTAATGCAATCCCTATCAAAATACCATCCATGTTTTTCAAAGAAATGGAACAAATAATCCTAAAATTTATATGGAACCATAAAAGACCTCGAATAGCCAAAGGAATATTGAAGAACAAAGCCAAAGTTGGTGGCATCACAATTCCGGACTTCAAGCTCTATTACAAAGCTGTCATCATCAAGACAGCATGGTACTGGCACAAAAACAGACACATAGATCAGTGGAACAGAATAGAGAGCCCAGAAATCGACCCTCAACTCTATGGTCAACTAATCTTCGACAAAGCAGGAAAGAATGTCCAATGGAAAAAAGACAGCCTCTTCAATAAATGGTGCTGGGAAAATTGGACAGCCACATGCAGAAAAATGAAATTGGACCACTTCCTTACACCACACACGAAAATAGACTCCAAATGGATGAAGGACCTCAATGTGAGAAAGGAATCCATCAAAATCCTTGAGGAGAACACAGGCAGCAACCTCTTTGACCTCAGCGGCAGCACCTTCTTCCTGGAAACATCGCCAAAGGCAACAGAAGCAAGGGCAAAAATGAACTATTTGGACTTCATCAAGATCAAAAGCTTTTGCACAGCAAAGGAAACTGTTAACAAAACCAAAAGACAACTGACAGAATGGGAGAAGATATTTGCAAACGACATATCAGATAAAGGGCTAGTATCCAAAATCTATAAGGAACTTAGCAAACTCAACACCCAAAGAACAAACAATCCAATCAAGAAATGGGCAGAGGACATGAACAGACATTTCTGCAAAGAAGACATCCAGATGGCCAACAGACACATGAAAAAGTGCTCCACGTCACTCGGCATCAGGGAAATACAAATCAAAGCCACAATGAGATATCACCTCACACCAGTCAGAATGGCTAAAATTAACAAGTCAGGAAATGACAGATGCTGGCGAGGATGTGGAGAAAGGGGAACCCCCCTCCACTGTTGGTGGGAATGCAAGCTGGTGCAACCACTCTGGAAAACAGCATGGAGGTTCCTCAAAATGTTGAAAATAGAACTACCCTATGACCCAGCAATTGCACTACTGGGTATTTACCCTAAAGATACAAACGTAGTGATCCGAAGGGGCACGTGTACCCGAATGTTTATAGCAGCAATGTCGACAATAGCCAGACTATGGAAAGAACCTAGATGTCCATCAACAGATGAATGGATAAAGAAGAGGTGGTATATATACACAATGGAATACTATGCAGCCATCAAAAGAAATGAAATCTTGCCATTTGCGACGACGTGGATGGAACTAGAGCGTATCATGCTTAGTGAAATAAGTCAATCGGAGAAAGACAACTATCATATGATCTCCCTGATATGAGGACATGGAGAAGCAACATGGGGGGGTAGGGGGATAGGAGAAGAATAAATGAAACAAGATGGGATTGGGAGGGAGACAAACCATAAATGACTCTTAATCTCACAAAACAAACTGGGGGTTGCTGGGGGGAGGTGGGATTGGGAGAGGGGGAGGGGGCTATGGACATTGGGGAGGGGAGACGAACCATAAGAGACTATGGACTCTGAAAAACAACCTGAGGGTTTTGAAGGGTCAGGGGTGGGAGGTTGGGGCAACCTGAGGGTTTTGAAGGGTCAGGGGTGGGAGTTTGGGGGAACAGGTGGTGGGTAATGGGGAGGGCACGTTTTGCATGGAGCACTGGGTGTTGTGCAAAAAGAATGAATACTGTTACGCTGAAAAAATAAATAAAATGGAAAGAGAAAAAAAAAAAAGTAAATCAAATCTTGGAGCGCCTGGGTGACTCAGTTGTTAAGTGTATGCCTTCAGCTCAGCTCATGATCCCAGGGTCCTGGGATGGAGCCCTGCCTCAGGCTCCCTGCTCAGCAGGAAGCCTGCTTCTCCCTCTCCACACCCCTTTGTACTTCATCTCTCACTGTCTCTCTCTCTCTCTCTGTCAAATAAATAAATAAAATCTTGAATGAATGAATGAATAAATAAATAAATAAATAAAATCCTTAAAAATACTGTTTGCGTGTAAAAATTTTCCCTATCTTTTGACTTTCAACCTGTTTGCTTCTTTGGATTTAAGGTAAATCTCTTGTAGATGGCATATATTTGAATCATGGTTTTCATCCATTCTGCCAATCTCTTTCTTCTAACTGCAGGGTCTAAATCGTTTATACTTAAAGGAATTGTTGATAAGGAAGGACTTATTTCTGATATTTTGTGGTTTATTTTCTGTGTATCTTATATCTTTTAGTTCCTCAACTTCTTCATATAGCCTTTTGGGTTTGATTGATTTTTTTGTAATGTATCATTTTGACTCCTTCCTCATTTCCTTTGTTTTTCAGTGGTTACTCTGGGGATTACAATTAATATCTTAAATTTATAGCAATGTAGTTTGCATTAATACCAATTGATCTTCAATAGTAAAAACAAAACAAAACAACCTTCTACAGCTTCATCCACCTTCCCTTTATGTTGTTATCACAAATTCTATCTTTGTACATTGTATGCTAATTAACATACAATTTATAATTATTATTTTATGAATTTAAAAAATCATATTGGAAACAAAAAGAGAAACAGAGAGCCCCACATTTTGAAAATAATGTATAACTGGTCCTAAAATAAAGTGTTCAAGATTGTAATCTTGGCTGACCTTAGGGTTGTTCTCTGCATAGAACTTGTCTGAATGCATCTACAGAGAGAATAAATGAACAGACTTCAGGATGCCTTACAGGGATGTCTTACTCAGCAATGCCCAGGGGAGAGTAGCTTCACCATCTGACCAGACACTAGACCAACTTTTCAGTCTGCTGGCAGGGATACTGCACACTCCAATTTTAGGGAGAGGTTGCTGCTAGGTTTTCCTTACTCCCAGTCCCATGCCAGGAGGAAGGGAAATTCTGGTGTAGGTCATGGAAAAACTATTGAGTTACATGATAGTGCATGTGCAAGCGTCCAAAAGTCTAATTGGCTTTCAGTGTTTTGCTAAAGTTGTGGTCTAAAAAGTTGAGGAATGGATCTCGGAACATTGGTAGCCAAGAGAGGTGTACTTATGAGAGCCCCATCTGCCTTAATAAGCATTGCCTGAAGCTGAGACATGTGTGATAAATTTTTACATTATATACAAAATCCTTATTTGCCAAGCATATTAAAGTTAATTTGACATTCCAAGTGAAAACTGACCCAAACATTGAGCTCTAAAAGACATGTCATGCATATCCAAGCCTCAGAGATATATTTAATAAGCATATGATTAATGTCTGGAGGAGATTTAGTCAATTTAAGTTTTATTTATTTATTTTTTATTTATTTATTTATTTTTTCCATTTTATTTATTTTTTTCAGCGTAACAGTATTCATTGTTTTTGCACAACACCCAGTGCTCCATGCAAAACGTGCCCTCCCTATTACCCACCACCTGTTCCCCCAAACTCCCACCCCTGACCCTTCAAAACCCTCAGGTTGTTTTTCAGAGTCCATAGTCTCTTACGGTTCGCCTCCCCTTCCAATTTTTTTTTTTTTTATAAACATATAATGTATTTTTATCCCCAGGGGTACAGGTCTGTGAATCGCCAGGTTTACACACTTCACAGCACTCACGATAGCACATACCCTCCCCAATGTCCATAACCCCTCCCCCTCTCCCAACCCCACCTCCCCCCAGCAACCCCCAGTTTGTTTTATTTTTTAAAATATTTTTATTCATTTGACAGAGAGAAATCACAACTAGGCAGAGGGGCAGGCAGAGAGAGAGGAGAAAGCAGGCTCCCCGAGGAGCAGAGAGCCCGACGTGGGGCTTGATCCCAGGACTCTGGGATCACGACCCGAGCCGAAGGCAGAGGCCCTAACCCACTGAGCCACCCAGGCACCCCTAAGTTTTATTTTGAGGTGAAAACATAACACTGAGATGGAAATAAATCAGATGATAAAGAACAGAGTTTCTGTTATCACCACATAATCTGACAATAAATCAGTGGAATAGAATATTTTAAAAACTCTTAGTAAGATTCTTGAGGTGTAGTACATTAGTTTAATTCAAATCAACTAACAGTTATCAAAAACTACTATGTGCAGGGCTTGTCTAAGCAGTTATTGTGCATAGGTGTGTGTGTGTGTGTGTGTGTGTGTGTGTGTGTGTTGGGCAAATAAGAGAATGTGTGAGAGATGCCACTTTCTTTCTTCAGAGAGTTTATGATATAGGAAGAGAGATGGGTCATGCTTTAATCTAAGGCAAATGTCATGAATACTACAAGAAAAATTTTAAATGTTTCATGTGGTTTCCAGGAATGATGTATTACTTTGGTTTGGAGAAACTGGGAAAAGCATTACAGAGAAAATGATGAGACTTGAGGTCTGTAGCTTTTCCATGAGACTTTTTCTAAGATCTCAGCTCATTGTTACTTGGCTTCCTGCTGCACTCCTCTCAACACAACTGCTGTCAGTTACTTTACCAATGACATTCTTGTTGCTAAATGGAACAGGTTCTTGTCCATCCTTATTGAAACAGAATTCATAGCATTTCTCATTCTTACTTACCTTGCTTTCTTTGAAGAGGATCCATTTTCAGCTTTAACCCTGATCTCAGAAGGATGAGACCTTGCCCACCCACTTGGGAGCAAGAGCTAGCTAGCATCGTCACCCTGCACAACCACTCTTGGGATCATCTACCAAAGATGTAACTACTAAAAAAATACATCACTTAGAAATGGGCATTCGAGGGGCACCTGGGTGGCTCAGTGGGTTAAAGCCGCTGCCTTCGGCTCAGGTCATGATCCCAGGGTTCTGGGATCAAGCCCAAATCGGGCTCTCTGCTCAACAGGGAGCCTGCTTCCTCCTCTCTCTTTTCCTGCCTCTCTGCCTACTTGTGATCTCTGTCTATCAAGTAAATAAATAAAATATTAAAAAAAAAAAAAGAAATGAGCATTCGAGAGAAGAGCAGACTGTCTGGGCAGGGCACCATGGAACCCACAGAAGAGAATCCAGACCAGGCCAGCACAGCAACACATGAAAGATCATCAGCAGTTTTCAGTAAGGAGGAAGCAAACCATCGACTTTCATCTGTACACAGCTCCCTTCACATGGACTACACCTTGGAAGTCATGATCGTTCTTCCTCACTGCTCCTTCAACTATGTCATGAAACACAGAAACAATCTGAGATGTTGATGTTGGTGAAGCTCTTCTCATCAAAGTTCCATAAACTCATTAAGGATTTTTGACATTCCTGTCTCACGTATATTTCCCTGAAGAGTGAAGAGGACATAAGAAACAGTACTTTGGTCACGATTGGGCTGCTCTGAATTCAGACATATTGTAGAGTGAGGCAGAAAAATCAGTTGATTTGGAAATTAGTCAGTTGTAATGCAGACTGACACTCAGCTATTAGTGCTGTGTATGGAATAAAGGTTGAAGAGAGGAAAAGTAACAGATACTTTGTATGAAATTCATTCACTCGTTCATTAACAGTTATTAAATGCCTGCTTAATGTCAGACTTTGATAGACCATTAGATCACAATCTGAGAAGTGAATGTTATTGTTAGGTTTTGGTATTGTTCAGGGTGTGGAGAGAATCACGGTTTGAGGCACATCTCTGAATTAGGAGGTAGGCTATGTTTTGTGTGCTCTGGGGAGGGTATAAATTGTTCCGCAAATACTATACATTTTTTTTTTTTTACTATGTTATGTTGGTCACCATATATAGTACATCATTTGTTTTTGATGTAGTGTTCCATGATTCATTGTTTGTATATAACACCCAGTGCTCCATGTGATTCATGCCCTCTTTAATACCCATCACTGCACTCAACCTTTCTCCCCAACTCCCATCCCTTCTGAAACCCTCAGTTTGTTTCCTGGAGTCCATAGTTTCTCATGCATTTTTTGGTAAATATTTCATTTATTTATTTGACAGAGAGAGTGAGGCAACAGCAGAGGGAAAGGGAGAAGCAGACTTCCCACTGAGCAGGGAGCCTGATGCGGGGCTCAATCCCAGGATCCTAGAATCATGATCTGAGCTGAAGGCAGATGCTTAATCATCTGATACACCCAGGTGACCCTCTCATGTATTTTGAATGAAAGCCTCTTTGTACATCATTAAAAGTACCTTGGGCAAATCATTTGACACTCCTGGGACTCACCTTTCTCTTGTGCAATGAGATTCTTTGATTTAGATTTAGGCTGCTAAAAGTTTAGTTCTGTAAAGATGGGACAGATAGCAGGGTGAAGGTCTGCACCAATTACGTCCCTTGAAGGCACAAATCCTGCATTTTTAAAAGAACCTGACTCAGTTCTGTTTTGAGACCTTCTACTGATGACAGAAAGTTGAATTTGGGTCATATCAGTTAATTGATGCTTTTCTGGGTCAGTTCAGGATTTCCTCTTCTCTTTCTCCTGGAGTTGCTGTTGCTTGCATGCCTTTTCCTATTGTGCTGCCATCTGCTAAAATGAGCCTGCAACCCTCCTGTCTCTGCCTAGTACCTCACACCATCACTATTTGTCCTCTTTGTCCGGATAAGGAGGCCATCTTGGCAGCCACCCTTACTAAGTCCTTGTGAGGGAGCCTCATTTTGTGCTCATTTTTTTCTTCACCACTTGACACACAACACACTTCAAAAATTATTTGCTGAATAAAGAAACTTTCCCTCTAGGGTCAGAGAGGGCTTGTGAGAAGGTTGGGTGCTTTCCTGTCACTTTGGGGTTGTAGCTAAAAGGATAGGGGTCCCTCTGGCCTCAGCTGTTCCATTCCCTTCTGATTCTTCTTTCCCACTTTGCAAAGCCTTTACATCTGTCTCTTGATCTATGCTGCCTACATCTGTTGTTTATGTGCACATTAATGAAGGCAATTCCTCCATTTAGTAAAGATGTAGAATGTGTGGCTCTACGTCAGGGATTCTCAGTGTTTTGTGGTTACGTAGACCCCTTTAAGAATTTCATGAATTTCAGGATCTTTTCCGCAGAAAGTGCAAAGGAATCGAGTGCTCACAATCTTACCCACTATTTGGGGAGATTTTACGGACTTTTGAAACTGAACATTTCCATGTCCTTGATGGTAGTCGCTGGGCTTGGTAATGCATCAGGCAGAAATTTCATTACCCAAATGTCCTGAACACAAAAGACCCTTTAAAATAGAATGTACTAAAATTGGCAGTACATTAGACTCATAGAGCATTAGAACAGAAAGTAATAGGATAGACTTCTAGATGCCTTCATTTTGATGATAAAGAAAAAGCCCAAAGCAAGAGATGTCTCCCCTAGGGGAAGGATGCTGTGTTCCAGCTCCTGTCACGAGTCCTGCATGCTAATGGTACAGTTTGGGCTGCACAGCAGTCTCTAGGTAGGGATGGCACGGTCCCCTGCCAGACGGATGGGGCTTGCCTGCTTGGAACTAGTTCACTTGGACTGGTTACTTGCTTAAGTTATTGGTTACTCTAATCAGAGAAATAAGACCAGAACTAACTAACTAACTAACGAACGAACAATTTCCTTCTCTCCCACCCTCCTTCCTCCCTCTGTTTTTCTTTTCTCCTTTCTTTCCTGCTTCCTTCCTACCTTCCTTCCTCCCTCCCTCCCTTCCTCCTTCTCCTCCATTTCTTTCTTCCTTCCTTCCTCCTTCCTTCTTCTTTCTTTCTCTCTTTTTTCTTGCTTGCTTTTTTGTTTTCTTGATATCTTTCTCTCATTCTGTTTCTTTTTCTTTCTCCCTTTCTTTGCTTCTCTGCTGCGGTCTCTCGCTTTCTTGCTTTTCTTTTCTCTTTCTTTCCTTTGTCCAGTTCTCCATAAGAGGAGTGTAATTCTTGTTTGGCTCATGTCTCACCATTGTAGGTCAGATTTTCTGGGAGTAGTAACTGAGACAGATTTTGGGGTGAAAGACATTTATTAAGGAGCTACAGCTATGAAGGGAAGAGACTGGGCCACCAGGGCAGTGGAGGAAACTGGGTGGTGATGTAGGCCCCTCACAGTCTGCCTGCCTACCAGAGCAGCAGGAGGAAGCAGAGCCCCAAATGCCTGGGCCTTTACACCTCTGCATCACCCTGTGGGTCCTGCGGAGGACTGTGACACTGGCTGTCTGTGGCTGATCCAGGACTTGACAGAGAGAATTGGATGCTGTCTGCTCACCCCACTTCCTGAAGCTGGGCTGCATGCTGTCTCTGGAGAAAAACCAGGCAGTTCATCTGGGTCTGTTGCAGACCACCCTGGGACAGTCAGATCCATGTTCCCATGTGTGTGTGTAGGGAGCAGAATTCCCCTGGGTCTCTCTTGCTGAGGGGAAACAAAAGAGGTACATAAGACAGACAGATGAGAGCCCCGGCCACTGTGGTTGGCCATGGAGCACAATTGATAGTGGTCACCTTCTTCCTCCATTACCCATCCTAGATGATCCCTATACTCAAGGGCCACCCCTGCTGGCCTCAGCTGCATGCCTGGTTATATGACCCAGGTGCTCCTCTCCACGGGACCTGGGTCCTTGTCAGGTTGGGGATGCTTTTCCTGGCCATTTGTATTCACAGGTAGGCAAGAGACATTGGAATATCTCTGTGGAAAAAGACTGGGACCCTCCAGGCCCCAGGATCAGCCACTGCCCTCAGTGAACAAGCATGTACTTGCAGAAGTTGGCAAAGTTCCCTATATCTGTCACTCAGAATAATGTGAGGTGTGGTGGGGTGCTGAAAGGTTTTGGTGTTGGCATATCTGGAACATCCGAGGACAAGTCAAGATCCACAGACCAATCAGGATCAGAAACTTCTCCTGTCCAGTTCTGTTGGGAAAATGACAACAGGAATGGGGTGGGGTGCTCCTGGGAAGGTCCTGGCGTCTCCTGTGGTCAGGGTCACTGTGGAACTGGCTTGGTTTCCAGGGGTTGGTGATGTCATGTGCTAACTCCAGCATGTGGTCGCTTTTTCAGGTGGAGGGACCCCAGCGCCCCCAAAACTGCTGTAGTGCTGGAGAGGTGTGCTTCAGCAGCCTCAGAAACCATCCCTAACTCCTGCCTCAGGACACAGAGTAATTTATTCCAGAGAAGGATAGATGGCTGATGTCACCTCAGGAAAGAAGCTAGAGTAGGTGTGAAAGAAGGTAGCTAGACTTCACATGTTTGAGTGCAGCTGGAGTGGGGCCCCTAAAACGGGATGACCAGGGCGGACTGGCCAGTCTGTGGGCTGCTGGCATGAGAGTAACTGATGATGTGGGAGAGATGATGCCGTTCAGGATTCAGGGTGATTATAAAAAATTGTTACAAGACACAAGATGAAGAGCATGCTTCCTTCTTCTCAGAGATGTACCAGTAGTACAGGCCCAGGGGAGAAATGCAGAGAAGTTAGGAGAACAGGGGACTGACTGCCCGCTGGGGTGGGGGGTGATTAGTGACCTCGTCTTAGAAGACAATTGAGCAATATATTTCCAGGTATTTAAAAATGCTTACACCTTTTGCTTGTAACTGCATTTATAGGAGTCTATTTTAAGGAAATTTTTAATTGATGCTTACAGAGATTCTTCGTAGCTGTTCATGGAATAACTATCCTAATAGACTGAGAAAAATCCAAATAATTAATAGGAAAATTAATACATCATTCAAGAGACATCTATATGCTGGGATACTACACAGAAATTTGTTGAAGAAATTTGTTGAAGAATTCCTAATGGAATAAGGCAATTTTGATGATATTTTAGGTAAAAAAAGAATATATTTTTATTCTTGTACATTGTACATCTTGTACATTGTAATTCCAATTATGTGTCTATATGTGTCTTCATTTATGTGTGTCTATATACATGTATTTATAGGAAAAACCGGGTCCAGATTTTGCATTGTATTTGAAATTTGGAACTGCTATTATCACAATTTATTTTTACTTATACAACCAATGTCAGGGAGAAAGAAGCCTTATAGATTATTTTTCATAACTTGAAGAAAATCTATACATTCTATTCTGTTATTTGGGCCAATCAAAATTGAATTAGCTACCACATGTTTGATAAGTAACTGTAAGAATTAATGACACCTGTATGATAAATACAATTTCTCAGAAGTAGAACAGGTGTTATTGTCTCAGGATCGAATTTTTTATAACAAGTAACCATTTTGACTAGACTCTAAGCTCGTAAGAGTATTTATTGTAAGTAAGTCACTCCATTTTGTGGTGAAAAATACAAAGTAAATGCGACTTCAAAGCACCACGGGTTTTGGCACATCTGACGATTATTGGTGTGTTCGAAGGATCTGACTGTTCCTGTTCTCCTTCTCTTGAAAACAGGCTGACATGCCAGGTCAGTGCACCCTCATGGTTATAGACATCCACCTTAATTACTTTTGGAATTTGCGGCCTTTGGTTTGTTAAAAGATAAACCGAGGCATACTAAACATATTAAGAATTTATTTGAGCAAAAAGTTCATTGTTATCAGGCATCAAGCCAGAAGTGGTCAGGAGGGCCCCACCGGCAGTTGCTGGGGAAAGAGTTTTATAGAGGAGGAGCAAAGCAAAGAAAGGAAATTATTGGCTGGCTACAGCAGAAAGCCTAGGGGCTGTTGCCTAGGTCCCTAGGTTTTGATTTTGTAACCTGGAGGCATTTAGAGTCTTAGATTGTGGTTTGCTTCCCACAGGCTGCTAAGGCACCTTGTTCTAACGACCTCCTTGTTTAACCAATTTAACAGGTTTTAATGATGATTTTAACGAAGGCTGAGGAAGTGTACCAACAATCTCCTCTTTCTATGCTTCTACATTCCTCCCAATTTTACTTACAAAGTCCTTTTGGGGGGCACCTGGGTGGCTCAGTGGGTTAAAGCCTCTGACTTTGGCTCAGGTCATGATCTCAGGGTCCTGGGATTAAGCCCCAAATCGGGCTCTCTGCTCAGCAGGGAGCCTGCTTCCTCCTCTCTCTCTGCCTGCCTCTCTGCCTACTTGTGATCTCGGTCTGTCAAATGAATAAATAAAATCTTAAAACAAAACCCCACAAAAAAACCCCAAAGTCTTTTTTGAATCAGTGGCTTCTCTTGATCTCCATTTCCACTCCATCGCCCAGCTACATTTGCGTGGGTCTGTCTGGGCAGTCACTCCCGGCTTAGGCTCTCCTGAATCACTGTTCCACAAGCATCCAGTCCCAAAGCTGACCTGACTGGAGACTGGCCTCCTGTCCCAACCCACTCCCAGAGCTTCCTTCTAGGTGTCTCCCGCTGCTCTCCTGTTGACAACTACTCATTATCCTGATCTCGGTATTAGGTTCCTCAGAGCCAGCCAATTTTCTCAAAGATGCCTCCCTGATCCCCAGTTTAATTAGTGCATTCCCCTCTACTTTCACAGTAATCTCAGTGACTTGATGGCAATTTATAATTATGTTTTTGTTTGAGGACATTTTGCTTGGTTCTCCCCAAGGCTGAGAGCTCACAGGATGTCCGACTCACTGCCTTGCACCTGGCCCCACCCACAGCACTTGGTATAAATACTAGATGCTCAATTTGTGTGTGAACGATGTATACAAGAAGTGGAATAATGAACCATAAAAAAGCCTATCAATGAAGAGATGATCATGTTGTTCAGCAGTATTTATCTCTGACAGGTTGGGTTATGGATGATTTTTAATTTCCTATTTAAACATTGATGTTCTATCCAATTTTTCTGTAATGAGAATTAATTACTTTTGTATTCAGAGAAAATCATTAAAAAAAGGAAAGCCACATCACTGAGGCATTAGTAGAGGTGGGGAGGGATTCCTTGCAGGAGCTCAGGAAGATCTTGGTAGGGGTGGTCCCTGAAGAGGGGGCTTCAGGGTGTCCATAAGGTGCAGAAGGGGCAGGCTGTGCTGGGTTGCTGCTGTTGTCCCATAGGCTCCTGGGCTTGAGCAGAATGGCAGGCAGAGAGGTTGAGCCATGGAAAAAGAAAGGATAATTTGAGATTAAATTCAGCCTTCTTTTTTTTTTTTTAAGATTTCATTTAATTATTTGAGAGAAAGAGAGCACACACATGCTCAGGCTTGCACGCAAGTAGGGGTACAGAGAGGGAGAGAATCTCAAGTGGACTCCGCACCCAGTGTGGAGCCTGATAGGGGCCCCATCTCACAACCCTGCGATCATGACCTGAGCTGAAATCAGGAGTCTGCTGCTGAACTGACTGAGCCCCCCCAGGTACCCGTTGGCCTCTTTTTTAAGCAGACAAGAGGTAGGGAATGAGTTGCTTTCTTCCTTCTACAGGCAGGTGGTCCAGATGGTGTGAGCTGGGTTAGTAGCATGCCTCCTATAAATATGGAAATTTACATTGTGGTTCCAGGGGCAAAACACTTTCTCCAGCTGAGATTTCCATATATAAGATGATGGTGTGAATAATGCCTATTTGATGGCATTGCTATGGAGACAAATAATGAATTTGAGTTAAGGGCCTATAACAGGTTCTGACATGGTTGGTGCTCAATTGCTGACTCCAGCAACTAGCAACAAGTTTGTGGGTTTGGTGCCTTACAAGTGAGAGGCTTTCAATATTGCACGGTGTTCTGCCACAATCATGCACAATTCGGTTTAGAATCATATTTGGGAGTCATTGTCCTGAAGCACTCACTGGTCTATAATTGTCTATTCTACACTTTCTCATGATCTAAATTTTTAAGCTGAGGGGTTGTTTTCCAGTTACCTGCCAATATCTGCTTTTTCAATACCACTCAGCAATTAAGTTGCTTTGCTGACTAATTACACGAATAAGACAGATGGATTCTTAAAAAAATTTCCATGAATGAAAATGGGTTTCTGGAGTTGAAGATCATGGTTTTGTTTGGATCACTGATTTGTGGGTGGACATCGTGAAATGTCATTTCCAGTCGCAGGTTTGTGTCTTTCTAGAAACTTGACCCACAGCAAAGTCTCTACTCTTGCTTTCAGGATGGAGACAGCGTGAAAATGACAATTTATCCTCACTTCTGCTTGCTTTTATGTGCACATCTAGACAAATTGAAAACAGAGTGGAAGGCAGCACTTTCTTACACTGTCAGAGGTGCCCTGAAGATCGACATCATCTGAATTGTCAAGTCAATCTTCACAACAGAGGAAGAAAAGCTGGCAGCAGCACAGAAGGAAAAGTGGGGCAAACAGAAGAGTGTGGAAGGCTGGGTCATGCCGCCTTCTTCCAATTTTGAGCTGAAAGACCCACAGGCAGACAAAAGTGGAGGGAAGACAACAGGTTCTTGGCCGAAGCCTTTGGTTCTGGCTTGAGATTCTTGGAAATGCTCTAAGAGCTCCTGTTAGTCAGTTTCACACATAAGCGAACAACTCATAAAGACCAATTATTTATGCTGACAAATAATACAGATAAACTAAGATGAGTCAGTAAGTACACATTACCTTCTAGTGATAATTTCTAGCATGAACATAAAATAAGCCCATCATGCCCAGACTTGGCACCTGGAGTGTCTTCAGTAGCATCATAGCTGTCTCCTCTGCTCCCTTAAATGTGCTTTGGGGACCCCAGGCCAGCAGTGGGGAGGGGTGGAGGTGTTCTGCAGGTGCCACTGTCATTAAGAGGTTAGGAAAAGTTGGGAAAGACGGGACACCAGGGACAGATCACATAAGCCAGGCAATGCAGTCTAAATGGATCTTCGGGGCGCCTGGGTGGCTCAGTGGGTTAAAAGCCTCTGCCTTTGGCTCAGGTCATGATCCCAGGGTCCTGGGATCGAGTCCCACATTGGGCTCTCTGCACCTCAGGGAGCCTGCTTCCTCTTCTCTCTCTGCTTGCCTCTCTGCCTGCCTGTGATCTCTGTCTCTCAAATAAATAAATAAAATCTTTAAAAAAAATAAATGGATCTTCAAAGAACCAGGGAAACATGTATAGAAAATTCAGCTTTTGAAATCCAGAGACTGAGAATCAGGAAGCAGACACAGGGTACCTGGGATCAGGCGTCGCCTGTGGAGTTTGCTATGGACTCCCAGCAGGGGTGGTTGAGTGCAACGACTGTGCTCAAAAGGCCAGGGTGGAGGTCCAGCGTCCTTCCCTGGTCACAGCAGCTGGTATGCTCATGATTAGGGTCTTCGTATTCAGTAATGAGTGAAGCTTGTCAGATATGCTCCACTTGCCTTTTGCAGGGAGTTCCTCACTGTTAACCACTTGGGGAGACAATCAGAAGCATTTGTGGGCAACAACCAGGCATCCTAACATCCAGGGACTCATGCCCTGCAGGTGGCTGGCATCTGACTTTGCACCAGGGAAATGCTTGCCCGCCCACCTCCCACCCCCACTCTCACCATGCATCATTGTACTTTCTTTCTGTCCTTTGCCAAAGTGGTGTGGTAAGGGCCTGGGCTGTAGAGCTGGTTAGCCTGGACTGAAGTCCTTGTTCTGCTGCTCCCCAGCTCTGTGACGTAGGGCAAACTACTTAACCTCTCTGTGCTTGAGTTTCTGCGATAATAAGAGTACCAACCGCATAGTGCTGTTTTTAGGAATACATGCAATAATATTTATATGACCTTCAAATAGATCTTGAAGAAGTGTTAAATCCCATCCCTAGTGCTTGAAAGCCCTGTCAGTTTTTGGATTCCTTGAAGTGTGACCAAATGCACAACATAAATAACAGCTGAGGCTTCCAGCATGCATGACATTTGAGAAAGTCCCCAGCTGAAAATCTGAGGAGTTTAACCTGGAGATAAAGTTTTGTTCCTTTTTTCCATATAGAATTTCCGTCAGCCATTTTATTCTGTCTCCTGCTTTCAAGCCTGTCTACCTCTAGCCCATCTGAGATCAGCAATTTGTCTCCATGATCTCGGGAATGATCTTTCCTATGATAATTTATTCTAACCACACTGGCTTGTTTGGATTCTCTGTTGCTAAGCAACACTTACTGAACGTTCTTGTCCTTTTTTTGCTCTTCTGACTATCCAGCTCAATACAAGGAGCCCCTTTGCAACCAGGCAGGGCACAGTTCACAAAGGCATGTGATAACAGAGCATGAAAGGGTGGTGAGGTAGGTAATGTGGGCCTAGCCCTATACTCCTGGAAGCCCTAAGCTTCTGAGGGTCCAGGCAAGGGCCAGCCGAGTGAGGATCCAGAAGGCAGGTTGCTTCCATGGACAGGAGACTTGACAGAAGCTCCGATCCATTGGCCCAGCCGGGGACACACTGTACTGTCACCTTGGCAATGCTGAGAACCCCCTTAGCCTTTCACTCCATCTCTGCACATCTACTGTCCTGTCCCTGGCCTTAGAGTGAGTAGGAGGGAGGGGGAGGGTGGTATCTTGTTGATGTGGCTCCTGGCCTAGAAGTGTCCGGAATTTGATGAGTTTATAGAAAAGCTTTTCAGCCCAGGAACTAACTGTTGTGGCCTGAACTCAAACAAATGCTACAGGCAATGAGTGTCTTTGGTTCTGTCCAAACTCTGAGTGAGCTACCGGCAGGCGGGGAGTAGTGGGTGAGAGTCTGTTCACTGAACGGGGCTCCAGCCTGCAGGAGAGCTGAGCGGGGCTCACCCTGGTACCACACCTCCTTCCAGAACACTGATGGGAGTGCTTTCTCTATGCAAAGAGGCTGCTTTGAGGTTGTAATTGTTCTACTATTTATTTTCTCTAAACCACAGAGGAGGCCAATATCAAGAGCCACCAAAGGGTGCTTATTCCAAATATTCTCAGTGACTGGTCAGATGGGTTTACAACTGTTGCCCAGGGCTACCCTTGTTCCTGGAGGATCACCTGACCTATCTCACTTGTCTGTACAACAAGAGTCCTTAAAAGGCCACTGTCTGGGCAGCTGAGCAGAAGACACTAGTGTTTTCTGCCTTCCTAATATTGTAGCCAACACTCTGGGAATGAACATAACCCCTTTGCCTACATGGGGTCTGATCTCTCTCTGTTTTGGAGCCATAATGTTTTTGTTTATCAAAATTGGGTATCAATAAACATATATTTACTTATATTTTAAAAACATAAGTAATATAATAATAATAAGAAGAACACCTGGATACTTCCCCACTCTACACATTAGCTTAAGGCAAAGCTGATTACCAGGCCCTTCAAGGAGCCCTGGGCTTCTCTGAAACCCCTTCTCCTCCCTAGTCTTTGAGGCAACCACCACTTTGAATTTTGTGTTTAGCAGTTCTTGCTTTTCTTTATGGTTTACTCCAGAAGTTTCCCTAGTCAGTATATTCAATTTTGCTTGCTTTTACATTTTATATAAATGGAATCACATTGAAAGTATTCATTTGCAACATATTTTTCAGATATCAGTATTATTTCCAAAGATTGATTCGCAGCGATGATTTTAGCTGAGTTCCTTCTTTCTTAACCTCTACTACATAACAATCCACTGGACCTGCTGGACAAATATAGAGTAATGTACTTACCTTTTCTCTGGTTGATGGCTATTGGGGTTGGCTCCATTTTCTTGCTTCTACACCCAGGGCAGCCATGGACACATTTCTGCAACTCCTGTGCACAAGGTGACAATTTTTCCAGGGTGGCAGCTCTTTCAACGTTTTGCTCTAGGACAATTCTATGCTCTTAAAAGGACTTCTGTTTATGTAGATTGCATTTGTTGGTATTTACCATACCAAAAATGAACAGTGAATGATTGAGAAATATTAAGTCATTTAAAATAACTATATAAATCTGTTACATGATAACATGAATAATACTTTAATGAAATTTTTTTACCAGTTTGTGAGGGAGACCAGCAGCTCTGCACCTGAGGGAAGCCCTTCCAGCTGGCCCTCATTCTGTGGAAGCTGGACAGGAAGGAATTTGGCATCTATCCTCACCACACGGGAGATTGAAGAGAAGAAGAGCAACAATTCTGGAAACAGAAAATCAACCATTTTCTGGAGGTAAGACATGTGGAAAAGTGAATCCGAGGCAACATATGGGAAGAGACACTGTGGGGGGAAGGAACCGGCTCCCGGCAATTGGTGGAGCAGCAGTGGAGCACAAAATCAGAACTTTTAGAAGTCAGTTCCACTGAGGAATGTAGCTCCAGAGGCTAAGCAGGGAAGTGGGGTTGGAGCCCTGATGGGGAGAGTGTGGACTCAGGACCCGCAGGGTCACAGAAAGATTGGGGATGCCTGACTCTGGCAGAGCTCCTAGGTTTCAGAGTGGGGAACCTGGCTGCAGAGATGGAGCCAAGGAGTGGGCTTTCAGCCCAGGATTACCTTAAACCATGATCCAAGGCACAGTAGGACCACTGTTCTTTGAGCAGAGACCCCAAAAGTGGCAGATTTAGGGAGACCCCCTCCTTCCTTCCTCCTCTGGGAGGAGTGGTGCTGGAGCACACTGCAGGAATCTGCTGGGTTTGGAAACTCCAGATGGGGCCATGCACCAGAGATAGAAATGTTCGGTCACAGGGTGGGTGAACATGGAGACCCTCTGGAGACCAGGGAGAAGGGAGTGATTGAATGCTTTTCTCTGAGGGTGCACTGAGGAGTGGGGCCCCGAGCTCTTGATTCTATGGGGCCAGAGACTGGGAGGCCACCATTTTCATTCCAGTCCTCCAAAGCTGTATGTTTAGGGAACAAAAGCTCCCGAGACCAAAACCAAGAAGATTACTTAGCCTGGCCCCTGGCAAGGGTGGTACAACTCTGCCTCTGGAAAAGAGATTTGAGATCACTGCAACAGGCCCCTCCCCCAGAAGATTAGCAAGAATATCCAGCCAAGACAAAATACACTGATCAATGAGAACTGCAGAACTCCAGAGCTAGGGGAAAGCAACACAGAATTCATAGCTTTTTCCCCATGATTCTTTAGTCTTTCAAAGTTAAATTTTTTAAATTTTATTTTTTTCTTATTCTATTTTTGAAAAATTTCCTTTCTTATTTTAATGTTTTACAGTATTTTATTTTATAAATACCATTTTAAAAATCTTCAAATATTCATTGTTATAGTTGTATTCTTATTCCTATTTGTATACATATAGGTTTTCTTTCTTTAAAGTTTTGGGATATAGTTTCTTTTAATAGATCAAAATACACCCTAAATATAGCACAAGGCTTTGCTCTAGTCTCCAGCCTGATAACATTCTTTCCTCTTTTTTTTTCTCTTTATTCAACCAACTTCTTATCTTATCAATTCCTTGTTTAGAATCTTTTTAAATTTTCATCTTTACAGTCATAGTCCATCCCTTCATCATGTTTACTCTTATTTTATATATATATATGAAGTTTTTCTTTCTTTAAAATTTTGGAAGGTAGTTTCTTCTAAAAGACCAAGATACACCCATTTACAATTGCACCCAAAACCATAAGATACCTAGGAATAAAGCTAACTAAAGAGGCAATGAATCTGTACTCAGAAAACTATAAAGTACTAATGAAAGAAATGGAGGAAGTCACAAACAAATGGAAAAATGTTCCATGCTCATGGATTGCAAGAACAAATATTGTGAAAATGTCTATGCTACCTAGAGCAATCTACACATTTAATACAATCCCTATCAAAATGCCATCAGTTTGTTCAAAGAAATGGAACAAATAATCCTAAAATTTATATGGAACCAGAAAAGACCCCAAATAGCCAGAGGAATGTTGAAAAAGAAAACCAAAGTTGGTGGCATCACAATTCCAGACTTCAAGCTCTATTACAAAACTGTCATCATCAAGACACTATGGTACTGGCACAGAAACAGATACATAGATCAATGGACCAGAATAGAGAGCCCAGAAATAGACCCTCAACTCTATGGTCAACTAATCTTTGACAAAACAGGAAAGAATGTCCAATGGAAAAAAGACATTCTCTTCAACAAATGGTGTTGGGAAAACTGGACAGCCACATGCAGAAGAATGAAACTGGACCATTTCCTTACACTACATACACATGGACTGAAAATGGAAGAAAAATCTCAATGTGAGACAGGAATCCATCAAAATCCTTGAGGAGAACACAGGCAGCAACCTCATTGACTTCAGCCTTAGCAACTTCTTCCTAGAAACATCGCCAAAGGCAAGGGCAAAAATGAACTACTGGGACTTCGTCAAGATCAAAAGCTTTTTTTTTTTTATATTTATTTTTATTTGTTTATTTACAGCATAACAGTGTTCATTGTTTTGGCATCACACCCAGTGCTCCATGCAGTACGTGCCCTCCCTATTACCCACCACCTGGTTCCTCAACCTCCCACCCCCACCCCCCTGCCGCCCCTTCATAACCCTCTGGTTGTTTTTCAGAGTCCATAGTCTCTCATGGTTCATCTCCCCTTCCAGTTTCCCTCAACTCCCTCTCCTCTCCATCTCCCCATGTCCTCCATGTTATTTGTTATGCTCCACAAATAAGTGAGACCATATGATACTTGACTCTCTCTGCTTGACTTATTTTGCTCAGCATAATTTCTTCCAGTCCTGTCCATGTTGCTACAAAAGTTGGGTATTCGTCCTTTCTGATGGAGGCATAATACTCCATTGTGTATATGGACCACATCTTCCTTATCCATTCATCCGTTGAAGGGCATCTTGGTTCTTTCCACAGTTTAGCGACTGTAGCCATTGCTGCAATAAACATTGGGGTACAAATGGCCCTTCTTTTCACTACATCTGTATCTTTGGGGTAAATACCCAGCAGTGCAATTGCAGGGTCATAGGGAAGCTCTATTTTTAATTTCTTCAGGAATCTCCACACTGTTCTCCAAAGTGGCTGCACTAACTTGCATTCCCACCAACAGTGTAAGAGGGTTCCCCTTTCTCCACATCCTCTCCAACACACGTTGTTTCCTGTCTTGCTAATTTTGGCCATTCTAACTGGTGTTAGGTGGTATCTCAATGTTGTTTTAATTTGAATCTCCCTGATGGCTAGTGATGATGAACGTTTTTTCATGTGTCTGATAGCCATTTGTATGTCTTCATTGGAGAAGTGTCTGTTCATATCTTCTGCCCATTTTTTGATATGATTATCTGTTTTGTGTGTGTTGAGTTTGAGAAGTTCTTTATAGATCCTGGATATCAACCTTTTGTCTGTACTGTCATTTGCAAATATCTTCTCCCATTCCGTGGGTTGCCTCTTTGTTTTGTTGACTGTTTCCTTTGCTGTGCAGAAGCTTTTGTCTTGATGAAGTCCCAAAAGTTCATTTTTGCTTTTGTTTCCTTGGTCTTTGGAGACATATCTTGAAAGAAGTTGCTGTGGCTGATATCGAAGAGGTTACTGCCTATGTTCTCCTCTAGGATTCTGATAGATTCCTGTCTCACGTTGAGGTCTTTTATCCATTTCAAGTTTATCTTTGTGTACGGTGTAAGAGAATGGTCGAGTTTCATTCTTCTACATATCGCTGTCCAGTTTTCCCAGCACCATTTATTGAAGAGACTGTCTTTTTTCCATTGAATATTTTTTCCTGTTTTGTCGAAGATTATTTGACCATAGAGTTGAGGTCTATATCTGGGCTCTCCACTCTGTTCCACTGGTCTATGTGTCTGTTTTTATGCCAGTACCACACTGTCTTGGTGATCACAGCTTTGTAGTAAAGCTTGAAATCGGGTAACGTGATGCTGCCAGTTTTGTTTTTGTTTTTCAACATTTCCTTAGCAATTCGGGGTCTCTTCTGGCTCCATACAAATTTTAGGATTATTTGCTCCAGCTCTTTGAAAAATATCGGTGGAATTTTGATCGGAATGGCATTAAAAGTATAGATTGCTCTAGGCAGTATAGACATTTTAACAATGTTTATTCTTCCAATCCAAGAGCATGGAACAGTCTTCCATCTTTTTGTGTCTTCTTCAGTTTCTTTCATGAGTGTTCTGTAGTTCCTCGAGTACAGGTCCTTTACTTCTTTGGTTAGGTTTATGCCCAGGTATCTTATGGTTCTTGGTGCTATAGTAAATGGAATCGATTCTCTAATTTCCCTTTCTGTATTTTCATTGTTGGTGTATAAGAAAGCCACTGATTTCTGTACATTGACTTTGTATCCTGCCACATTACTGAATTGCTGTATGAGTTCTAGTAGTTTGGGGGTGGAGTCTTTGGGGTTTTCCATATAAAGAATCATGTCATCTGCGAAGAGAGAGAGTTTGACTTCTTCCTTGCCAATTTGGATACCTTTTATTTCTCTTTGTTGTCTGATTGCCATTGCTAGAACTTCTAATACCATGTTGAACAAGAGTGGTGAGAGTGGGCATCCTTGTCGTGTTCCTGATCTCAACGGGAAGGCTGCAAGCTTTTTCCCATTGAAGATGATATTTGCTGTGGGTCTTTCATAGATAGATTTTATGAAGTTCAGGAATGTTCCCTCTATCCCTATACTTTGAAGTGTTTTCATCAGGAACGGATGCTGGATTTTGTCAAATGCCTTTTCTGAATCGACTGAGAGGACCATGTGGTTCTTCTCTCTTCTCTTATTGATTTGTTCTATCACACTGATTGATTTGCGAATGTTGAACCAACCTTGCAACCCAGGGATGAATCCCACCCGGTCATGGTGGATCAAAAGCTTTTGCACAGCAAAGGAAACAGTCAACAAAACCAAAAGACAACTGACAGAATGGGAAACTATATTTGCAAGTGACATATCAGATAAAGGGCTAGTATCCAAAATCTATAAAGAGCTTATCAAACTCAACACCCAAAGAACAAATAATCCAATCAAGAAATGGGCAGAGGACATGAATATACATTTCTTCAAAGAAGACATCCAGATGACCAACAGACACATGAAAAAGAGATCCACATGCCTTGGCATCAGGGAAATACAAATCAAAAACACAATGAGATATCACCTCACACCAGTCAGAATGGCTGAAATTAACAAGTCAGGAAACAACATATATTGGTGAGGTTTCAGAGAAAGAAGAACCCTCCCTCACTGTTGGTGGGAATGCGAGCTGATGCAGCCACTCTGGAAAACAGCATGGAGGTTCCTCAAAAAGTTGAAAATAGAGCTAACCTATGACCCAGCAATCACACTACTGGGTATTTACCCTAAAGATACAAATGTAGTGATCTGAAAGGGCTTGTGCACCCAAATATTTATAGCAATGTCCACAATAGCCAAACTATGGAAAGAATCTAGATGTCATCCATCAACAGGTGAATGGATAAAGAAGATGTGGTATATATACACAATGCTATACTATGCAGCCATCCAAAAAACCAACAAAATCTTGCCATTTGCAATGATGTGGATGGAACTATAGGGTATTATGCTAAGCAAAATAAATCAGAGAAAGACTGTTATCATATGATCTCTCTGATATGAGGAATTTGAGAGGCAGGGCAGGGGTCATGCGGGGTAGGGAGGGAAAAAATGAAACAAGATGGAATTGGGAGGGAGATTGATCAAAAGAGACTCCTAATCTCGGGAAACAAACTGAGGGTTGCTGGGGGCTAGGGGAAGGGATAGGGTGGTTGGGTGATGAGCTGTGAATTGTGTAAGACTGATGATTCACAGACTTATACCCCTGAAGCAAATAATATAGTCATGTTAATAAAAAAGAAGAAACTTCTCTTTTATACATGGAATTTTCCTAAAGTGAAGACAGGTATCTACAATGAGGATACATTATGGACTGAGATAAACCAAAGGTAAATAATTATGATGTTCACCATTCTGAATTGTAAAATATTTGTCATCTATGCCTTGATTATGAATGACAGTTCTATTTTCTTCAAAAAATTGATAATGCGGTTCCAAGTAGGTCTTTAGTATGAAAATGTAAATGTATGTCATTTAAATACACTCACAGAATTCATGTGAAAAATTTTTTTAAAAGATTTATTTATTTGAGAGAGTGACAGCATGTGTGTGCATGCACACATGGTGGGGGGAGGGATGGAGGGATGATCAGAGCTCCCACTGAGCCAATGTGAGGCTCAATCCCAGGACCCTGAGATCATGACCTGAGCTGAAATCAGATGTTTAACCAACTGAGCCACCCAGGCACCCTGAAAAGAACTATTTTTCAAAAAAAAAGTAGTGAGAGAAGTGGCATTGTTTTACGTTTTTATGACTCTCTTGCCTATTTGTCTGAATAGGAGTAAGCTGGATTCTCCTATTTTCTTCTGTATTCGGTCAGTTGCAATTTGTTGTTTTGGTTGAAGTATATGAAGAAAATCCAGCTTCCCATGGAAAAGGGAAAAACATCTTAAAAAACTTTTTTTGAGAATTGTGGATATTTTTTGATGGGACACCAAAACTAGATAAGATATCTTAAAAAAAAAAAAAACAAACAAAACCTTTTATATCTTATTACATCAAAGTACATTGTGTCTTGAGTCAATCTTATACTCAAACATTATTTTCACACATCGGTCATTTGGAAATTAGTTCACTGTGGTATGCAAATCTTCCAAATATTGACACATTTTGTTACCAATACCAAAAAATTATATTAATTTATATCATGCCTAATCTCACTGGAAAAGTCTTTAAATATTGGGGAGCTATCGGGCTCATGGTGGCAGAAACAAAATTTCTACATTTCTAATTTTTGCTTGAAAGGCCCAGTTTGATTATTTGTAACAAATATTGTCAGTTACTTTTATTTTTAAGTGATAGGCTCACTGGGTGATTTTTGAAAAGATGCCAACATGCTTTCAAGTGAAATAAGTGCTGCATGAGAAAACAGCTAGTTCAATTTTGAAAGGAATTTTCCTTAATGAAACCATTGCATGCAACTTAAGTGCTTTATGCTTCCCAGTTAGTCACACAGACTATTAAAAAGACATGCACCGAAGGGTTGAGATTTAGTAAAATGAACAACTTTTACCCCTTCACCAATGAGGCGAAATGCTTAGGTACACCTGGATTTCTATCTGTTAGCTGCAAGCACTTGGCCATGATGAACACGACTACTAGTGTGGGTTGTGCCATTGCCTTGATTTGTGCTAAGCATCTGCCCTTACCACACCATCGCTGCAGTGCAAAAGTCAATGCAGTGAGAAAGGCAAATTTGTCTTAAAATACTATGAAAATAAGTTTAACTTGGAGGACTAACTGAATGTGTCTTTAGTGACCCCAGTGTCTGCCAAAGCACACAGCGAGAACCATGACTCAAGGGCACACACTTGGAATTGGTGGACTGTACAGCATGTTTATGTTCAACTTCAAAACTATACCCAAGTTGTTTTCCAGAATGGATGTGGCAATGTACACAACGTCCACCAGCAATTGTGGATCCTGGTTTAAGTCTTCTTTAAACTTGATACAGTCATATTTCTCTTAAATTTGTGCTGTTCTAGTGAGTATACTGAGGATCAATTTACCCTTTATTGATAAAATTTTAAAACTTTATTGAAATATACCAAAGAAGACTTCAAGTAATAGAGATAACATGTTAGTTGCCCACTCGTGTTCTTGTATAGGAATACAGTTATTAAAGTGCCAGAAGCTCATACAAATTCCATTATTTAATCTTCCCAACAATTTTGTGAAGTTCTTACTACCTTTGCTTTCATTTCATACCCACAGACTGAAGCTTAGTAAAGAAACTAGCTGAAGATCTCATGGGGTGAAATAAGAAATATATACGATGTCTCTGTCCCTGGTTTCTGCTAATATTTAGTCATGGACTGCAGTCCCTATAATCTCTTTAATCTCCTGAGTGATGGAAGTGATAGGAGCATCTTCCACAGAATTCCTAAATCTGTTGGAATTTCTTGAATGATAGAAACATCCTTTGTTCTAATGAGGCAATTCTTGGTGGGCTCCTGTTAGGGGTTGGCCACTAAAAGACCAAGCCATGATTAGAAGCTTTGAACTTTCAGCCTCAGTCCCCATCCTGAGGGAGGAGAGATGAACTAGAGAATGAGTTAATAACCATTTATACATGCATGCTGGATCCTCTCGAAAAATCCCTATAGCATAGGGTTCAGAGAACTTCTGGGTTGGTGGACACATCCATACGCTGGGAGGGTGATGCACCCCAACTCCACTAGAACAGAAGCTCTTGTGCTCAAAACCCTTCTGGACTGAGCCCTCCCTATCTCTTCATCTGGTTGTTTATTTGGGTCCTTTATTGTATCCTTTATTATATTATGTCCCAGTGAATGTAAGTAAGGCTTTCCCTGAGTTCTGTGAATTATTCTAGCAAATTATTAAAACTGAAAAGGGGGAATTGGGAAACTCTGGTTTGCAGCCAGTTTGGACTGAAGTGTGGTTATCCTGGCCACTCATCCCCTGTGATTGACATCTGAAGTTGGGGTCAGTCTCATGAGGTTGAGCCCTTAGCCCATGGGATTTGACGCTAACTCTACGTAGATAGTGTCAGAATTGAATTGCATTGTAGGACACCTGGCTGATGTCAGAGAATGGGTTGGTGTGGGGAAAAACACCCATACATTTGGTGTCAGAAGTGTTGAGTGAATACAAAAGCAGTTTTTCCTGTTACAAAGCTTGCTGGGAAAATGAGTCCGTATTGTGTACCATCCTCATGCACTCAATCACTATGCCATATAGATGCTGGTAGGTGGGGGTTTAGGAAAAAGAAATAAGGGGGAGAAGAAGCTACAAAATTTGATTTTTATAGGGGTGCTTGGGTGGCTTAGTTGGTTAAGCATCTGCCTTCAGCTCAGGTCATTGATCCCAAGGTCTTGGGATAGAGCGTAGCATTGGGCTCCCTGCTCAGTGGAGAGTCTTCTCCCTCTGTTGCTCCCCCTACTTGTGCTCTCTCTCTTTCTCTCTGTCAAATACACAAATAACATCTTTAAAAAATTTTGTTTTTTTACATAAGGCTGTCACCAATTTCTAAGTGAATGTTGGCTAGAATTTATTTGTATATAGGCTTCCAAATTCTTATGAATCTTTCTTGCTCATCTAATGCTCACAGTATTTTGTCAGCTGCACTTCATGGAAAAGTGTGCTGCACACTGACTTCTTGTATTGGCTGAAGAAGCGTTTGTGGTATGTGGAAAATTACTCAAATGCCCTTCCAGACAAGCTGGTCCAGAGGTCACAGAAGAGAAGGGCTCATAAAAAAATTAAAATGTCTCCATCACATGGTTTATTCAATCAATTTAAATCACAGTGAGAAGCAAGGGAAAAGGGAAGGGCAAGTTAACACACTTAGGATAGGGCACACTCTTGGAATACTGGGGCATTCAGTGCTTATCTCCTGGGGCCAGGATAGGTTGCCAATGGGCCACCACATGAGACCTCATGAGTATTAAGTACTCATATGTATTTCGTATATCCTGCTAGCTGGGGGTTTTGGTAGTTCCTCTTGTATATTTACTATATTATGACTATTTAGTACCCAACTGCCTCACAAATATTAGATATATCTTGGAAATTTCATCTACCTAGGTTTAAAACACAAGGTCTATTTACTAACTACTGTTTTATGTGTAACACACATTGTGCTTTCTGTTTATGTTCAATGAACTTGTTGTGGATCAGCTTCTTAACAATTTAAACCATCTTAAACGTTGTGCCTGTTTGACCAACTATAAATTTCTTCATCTGATGGAATTGAATATTCTCAAAGCAAATGTACATTACAGTTTGCAAAATGACAATTTCAGGAATTATTACTTCTTTTCATTTTAAACAAAAGCAACACACCTGTGTAATTAATGTCGTTAACAGTTGCATCTAAGAATTGAGCCCTAGTGGAGTCTACATTATTTTATGGATTGCTTTAGTCATCTGGGCTACACTGTCTAAAAGAGTAGTCACTGGCCACATATGCTTACTGAGTACTGCAGCTATGGCTGGACCAAACTGAGATGTGCTGTAAGTATAAAGTATACACTAAATTCAAAGACTTACTTTGGAAGAAAGAGCATAATAGCTTATTAATAATTTGTATATTAATTACACACTGAAATGATATTTTATTATATTGAATTAATTAAACTATATAATTAAAAATAGTTTCAGCTGTTTTATTTTTCCTACTTTAATGTAGGTTCTAGAATATTTAAAATGAATTTATTTATTATTTTTTTAAAGATTTTTATTTATTTATTTGACAGAGAGAGATCACAAGTAGGCAGAGAGGCAGGCAGAGAGAGTGAGAGGGAAGCAGGTTGCCTGCCGAGCAGAGAGCCCGATGCGGGGCTCGATCCCAGGACCCTGAGATCATGACCTGAGCTGAAGGCAGCAGCTTAAACCACTGAGCCACCCAGGCGCCCCTAAAATGAATTTAATTTAAAATTTAAAATCTAAACAACATCACCATTTAATTGCCTATTAGATTTTGAAATACACCCATAAAATGGATTAAAAACTTTTGCTGTTTATTTATTTATTTTTTAAAAAAGATTTTATTTAATTATTTGAGAGAGAAAGTGACCCAGAGAGAAGCAGGGGGAGGAGCAAAAGGAAGGAGCCTCGGTCTCTGGGGTGGATCTCCAGACTCCAGGATCATGATCAGAGCCTAAGGCAGATGCTTAACTGACTGAACCACCTGGGATCCCCCCCAAAACTTTGTTGTTTATTTTCCCAGTCTTTTCTGGGTTACTGAGATGTCCAAATGAAGTTGTTTGCTCAAGGATGGCCATTCTCATGTAAAAAATGAGTTACAGAGATCTGGTTCAAATGATGGTATAGGAAAATCCTGAACTCACCTCCTTCCATGGACAGACTGAATCTACAGATACACATAAAAAAATTTCCTCTGAAAAAATATCCTAAAGCTAGCTGAGTGACTCCAACACATCTGGCACATGAAAAAAAATCCATATTCACATTTATCATGAGGACAATTAATAATTAATTAATAATGTATAGAATTGTGGAATCACTACGTTGTACACCTGGAACTAATGGAATTAGTTAGTGTACAATATTGAAGTAGGTAGGGGAGGCTAACTGACAATCTTACCATAAACTGTACCCCTGGCACAGCAATCCACAGTTGGGAGAAAACTCAAAACCTGAGCTTTTCCCCAAGGAGAATAGGATTTGAACACCTCAGGGGGCATGCTATCTTCTAAGACCTATATTTGAGAGACAAGCTCCTAGAATATCAGGTTTAAAAACCTACGGAGCCTGTGTCCACAAGACCCACAGGACCAAAGGGAGCTGAGAAATGACTTCCAAAGGGCTCATCTGCTCCAGGGTGCAGCACAGAAACAGCTGAGGGAGAGGTGCCCGGACTTTATTGCAGGAGGCTCATTTGCTTATCTTAAAGTTAAGTTCTCTCATAGGAAAAAGAATTTATAAGTACATACAATGACAGATATTACTAGACTTATTGTGGTGATTATTTTGCAGTATATACAAATACCAAATCATTAGGTTGCACACTGAAAACTAATATAATGTTATATGCCAGTTATAGCTCAATAAAATAAAACACAATGTTTGAGAAAAAAAATCAGTTATGTATTTTCAGATTATAAGCTAATGAGGGTCTCTTTAAGGTTAAAACTCTGTGTTCTCAATGATCTCACATTCATCTAAAATTTTTTTGCCTTCTCTCTAACTTTGCCAGTGTGCCCTTGCTCGATATAGAGAAAATGTAAATGTTTCCTACAGTGAAGTTTGTTTGTAAGAATGATTTACCTAATTCTCCTTTTAGTGTACCTTCTTCATGCTCTGTGGCTTCAACCCCAGCTAAAAAGATGGTCAGTTATACTTTATGCACCCGTATGTTAGGTATCCAGTGAGGTTAACTTAGGCTTCCTTTGATTTGTGTGCAAATGTCTTTTTTTCCCCCCTTGCCTGGGACCTATCTTGAGGAAGCAAAAAGAGAATTTAAAACCTCCCAAGTGGTAAGTAAATTTGGGAACCATAAAAGAACAGAAGAGGCTTTTCATAAGATTCTTGCTGATATAATCTGGTATCAGGATTTCATTTTTTAAAAAATTTTTTAATTAATTTATTTTTTTATAAATATGTAATGCATTTTTATCCCCAGGGGTACAGGTCTGTGAATTGCCAGGTTTGCACACTTCACAGAACTCACCATATCACATACCCTCCCCAATGTCCATAACCCCACTCCCCCTCTCCCAACCCCACCTCCCCCCAGCAACCCCCAGTTTGTTTTGTGAGATTAAGAGTCACTTATGGTTTGTTTCCCTCCCAATCCCACCTTGTTTCATTTATTCTTCTCCTATCCCCCTAACCTCCCATGTTGCATCTCCATGTCCTCATATCAGGGAGATCATATGATAGTTGTCTTTCTCCAATTGACTTATTTCACTAAGCATGATACCCTCTAGTTCCATCCATGTTGTCCCAAATGGCAAGATTTCATTTCTTTTGATGGCTGCATAGTATTCCATTGTGTATATATACCACTTCTTCTTTATCCATTCATTTGTTGATGGACATCTAGGTTCTTTCCATAGTTTGGCTATTATAGACATTGCTGCTATAAACATTCGGGTGCATGTGCCCCTTCGGATCACTATGTTTGTATCTTTAGGGTAAATACCCAGTAGTGCAATTGCTGGGTCATAGAGTAGTTCTATTTTCAACTTTTTGAGGAACCTCCATGCTGTTTTCCAGAGTGGTTGCACCAGCTTGCATTCCCACCAACAGTGAAGGAGGGTTCCCCTTTCTCCGCATCCTCGCCAGCATCTGTCATTTCCTGACTTGTTAATTTTAGCCATTCTGACTGGTGTGAGGTGATATCTCATTGTGGTTTTGATTTGTATTTCCCTGATGCCGAGTGACGTGGAGCACTTTTTCATGTGTCTGTTGGCCATCTGGATGTCTTCTTTGCAGAAATGTCTGTTCATGTCCTCTGCCCATTTCTTGATTGGATTGTTTGTTCTTTGGGTGTTGAGTTTGCTAAGTTCCTTATAGATTTTGGATACTAGCCCTTTATCTGATATGTCGTTTGCAAATATCTTCTCCCATTCTCTCAGTTGTCTTTTGGTTTTGTTAACTGTTTACTTTGCTGTGCAAAAGCTTTTGATCTTGATGAAATCCCAATAGTTCATTTTTGCCCTTGCTTCTCTTGCCATTGCTGATGTTCCTAGGAAGATGTTGCTGCAGCTGAGGTCGAAGAGGGTGCTGCCTGCGTTCTCCTCAAGGATTTTGATGGATTCCTTTCTCACATTGAGGTCCTTCATGCATTTTGAGTGTATTTTCATGTGTGGTGTAAGGAAGTGGTCCAATTTCATTTTTCTGCATGTGGCTGTCCAATTTTCCCAGCACCATTTGTTGAAGAGGCTGTCTTTTTTCCATTGGACATTCTTTCCTGCTTTGTTGAAGATTAGTTTACCATAGAGTTGAGGGTCTATTTCTGGGCTCTCTATTCTGGTCCATTGATCTATGTGCCAGTACCATGCTGTCTTGATGATGACAGCTTTGTAATAGAGCTTGAAGTCCGGAATTGTGATGTTACCAACTTTGGCTTTGTTCTTCAATATTCCTTTGGCTATTCGAGGTCTTTTCTGGTTCCATATAAATTTTAGGATTATTTGTTCCATTTCTTTGAAAAAAATGGATGGTATTTTGATAGGGATTGCATTAAATGTGTAGACTGCTTTAGGTAGCATAGACATTTTCACAATATTTATTCTTCCAATCCAGGAGCATGGAACATTTTTCCATTTCTTTGTGTCTTCCTCAATTTATTTCATGAGTACTTTATGGTTTTCTGCATATAGATTCTTAGCCTCTTTGGTTAGGTTTATTCCTAGGTATCATAGTTTTGGGTGCAGTTGTAAATGGGATGGACTCCTTAATCTCTCTTTCTTCTGTCTTGTTGTTGGTGTACAGAAATGCAACTGATTTCTGTGCATTGATTTTATAGGATTTCATTTTTGTCTGCCTCTCAGAAGGCATGACAAACATTGCCAGCTGAATCTATGAATCTCTTCCCAGCTTGGAAAGGAAGGCACACTCTGGATGAGATAGGCATTTAAAACGTGACCTTCTTTGCCCTTTTATCTTACTGTGCAAGTCATGGCCTTCACAGCTCCTTTGCAGAAGGGCCAGGAGGGGAATGAGACCTGCCCATTCCAAGGGGTGGTGGGATACAGTTAAAATTCTCCCAAGTTATTGATTTATTTCACCACTTGTAACTGAAAGCTGGTGCTGACAGGCCTCCAGAGAGCTCTCAGTAAGTGGTAGGAGCAGAAGTTAAATCATTACCTATGGGCCTGGTTAATGCACGTGTCCAAGGGCAGATCAGGTAGTCTCTAATGAAAGCTGTCTAAATGCTCCTGAAACACGACATGGTCTGGGAAGCCCTCCTCTCCCATCTCAAATCTTGGCTGCCATATCGAGGAGAAAGAGGGTTAGTAGGAGATTCTGATTTGCAGGGCTGTTTTCAGCAAGGTGGTATCCAGACCATGTTTGCTTTAAAGGTGGCAGATGTGGAACCATAGAAAGGGCAGTAGGAGACTTGGAGACAATGTGGAAAAGTGTTCAACAGCAAATGGGAAAAATTGTTTAGCTGTGTTCTTACATTTGAAGCCTGAGATCACATCCTCCAATAACTTGTCCTGTCTTCATTTCAAAGACCTTTCTAAATGAAGATTTGTCACTTTTCAAAAACTATATGAAGTGTTCCAAGTGATTATGCAGGAACAGTGAAGGGGACATTTGTTTATTTATCCAGTCTTTCATGTTGTTTTCTAAAAACAAATGGCTTCATTTCTGTTTCCCTCTCTCTCTCTCTCTCTCTCACTGTGTGTGTGTGTGTATGTTCTTTCATACTCTCACTCATATGTCCCACTATGAAAGGACATCGGGTGATCTGTTTTTAAATCATCCTTCCAACAGCAAAACCCTGGGCCTTGAGTGATTCTAGTTTGGGAGGAAATAAGAAAAAGTCAATTTCTTATTTGCACATAGTGTCTTGACACATTAAAAAACAATCCAGAATGACTAATCATAATATTTTCGAGTTACAAATTATCTATCCCGTAGCAGTAGTCATTAATGCCAAATGAAAATTAGAGCTAAATAGGGATGTTAGCCATAATGCTATTGTAGAGTTCCTCAGGGACATACATTAAAATTTAATTAAAAAAAACTTAGGAGAATTTTGTTATTGCAATGAATTTTGGCATAGTATTATTTCTTTAGAGGAAACTCAGTTCTAAAAATCTTATTTCCCAGTCACACATCTGAAAATATATTGAAACTTGTTACTTTTAATCTCAAATTTGGTAATAAACTTTTAATTATTGTCATTATTAGCCTTTCCCCCCCAAACTTGTGCTTTATATGTACCTCTGTGTCTCCAGCCCTTGGGAGTCAACTTCTCTGTTAATTTCTTTTTTTTTTTAATAAAGATTTTATTTATTTATTTGAGAAAGAGAAAGCACAAGCTGGGGAAGTGGTAGAGGGAGAGGGAGAAGCAGACTCCCCACTGAGCAAGAAGCCCAAAGAAGGGTTCCATCTTGAGACTCTGGATCATGGCCAGAGCAGAAGGTGGACACTTAACCAACTGAGTTACCTTGGCACCCCTTCCCTGTTAATTTCCTTTTTATTTATTTGTTTATTTATTTAAATTTTATCTTATTTTTTCAGTGTTCCAAGGTTTATTGTTTATGCACCACACCCAGTGCTCCATGCAATAATTGCCCTGTTAATTTCTAAACAAAATAATTTAGTCTTCATCTTACATGACTGCAGCAAGTTCAGTCCCATCCCAAACAGTGTCTGTGAATGTCCCAAATTGTGGTGCGGCTTTTTTCCTGGTTGTTACTTTTTTCCCTATAGCTTCTGGTGACTTCTAGTTGTTTGCCTTCCATCGATGGCCACTCATGGTGTCACTGCCTCTGTGAATCAATCCATCCATTGTATCCCCACCCCAGGTGCTGAACTGGTCCCATCTCCTTAGTCCACAAGACAGAGCAAATGAGCACAGGGATGGTGTTGAGACTAGGAGATGACACAGTGGGAGTATAACCCAGAAGAGGAGATAGTTCACACCTCTATGTTCTCATAGTCATGGCCTACACCCTCAGAATCCTTCTCTACATGCCCCCTTTTCCCTTTGAATGCCTCCTCTGGGTAGCAGGGCTGGAGTATATCTCCTAATCATACCTTTCCTCTTCATAGATCACTTGAGTGCCAACTCCCTGATTATACATCTGTCAGTGGGAAACCCAAATCTTCTTACTTCATATTCATCCCTATAGAGATGAATTCCACCACAACAGAGGTTAAATTTTTCCATATTTAAACATAATTAAATGAACATAGTTGGAAGCTTGTGCATTTGTATTACTTCACCAAACTTTAGGATCTGCTTATATCTATATGAGCAAAATTGATCATAGAAGTATTCCTTTCAGGATAAAGATAAAGTCTCCCCAAAGAAAGATTTTAGCTACTAACCTGGATGCATAAATGGTTGGAGTCTTTTTAAAAATTTTTAAATTTTTAATTAATATATAAGGTATTACTTGCTTCAGTGGTACAGGTCTGTGAATCATCAGTCTTACACAATTCACAGCCCTCACCATAGCACATACCCTCCCCAATGTCCATAACCCAGCCACCCTACCTAAATGATTAGAGTCTTAAAAACAGCACAGTTTGTGTGGTTATCTATTTATCAAAGCTTAAATAGTTAACACAAGTTAAATTGGTATAATTGACATAAAATATTAATGATTAATTGTAATGATTTTGATTTGATTTGATTTTTTTAACTGAAGTGTAGTTGACACACACTGTTACATTAGTTTCAGGTGTATAACATAGTGATTCAACATCTCTATATGTCATACTGTGCTCACCACAAGTGTAGCTACCATCTGTCACCATACGATGCTATTACAATACTATTGACTATATTCCCTGTGCTGTATCTTTCATTTTTATGACTTATTCATTCCATAGCTGGAAGCCTGTACCTCCCACTTTCTTTTACCCATTTTCCTATTCCCTCAACCCCCTTCCCTCTGACAGCCAACAGTTTTTTGCTCTGTTTATGGGTCTGTTTATGTTTTTCTCCTTTGTTTGTTGGTTTTAGATTCCACATATAAGTAAATCATATGGTATTTGTCTTTCTCTGAACACAATGCCCTTCAATCTATTCATGTTTCCACAAATGGCAGGATCTCATTCTCTTTTATGGCTGAATAATATTCCATTGTATATATGTTACACCATATCTTCTTTATTCATTCATTTTTTGAATAAACAAAAGGTTTTATTTGTCTCACATAATGTTCAGAGGTGGGAAGTCCAGAGCAGATGACATAACTCAACACTTGAGCCCCACCAATGCCTCCTCCTACATTCCTAGTGTAGTGTATTGTCTTATGGTTGCAGGGTGTCTGAAAATCTCTTCCCAGGGCCACAGGAGGAGAAACCAAAAATGGAAAGGGAGGAGGGAGGAGGTGGCACCAGCGGAGTTTTATTCTCGAGCCAGTTTCAATAGTTCTGATTATATTTCTATATCACAATATCATTGTTGTGTGACAAATCACTTTGAGATTTAGTGTCTGAAAACAACAACTACATATCATTGTTCATGGATTTAATGGGTCAGCTTTGAAGTTCTGCTAATCTGAGTCACACCTGGTGGATCTCATTTGGGCACACTCATATGCCTGCATCCACCAGCGGGTCAGGATGATGGCCAACCTTGGATGACTTGGGATTACCCTACTTACACGTCTGGCATTGCCAGGCTCTCAGCTGGAAAGATGGGGGATGCGTCCCATCATCTAGCAGGATAGCCTGGGTTTGTTCACATGATAGCTGGTGCAGGCTTCCGAGAGAGTGGGTAGAAATATGCAAGGGCTCTTAAGACTTAGGCCCAGACCTGGTACAATGTCACTACTTCTATTGACCCAAAGTCACAAGGTCAGCTCAGAGTCAATGTGGAGAAACAGGCTCCATCACTTTTTTTCCTTAATGTTTTGGAATTTTCTTTTATTAAGGTATAATCAACATAAAATATATTAGTTTCAGGTATAAGATACTAATGATTTAACAATTACAGCAAAAGCACTAGACATGAACCAAAAAGCTAGCTAGCTACAGTTGAAATTCATTAGAAATACTTGAAGATATGTGTAAAGAGGTAGTACAGTGTGATGGTCAGAGTATAGACTGGCTGGGTTGAAATCCTGGCTATACCAATGATTAGTTTCATAATTTTGGAAATATGACCTATTTCTCTGAGCTTCAGGTCCTTCATCAGAAGTGAAGATGATGTTGTTGATGATGATGATAGTAACAAAACTGTCTCATGTCTTGGGAGGCTTACATGAGATTGTCCAAGGAAAGCCCATAGCACAGTGCCAGGTATGTAGTTCCTATCATAATGCATCTGAAGACTTGTTAAACCCACATTTCAGAAACCTAGTCCTTGACTTCCTCCAGGAATACATTCTAGTTGACAAGTCATGTGCTTCTTTATATCACCAGTGGACAACTTTGCAAGTTTTGAAGTTTTTTTTTTTTTAAAGATTTATTTATTTGACAGATAGAGATTACATGTAGGCAGAGAGGCAGGCAGAGAGAGAGAGAGAGGAGGAAGCAGGTTCCCCGCTAAGCAGAGAGCCCGATGCGGGGCTCGATCCCAGGACCCTGGGATCATGACCTGAGCTGAAGGCAGAGGCTTTAACCTGCTGAGCCACCCAGGCACCCCACAAGTTTTGAAGTTTTAAGCTTTCATTTGATGAGCAGATTTTTCCTTGGCTTGAAGACTTCTTGAGCCACTTTCAATAATTCTATTTCCTTGTCTTTACAGGGCATGTAGTGAATTTGTGTAGGGGAGAAATGTAAGCCATGGTCAGTGTCAATCCTATTTTATTTGTCTATCTAAAGCCTCCATTTTCTTGCTCCAAACTATGAACCATCTTACTACTAGAACCTTATCTTTTTCATCAACAACCTAAAAGTTGACTTTCTTTTGGAACTATTTCTAAAGAAACCAAATCTCTCTTCACAAGAGTTGCTCAGTCTGTGATTTAAAGAGCAATGGGCCAACATTGAGGTGTACTTATCAGTCAAGTCCATGTTCCTCACGAGCTGAGTGAATCCTACAGCCTCATGGCAGTTTAAATCCATGCTTCAAGAAAGATGACATTTCTGTTTTTGGATGCACAAGAAACTTTGTTGGTAGTTACAGCTGCAAATCTGGTAAAGTGAAAGACCATTAGGGTTTTTTTTTGTTGTTGTTGTTGTTGTTTATAAAATTTATATGAGAGTAAAAGTAGTATAATTTGCTATTTTCTGTGGTCACTTAGCTTGTTCTCAGAATCTTTGTGGGAGAAATATACATGTATGTGTGTGTGTTTGTATACACATATAAATGTGTGTACACACACACACATGGGGTGGGTAGAGAGAGAGTTATTATTTTAATGAATTGGCTTGTATGATTGTGGGGGCTGGAAAGCTCAAAATCTAGAGGCTGACTAGAGATTTGGGTAACAGCCAATGTTAGTCTTGAGTCCAAAGGCTAGAAACCTAGATAGAATTTATATGTTGAGTCTGGAGATAGAATTTCTTTTTCCTTGGGAAACCTCAATCTTTTCTCTTAAAACCTTCAACTGATTAGATGAGACCCACTCACATTATGGAAGATAATCTGCTTTACTCAACATCTACTGATTTAAATGTTAATCATGTTTTAAAAAGTACCTTTAGAACAACAACTAGATTGGTGTTTGATAGAACAACTGGGAACTGTAGCCTAGCCAAGTTGATATTTCAAATTAACCATCACAGTGATCTTCCTGCCTCTGTCACAAGCACTTGGGTCAGACTTTTGCTTGGGATCTGGTGTCCCAAAGAAGCAAGGGCCACTGGGATTTCTTCTTGGTGAAGGCAGTAGCAGGGCAATGCCACTCTCAAGGAAGACAGTGGGGAATTCCAGCAGAGCCTGGTGTTGTGGATGGCAACTGGGAAGACAGTGGCAGTGGGAAAGTCTCTGCAGGCAGAGTCCATGGCATAAATTTTGGGCTGTTTGCTTGGCTATGTAACTTTAGCCATTGGTTTTCAAACCTCTGAGAGATACTTTGAACAACACAATATCATTTACTAAATTCCTTCTGGCTTAGTCAAAGTTCATTTCTATAATTTCCAACTGATTCAGGAGGTCCTTAAAAAGTGAGCATGGAAATTATTCATGATATAATGAACTTTGGGAATCTGGTGCATGGGAAAAGGGAGCATTTCAGGGATGGGGGTGTACATGGATACAGAAGAGTGGGCTGATGGAAGTGCAGCTGGGGGAGCCAGACAGACAGGGTGAATGAGGTCATGGGGCAGATAGCCCAGGCTACTGGGAGTGATTTATAAGTGAAAGGTAAAGGCAGGAATCTCATCTTTGCTTAGCCCAATACATAAGAATTATATATCTTCTTGTTATTCTTTTCTTTCAGGACAGACTACCTCCTACATTGAGAGTTGTTAGGGCTAATTTAATGTTAAAACCTGTTTAACTATTAGGACCTGCTTAGTCAGAGTGATTCCATATTGCCTAGGTAGCCATATTGTTGTTTACATTCACAGACTTCATTCCGGGAATAATGCCCCAGTAGTTCCTGGTATCGGTTCTGGGTATCGATTCTGGGAGTTAACGCCCTAACAATAGAAGCCACGTACCTTGAGGTCTGCTGTTATGCTCTATAAAACCAGCCTGTGAGATCAGGATGGGGTCGCTTTCTTTGGAGGCAGCCCTGGCCGGTCAGTCTGACTTCTAAGCTTGGCATAGAATAAAGCTTTGCATAACTTTCACTTTGTCTCAGTCTCGTTCCTTTGATAATGGACTCCATCTTCTGGGGGCTCATCTGGGATCAAACGACAAGACCTGGGAAGTCTCCGGAGGTAAGATCTGGAGAAACCCAGCAAGATCCTGTTCTGTCTGTGTGTTTGCGGAGCTCCAGGGGTATGGCCCACCGGGGAGAAACTGGATGCAGTATTCCTCCCCAGGGCTGGAGTGGATGCGGGGACATCCCATCCCTCCACTGGTAGATCGCCAGAGGATTCAAGTCTCCTTAGGCAGTCAGGGGACCAAAAAAAAAAAAAAAAAAAAAAAAAAAAAAAAAAAAATCCCCACCGGGGGTTCGAGTCCCACTAAGCAGTCAGGCGACTGAGAAAATCCTCACCAACGACAGGTTGTATGTTTTTGAGTTAGGATTACATCTTGCCCACCCTTAGACTTGACATCTGGTCGAGGAAGGGCCGCTGGGTCTGTGGTTGTCTTTTCTTGTCTTTTTGTTGTCTGTTGTGTTGTTTGTTGTATTTGAAGAAATAGGGCAAGCAGGGAGTAAGTGACCTGTGACATCCTTAAGTCTTGTTCTCCAGCATTTCAAGGATTTTCAAGGTAAAGCCACCCAGTCAGGTGAAAAGGTTTACCCAGGAAAACTCTCTAAAACTGGAATCCTTTTTCCACCCTCTGGCAGCACTTTGTTCTTCTGTCTCCCCCTTCTGTTTCTGCCTTGACTTGGGTGTGGCCTGCATAACTGGCCTCTAGACCATCCTCGGTGCTTCCTGCACCATGGCTCCTTCTCTCTTCATTGTCAAGGAGCAAGAAGAGCACCCCCTGGACCTAACACCTGCCCACCCCAGATCTTCTCACCCTTGTCTCAGGTCAACATTCAAAGTGGAGTGGGCCCAGGTAGAACGTAAATCAGTATTTGAATTAAGTTAAGTTTGTTGGTTTAATTAAGATAGACATGTCTTTGAAGTTACAGCAGTAAACGTGAAACTTTAAAGCTTACTTAAGGTCAAATAAGCTCATGTTATTTGTTAAAATCTGTTAGCAAAGAGATGACTGAACTGATGGCTAATTGTCTGTCTCAGAGTTTTAATGGGTAATTGTTAAAGTAGCTTTCAAAGTCTTTGGTAATCTGAAATTTTAAAGTTTTGGTTGGATGACAAATGAAATTAAATTATGAACATCTAGATCTTAACCAAGTAGGATAAAGTGCTAAAGCACTGAGTACTTGCTATAGGTTTATGCTTTTGACTTCTTACTGCAAAGAAACTAAGAATATTTAAATCTGTTGGTAAACATGTTTTGTGCTTAACTGATTCATAAATTTGCCATCTATAGAATTCTGTTGTAACTGTTCACAATTAGTTAATACTTAACCATCACTAGAGAATAAAGTGTTTCTAAGAATAAAAAAATTCTTCTAACTGTAACTAAGACTGATGGGAGTAAGGGAAGCATCCCTATTTATGAAAAAGTAGGAGATACATAAGACAGATAAGAAATGGGAATACAGGGGTGCCTGGGTGGCTCAGTAGGTTGGAGCCTCTGCCTTCGGCTCGGGTCGTGGTCCAGAGGTCCTGGGATTGAGCCCCGTGTCGGGCTCTCTGTTCAGCGGGGAGCCTGCTTCTCCCTTTCTCTCTCTCTCTGCCTGCCTCTTTGCCTACTTTGTGATCTCAGTCTGTCAAATAAATGAATAAAATCTTTAAAAAAAAAGAAATGGGAATACATTTTGTTTAAGATAAAAGGTAATTTTGTCCTAAATGAGATGGTTGTTTGGAAGAAAATGGCTTGGGACAAAACCTGGATGCAACAGAAAGTTGTACAAGGTTTGTGAAGGGAAATCTTCAGAAAACAAATTTTAGGTATGGTCAGGATGGACTAAGGTTAAAATGAATTTTAAAATGTGGCACATCAGAGTGGTAAATACACATGAAATGACTCCATGTATTCTAGACTACCAAAAGAAAAATGCTGTAAGGTTTTTGTTAAAAGTTTTAATGTTGTCTGAAAAACCAAAGGGAAGGCAGTTGACTGATGACTGATAGTAAGCTTAGAAAAACTGTGCACACACCAAAAAAGAGGGCCTAAGAGAGTAAGTAGTTTTATCTTAAAGTTAAAACTGTCTGGTTGCACCAAAACATGAAAGGAGATAATAAAAACTAAACTTGAGGGTATATAGTAAATCATATAAGGCTTGGGGAAAGTGACTTTTGTTTGCCTTGGTTTATAGGTTTGAAAAGAAACAATGAAATATGTTGAAAATTTGACCATATTAGATCAGTTTTGATGGATTTATTCACAAGAAGGGAAAAAAGACCAATAAATCTTTTCCTGTAAAATGTTTCTGTTCAAATGAGGCATAGTATTCAAGGAAGGAAGACTAAAGCCCTGTGTCATGGCAAATCTATATTGGTGATCCACTCATGTAAATGTTGACTATTATGTAAACTAAAAGGACACTGGTATAAAAATGTCTGCTTTCTCTCTGTTCAAAAAGACAAAGTTTTCTTAGATGAATTGATTTGCTGTTAAGAAGAGAATGTAAATGGTTTTCTCTTTGCCTGCCTAGAGAAACCAGTTTCTATGTTTTGTTTTATCAGATCTTAAACATTTGTAATCCTATTTAGGCATGTGTTTTAAAACTTAGATTTTAGCAATTGTCAACAAGATTTAAATCATAAATGAGACTCATAAGGCTTTTCCTTGGTATGCTAAGTTACTCAGAAGTACTGCTAAACCAATGATAAACCTTGGGTTATATTTGGGTAAATGCTATAACTATTATAGAGATTCTATGCATTTCCAAAAGTTTTAACCTTTTGATAAGGTCATCACTTGATACTGTAACTATTGAAATGTTATGTGTCACAGAAGTAACCTGATTTTCTTGCCAGTTAAATTATAAACTCCCATATCCTCAGCTCTTTAACCATATCTATTCTGAGTTTTTGTCACTTATAATTGTTTTAATTCTCTTGTAAAATAAGTTTTACCTTAAAAGATATTCATATAAAGGACTTTCAGGACAAATACAGGTATTTGACATGTTAAAAATCCTAGAACTGAAATGGGTAAGAATTTCCAGAACTAAGTAAAAGCTGCATTCAGACTAAACCAGAATTAGTAACATGGGACTAAATGAACTAGAAGATTATAATGTTGTATCTGTTATTTTAAACATTGCTGGTTCTCTAATGTTTGCTCTTCCAGACTAAGGAAACTTTTTTCTTAAGATGTCTGTGACTTATAGAAATGTGAAAATATTTATTTGTAAACAAATCAAAACATTCATACTTTCCCCTCTATCTGAACCCTCTGAAACTCAAAAGGTCTCAGCAAGTATTCTTTCTTCCATGGCAATCAGTCATTTGCATGAATTCAATAAGAATCTGTTCTCCCTATAACAGGACACCATTGGAAACATGGGTTATTTTACCAAGACTTTAACGGGAATATTATTTTGAGAAAGGCATGCATAAACTCAGATATGACCAGACAGCTTTAAGAAACTAAGGTTGACTTTATAAAACCTGGAGCCATAAAGCCCCTTGAAACTGTTGGCCTGATACCTTGCTTATAGAGTTCCCAGCAGCCTCACCAGGTGAGTAAAGAATGTCACTTCCTGGCAGGTGCAAGAACCTCAGGATACATTGGGGACCTCAGAAAGAAGAATTGGCCCAAATTGACTGGTATTGCAGGCATGTCTGATGACAAGTATGTGGCTTGGCTTCTGGCCTGGAGAGGCTATTACAAGTTCAACCTAGAGATTCCTTATAAGGAGTTCTCACAAAGCAGATTCTAAAAGATCTATATGATCACTCACTGTTCTTGCTGAGCTTATGTAAATAATTAGGCCAAGTCTGTTAAAACTGGACTTGTTTTTCAAATAAATTAGTCCTGATTTGGCTATCTCTGAAAATGAGGGTTATTTTAGAGAGAAAAATTATGTTCCAGTAACACACCTTTGTGAATATTAAGTTCTAGATTTTGTTGTCTTTAAATGCTTTTTTACCTATGTTAGGGCCGATTTAATGTTAAAACCTGTTTAACTATTGGGGCCTGTTGCCAGAGCGATTCCATATTGCCTGGGTAGCGATATTGTTGCTTACATCTACGGACTTCATTCTGGGAATAAATCCCCCAGCAGTTCTAAATGCCCCAGCACATCCCAGCAGTTCCAAACATCCCATTAGTTACTGGTATTGGTTCCAGGTATTGATTCTGGGAGTAAATGCCCTAACAATAGAAACCATGTACCTTGAGGTCTGCTGTTATGCTCTATAAAACCAGCCTGTGAGATTGGGACAGAGTCGCTCTCTTCAGAGGTGGCCCTGGCCAGTCAGTCTGACTTCTAATGCTTGGCATAGAATAAAGCTTTGCATAACTTTCACTTTGTCTCAGTCTTTTTCCCCTGGCCAGTCAGTCTAAATTCTAATGCTTGGCATAGAATAGAGCTTTGCATAACTTTCACTTTGTCTCAGTCTCATTCCTTTGATAACGGTTCCCAACAACCTAAGCTAGACAACTTGAGGTAAACTTCAGAGAAGTTGCACAATAGCTCGTTTAGATGATCTTGCCTAATATTCTGTAGGGATAATAACAACCCACTGGACACAAATATATGTTAGTTTTTATGGATACCTTTTCAGGCTGAGTAGAGGCTTTTTCCACCAAACATGAGATGGCAGGAATAGTAGCCAAAAAGCTACTAGAAAAAATAATTCCTAGGTTTGGAATTATGCCTCTCATAATCGGGTCAGACAATGGCCCTGCATTTGTGAGTTCAGTCTCACAGACATTGGCCAAGGCCATGGGCACTAATTAAAAGCTACACTGTGCCTAATGGCCCCAGAACTCCAGACAAGTAGAGAGAATAAACTGGACTCTTAAAGAAAGCTTGACAAAGTTAATTCTGGAGACTGGTGGTGGATGGGTGGATCTTCTTCCCTTCACCCTCCTTAGGGTGCAATGTACACCATACTTAAACAAGGTTACCCCATTTGAAATAATGTTCAGGAGACCCCTCCATTCTGCCCATAACTACAAGAGGTTGCCCTAGTGGAAATGACTGATCAGTCTGTACTCCAGTCACTGCAGGTGCTACAGTATGTCTTAAAAAGAGCCCATGCAGGGATCCGGGCTGCCCACACTGAGATGGAGATGGAGGTGGAACCCCATCCTTACTAACCCGGAGACTTGGTTTGGATACACAACCACCAAGTGGGGAACTTGGAGCCTTGCTGGAAGGGACCATTCACTGTCATTCTGACCACTCCCACGACAGTAAAAGTAGAAGGCATCAGGGCCTGGAATCACACGTGTCATGTCAAATGAGCCAAAAGCAAGGACACCCCCCAGAAATGGGAGCCACTGCCGGTGGACCCCACCAACTGTGGAAAACTCAAAAGGTTTCATAACTTGGTCACTTTTAACCCTGTTCCTACTCAGCAGCAGCCAGGGGACACCTCATTGGCCTAAAACAGCCCAGTGGAAAATCAGAAAGACAGCAGATGGAACAACACTCAAGTTAACGACACCTCAAGTCAGCCTGTTTTCACCCTCAAGAACTGGCTGAAGAGTCAAGGAATTGACGAATCTCCAAAGAAAAGGGGGGAATTTTAGGGCTGATTTAATGTTAAAACCTGTTTAACTATTAGGGCCTGCTTAGTCAGAGCGACTCCATATTGCCTATGTAGCCATATTGTTGTTTAAATCCATGGACTTCATTCCGGGAAAAAATGCCCCAGTAGTTCCTGGTATTGGTTCCGGGTATTGATTCTGGGAGTAAACGCCCTAACAATAGAAGCCACATACCTTGAGGTCTGCTGTTATGCTCTATAAAACCAGCCTGTGAGATCAGGATGGGATCACTTTCTTTGGAGGCGGCCCTGGCTGGTCAGTCTAACTTCTAATGCTTGGCATAGAATAAAGCTTTGCATAACTTTCACTTTGTCTCAGTCTTGTTCCTTTGATAATGGACCCCATCTAGAGTAACTTTTGCACCCATATCAATAGAAAGAGTGGAAAGGAAATTCCAGCATGTGGAAGTTCATGTGGTATTGTCTTCTGCACAACACAGATGCCATTTTTGGCTGGAAATCAAGTGGGAGAGAATTCTCTTAAAATAGGTTAACTGGTTATTTTCAATGCCATTGATGCAAATAAGATAATTCTTTCTCCTGATATATTTTTTCATCTGATTACTTTAGTTACAACAGTCCTATAGCTACTTATCCTCATGTGGGCCTGATGTATTAGGAAATTTTCCATCTTTTTTGAGTTTATCAGAATTCACAAGATTATTTCTTCAGATGTCACAAAGAGGACAATGGGAAGCCAGAACAGCAGAATAATTGTAATGCTTTCAATGGCTCAGTGTTTTGTATTTATTTGCATATAACTTTGTAAAAACATTTTACCTGCGTTTTCTCCCAATTTCTGCAGTAAACTTTATTTTTCATCTGTTGAGTCATCAACCAGAGATAGTGCAATCGTACATGGTAGCACATCAAATAATAATGCATTAAAATGAAAACTTGTTGACCCTGAGCTTGGCAGATGTTCTTCTTCTCCCACACAGAACTGATATGGACTTAAGAAGAATTTAGTTTGTTTCTGTTGGACACACTAAGTCTCAAGAAACAAGAAACAATGATGACCAGATAAATCAAACATTTTTAAAGTAATAAAAATAACACTTAAAAAGAGTATGTCAAAAGGAATCTTTTCAAATGGTAATGGGGCCAATTTTAGTATATGTGCTGCTGAAGTGAGCACAACAAATGGTAATGGGGCCAGAAGAAAGCATTCAAACCTGTTACTATGTGAACAGGGGCGACATAACAGCCCTATCAAGCAGTGTTTTGCGACTAGGTGAGGTGACAGAGTGTCACTGTGGTGGCCCCATCTCTTCAGGTGAAGGCAAGCAGGCAGCCCCTGTTTTATTGAGAAGTTGTAAGGAAAGGACCAGGAAGGAGTCAGTGGGTTGCATTCTAGCAGAAGGGTTGGGATATGGACAAAGCTGGACAAAGAAGGAGGCAAAGTTGGGCAGGAATTCATAGCCTGGGTTAAGTCAAAGGGCTTGCAGCCCTGAAGTTGTAATGAATAATAAAGCAGATATAGTGGAAATAGTGGAGGGGTAACACTATAGGTGAATCAACACGGTTAGAGGGCGGTATGAGTCAATTTCTAGCCTCAAAGGTGACACAGTTCTAAGTGGTGGCAATTGTTAGGCACTTTTATGGGCATGAAAGGGAAAGAGCAAAGGGCATGAAAATAAGATATTAAGGTACTGAGAAGCTAGCTTGTTGGGAGGTTGGCCTCATGCATACTCAAAACACTCAGGATGATGGATAGGGTTGGGATGAAGAGAAGGTTCTGAGCCATGTGTCTCAGGCTGAGTGGAACCAGAAGGTGGTATAGATGGGTGGCAAGAATCTAAAAGGAATGAAGGCTTTTACGTGAGGTTAGGGAGGTGTGACTGAGATAAAAATAGGGTCAGGAAGGACCCAAGCATGTCCCTGCCCCCGAGGCTTATGGGACTTTGGAGCATTAGCAGGAATGATTCAAGAAGCTCCTAGAGGGTGTAGAAGGAAGGAGAGGAGTTAAGGTGGCAGAGGAATAGGGGGACCCTAATCTTGTCCCATCCCTTAAAGACAGTTAGATAAATATGAAATCATTCTGGACACCCAAGAAATTGGTCTGAGGACCGAGAGAACAAAACTCCACATCTATGGGTAGAAAAATGACCATCTTGTGAAAGGTAGGATCTGTGGAGAGTTGATTTGGGAAGGAGGGAAGAGCTGTAGGTGATAGCAGAGGGGAGGGAGGCTTGATCATGGAGAGAGGAGTGAGCAAGTAAGAGAGAGAGAGAGACAGAGAGAGAGAGAGAAAGAGAAGCAGCAGGCAGGGGATTACAGAAGAAAAACCCTTTCCCCAAACCAGTGACTGGAAAGGAAAGGTTGACTACTGCAAGTTATTATAAGCATTGGAGCACAAAGTGTGGTTTTGGAGATCTGTGGCACCACCAGGGTTATACCTGGCATGCTTGGTGGTGCTCTCATGGGGAAGGAGGGCAGAGACTCATAAGCAGGAAGCATGGTATGAGGATCCCCTAGGACACATGGGGGAGAAATAGTTCTCCTGCTTGGAGTACATTCAGAGTAGTGGCATTGCCTCTCCAAGGACAGAAGAACTGGCAGTGTCAACATGCTGCTCTGTTCCCTAGAATAAGAAATAGACACTGCGTAAGGGCAGCAAACCTTGGTGCTGGCTTTCTAAAAAAAAAAGTTAAATTCAATTAGCCAACATATAGTACAACATTAGTTTCAGATGTAGAGTTCAATAATTCATCAGTTGCATATAACACCCAGTGCTCATTATATCACATGCCCTCCTTAATGGCTATTACTGAATTACCTCACCCCCCACAACATCCCCCACAGCAACACTCAGTTTATTTCCTATAGTTAAGAGTCTCTCATGCTTTTTCTCCCTCTCTGATTTTTTCCCATTCAGTTTTCCCTCCCTTCCCCTATGATCTTCTGGTGCTGTTTCTTATATTCTTCGTATGAGAGAAACCATAGGATAATTGTCTTTCTCTCATTGACTTACTTCACTCAGCATAATACCATCCAATTCCAACCATTTGGTGCTAACTCTTTGCTGCACTTTACCATACCTGAACCACTGTTTGGTAATTCAAGTGTTTCTCTGGGAAAAACAGGCAAAATAAAAAAGTGTGGCAGGATCCTCCCCCAGGGTACCAGCATGGTTCAGCACCATGCAGGTGGCTAAAATTTGGAGTTTTGAAACCCAGCCATGCACCTGAGATAAAACACAAGAGCACTGTACCACCTGGCAAGGAGACAGCTCCAAGACAAGGTGAACACAGGGATCTGGTGGAAGCTGGAGGCAAAAGAGATGTGATTCTTTGCTCTTCTGTGAGGCTTTCCTGAAGACTGGCAGGCAGGAACTCCCTGCTGTGGGAGAATAGTGGGGTGATACCATTAGGCAAATGGCATCTGCCCACCCATCAGCATTGATTGACATCAGTGAGCAACACTGCAGCCCCCAGCTTCCCCAATGGAAACTGGAACTGCTTATACCAAGGTGCATCTCCACTAATGTAAATCTACCAGAGAATCAGCACAATAGGCCCCCTCCCCCGAAGACCAGCACAAACCCCTCAAATGCATCAAGTTACTGATCATAGAGTGCTTCAAAGCTTCAGCTTTATTTATTTTTTAGAAGATTTTATTTACTTGGCAGAAAGAGAGAGAGAGAAGATTTTATTTACTTGGCAGAAAGAGAGAGAGAGAGAACACAAACAGGGGGATCAGCAGAGGGAGAGGGAAAAGCAGATTCCTTGCTGAGTAGGGAGCCTCATATGGGGCTTTATTCCAGGACCCTGAGATCATAAACTGAGCTGAAGGCAGAACTTAGCCAACTGAACCACACAGGCACCTCAAAGCTTCAGCTTTAGGAGAAGTAAGACTTAGCTTCTTCTTCCTTTTTTTTTTTTGGATCTAGTGTCTTTTAAGAGGCAGAACCAAAACACACCTAGTTAAAACTTACCACTTGCCACACAGTGGAAAAGGTCCAAACACCCCCTCCCAACAGGACAGGCAAAAAGAAACTCTGCATAGGACTGAACCGAGGGTAGGAGCAACCAAAACATGACAGTAACTCCCCACTTTTTAAAAATCTTTTTAATATAGCCATTCTTTGCAGGAGCAGTTATATAACAAGCTTTCCTAACAATTACACACAGAAACAGTGATCTAGAGGAAATGACAAGATGGGAGAATTCACACCCCCCCCCCCAAAGAGAACAGGAGGAAGTAATGGCTAGGGATTCAATCAATACAGATATAAGTAAGATGTCTGCACAAGATTTTGAAACAAGTATAAGGATACTAGCTGGACTTGAATAAAAGCATAAAAGACACTAGAGAATCCCTTAATTTGGAGATAAAAGAACTAAAAGTTAGGCTGAAATTAAAAATGCTGTAACTGAGATGCAAACCCAACTGTATGCCATGGCAACGAGGATGGATGAAACAAAGAATGAATTAGTGATATAAAAGATAAAATTGTGGAAAAATAACGAAGCTTAAAAGAAGAGGGAAAGAAAGATATTGGATCACAAATATAGATGTAGGGAACTCACTGACCCCTTCAAGCTTAATACCATTTGTATCATAGGAGTCCCAGAAGAAGAAGGAGAGAGAAAAAGGGGCAGAAGTTTTATTTGAGCAAATCATAATTGAAAACTTCCCTAAACTGGGGAAGGAAAAGACACTGAAACCCAAGAAGCACAGAGAACTCCCATTAAATTCAACAAAAGCCATCCATTGCCAATGTCAAGTTTATCATAGTCAAATTCACAAAACACAAAGACAAGGAAATAATCCTGAAAGCAACAAGGGAAAAAAGTCCTTCCCCTATCAGGGAAGACAGATCAAGTTCACAGATCTGTCCATGGAAATTTAGCAGGCTAGAAGACAATGTGTTATTAGCCCCAGGGGTACAGGTCTGTGAATTGCCAGGTTTATACATTTAACAGCACTCACCATAGCACATACATTAGAAGACAGTCTTAAGATGGAATCTTTATAGCCTGGGGCATAGGGAAGAATTTTATAAAAAGATGCAAAATCCACTAGCCAAAAGGAAAAATATTGATAAAATTGGATACATTATACTTCAGTGCAAATTTCATCTAAAGACTCCATTAAAGAGAGTGAAGAGACAAATACACCTAGTAGGAGAAGATGCTACTGACATATGTATCTGAAAAAGAGAAAATGTCAAGAATGTATAAGGAGCTCCTGCAAATGAATAGATGGAAAACCCAAAGGGGGATTGGGCAAAAAGCTTGAACTGGTATTTCACAAAAGAGGATATGTAAATAGCTAATGGACTTGAAAAAATAATCAAACTCAATGGTAATCAGGAAAATGCAAATTCAAATGAGAGTCAATTACACACTCATTGGATAGATGGGTAAAATCAAATAACTGATAATACTAAGTGTTGATGAACTATGAAGCAGCAGGAACTCTCAAACACTGCTGGCTGGCAGATGAACTTATTCAACCACCTTGGGAAATAGTTTGGCATTTTTTTAAAAAAGATTTTATTTATTTGTCAGAGAGAGAGAGAGAGAGAGAGAGCATGACACCCAGGCATCCCTAGTTTGGCATTATTTATTGAAATTGGACATATCCATACTGATGCTCATCAAATTCATTCATAAATACAGTCAGTGAAATCTTATACATTAATGAGAATGAACAAATGGATAAATCTCACAAACGTGATATTGCACAAAACTAGCAAGACACATGTGCACACAAAAATCATTTGGGGGGCGCCTGGGTGGCTCAGTGGATTAAGCCGCTGCTTTCGGCTCAGGTCATGATCTCAGGGTCCTGGGATCGAGCCCCGCATCAGGCTCTCTGCTCCACAGGGAGCCTGCTTCCTCCTCTCTCTCTGCCTCCTCTCTCTCTGCCTGCCTCTCTGCCTGCTTGTGATCTCTCTCTCCGTCAAATAAATAAAATCTTTAAAAAAAAAAAATCATTTGGTAAGAGATTCCATTTACATGACTTCTAAAACCAGGCAAAGTCAGAAATATGTTAGGTAGGGGTATATATATACAGATGTGATAAAACTAGGAAGACCGCAAGGAAACTAACATCACAAAAGGGTAGGTGACCTCTAAGGTGGACAGAGTAGTGGTCTGGGAAGGACGCAGGAGGAAGGGGTGACTTCTGGTGCTCTGGCACACAATCGCTTGATCTAGGTGATAATTACAGAGGGTTTGCTTTATAATTATTCTTTAAATTGTAATTCTGCTATGTGCTCTTCTGCATGTATATTTAATGACAAAAAGAAAAAAATAACAGGAAAATGTAGTCTTACTTTTTGGCTTATAGTTAACAGTCAATATTATTAATATTATCTTGTCCTGTTTCCCTTTTTTGGCACATTTAATTTCAATATATTCTCCATTTAAAGTCTGATGATGAATGAAGGAGAATGGGAGAAGAGCATATAGTAATCATGCCAGAATTAGAGAGTATTAATATTCTCCTCAGTTCCGGACTGATTGGGATGCTAGGTGAGTACATGTTGAATTCAGAAATCGGCAGGCAGGGACTTGGCCTTCTCACAGGACTTCCTGTCACAGGACGTGGTGCTTCTCCCAAGCTGTCACGACTGACAAGAGGAGAGAATTGAGGGCCAAACAGCCTGGTATTGTGCACCAGGGCCTGAAGAGTTCTAAAGTCTCATGGCAGAGATTAGGAAATCAGTTTCCTTAAAGAAAGGGACTGTGAAGCAGACCAAGGGTAGTCAAGAAAATAAAAGCCCTCCCTACCCCTCAACCCACTGTGAGGCAGGCCCTGGTAGGTCTCTCAAACTGAGTTTGTATATCAGTGGAGGGATTGTCCCTTTTATTCTTCCTTTTTTATAGGGCAACCTTGAAGCATATGTATTTCCCTCAGTGGGCTCAAGCTATTAACAGGGGCTGTCAGGATCCTCTGAGTTGATGAGGGCATGCAGTCCATCCTGCTGGTGGGAAGAAGCCACTGGTTCTATGGTGACTTAGTTCAGGCTGCCCTAACAAAATACTATAGACTGGATGGCTTAAATAGCATTTATTTTGTATAGTTCTGGAGGCTGGGAAGTCTGAGATCATGGTGCCTGCATTTTTGGGGGAAGGCCATCTTGGTTCACAGACAGCTACCTTCTGGCTGTGTTCTCACTTGTGGGGGAGAGAGAGAGAGAGGGAGAGAGAACGTGAGCATCTGGGTGAAAGCAGCTCATGTTACCTTTCTCCTTATAAGAGCATTAGTTTCATCATGAGGTCTCTACCCTCATGAGCTAATCACCTTCCAAAGGACCTTCAAATACTATCAAATTGGAACTTAGGTTTCAACATATGAATTTTGGGGGAACACAAACATTCAGCCCACAGAATATGGAAAGCTAAGCTTGACTGCAACACCCTCTGTTTGGAAGAAGGGGGAGTCCCAGATCCTAGGCGTATGGTCCAGAGTGAGCACTCAGTGTTGCTTTTAGATGGTTCTTCTCAGTGAACAGCAATGACTCTGGTGGAAATTTTTAAAAATGGCAAATTTATGAATGAATTTGTAGGCTCTTAGGTATAGGTAATTTGAACTTCAGTAAATAATGCCAGTATAATATCTAACATCTCTTTATTTTTTTTCTCCTCAAAAATATACTTTCATTTTTATTTTATAATATGTACAGGAAATAGAGTATAAACATATACATAGTGTCTATAATCAAACTCTATACAAATATTTAACATCATATTGGGTTTTATAATTCTCCCTGTTAGAACTTTTAAGATTCTACATTATAGTGGAAATTTTTTTCAAGATGGCTTCCTTTGACTTTTATTGAAACAGCCAACTTTTTACTGATGCTGGCATAACATGAGGTTTGAGACAGGTGAGGGAGATGGCTTAGTACATATCATTTAGAAGAACTTTGAGCTGTATCTAATGATCTTCGGTGTGTACTTCTTTTTCTTTATATTATTGTGGTAAAACATATAACATAAAATTTACCATTTTAACTATATTTAAGCATGCAGTTCAGAGGGCATTAAGTATAATCACAGGGTTGTGGAACCATCACCAGCATCCATGTCCAGAACTTTTCCATCTTTCCGAACTGAAATTCTAGACCCATTGAATCCTAACTCCTTGTTCCAGCCCCTCCCCCATTCCCTGGCAATCACCATTCTACTTTCCGTCTCTGTAGATTTGACTGCTTTAGATATCTCATACATTTGGAATTATATAGTATGTGTCTCTTTGTGTCTGGTGTATTTCACTTAATATAATATCCTCCAAGTTCATCCATGTTGTAGCTTGTGTCAGAATTCTTTAAGGTGAATTATACCCTATCGCAACTATCTACCTATCTATCTTATATTTTGTTTACCCATTCATCTGTTGATGAACATTTGAGTCGTTTCCACCTTTTGGCAACTGTGAATATTGCTTCTATGAAAGTGGGTGTACAAACATCTGTTCAGGTCCCTGCTTCGAATTCTTTTGGGTAAATACTCAGAAATGGAGTTGTTGGGTGATATAGTAGTCGTGTGTTTAATATTTTTGAGGAAACTCCATACTATTCTCCACAGTGGCAGCTCCATGGCTGGTCCATGTTGGTGGACCCTCTTCCCTCATGTCCACCAACAGTGCATGAGGGTTCCTTTCTCTCCCCATCTTCAGTGCATTTTCTATTTTCATTTAAAGAGTTTTTTTGCTTTTTGAACTTCGAGGGTTTTGTTGCAAAATATTGAAAAGCCATGGGGGACAACATTCTAGAATATATACCTGCAATTCATTCAGATTTACTGCTTGGACCAGAGTCTGGAACATAGAAAGTGTTCAATTCAGGTTAGCTGATGCTTGCATGAACTATCAAGAGGAACCTTCAGGAAGAGGCATCTCTGTGCTCTGCTCAGAGGTGGAAACAGATTATCTGCGGGCTGCTGTGATTTTATCTTACCCTGTTCCCATGAAAAAAGGAGTTAGCCATCAGGAAAATGCCCCAGACTCCTCTGGGAAAGCTAAAATTCTTCTTAGCCATTAATTCTGGAGTTCCAGATAAAGAAACAGAACCAACATCCATGTAAGCTTAGCACCAAAATCAACCTTCGATCTCAGGGAAACTGTAGTCCAAAGTTGTCTGACTTTTAGTCTTATCTTCTTGTATCTAGCCCCTGATACAGATATCCTATTTACTGAGCAAAAAGGTTAAGCCATTTATTTCCTTAACAACCTCAGTGAAGTCAAGAAATATTTATTATTCAAATAAATGAAACCAATGGGTATTTGATGTTTTTGGTAGGTATTTGGAATGAATAAAATTTGAGGGGAGGCACCTGGGTGGCTCAGTGGGTTAGGCTTCTGCCTTTGGCTCGGGTCATGGTCTCAGGGTCCTGGGATCCAGCCCTGCATTGGGCTCTCTGCTCAGTGGGAAGCCTGCTTCCCCCGGCCCCCACCTCTGCCTGCCTCTCTGCCAACTTGGAATCTCTGTCAAATAAATAAATAAAATCTTTTTAAAAATTTGGGGAGACAGAAATAATTTGTAATGGAAAACAAAGTTAAAATACAATATATAACCAGGGATTATGTGTGAGAAGACACATAAAGGCTCACAGTATAATCTCCACCGATCCTTTCTAAGTAAGATCTTTTTTTTAAAGATTTATTTATTTAGTTGAGAAAGAGAGAGAGAGCTCATGAGTACCAGGGAGGGACAGAGGGAGGAGGGAGAAGCAGACTCCCTGCTGAGCACAGAGTCTGAGGAGGATCTCCATTTCACAACCCTGAAATCATTATCTGAGCCACCCAGGCACTCCTTAAGTTAGTTTTTAAGTTCTTTAAAGATATACCTCTGTTTAAAAAATCTGAACGCATTTGTTCTCTGAAATGAGATTGTAAATTAGTGGGGAATGGAAGTATGGGGGTGACACCCAATGTGCAGAAGGTACAAATTTACAGAACTCCAGGAGGGTACAGAGTGGCAAGCCAGCAGAAGATAAGCCAAACTAGTCCCTTCTCAGTGGTTATGTTCCAGACTCTCGTCCACGCAATAACTTATTAACTCTCACAGTAGTTCAATGAGATAGGTACAGTTAAGATTCCCATTTCATAGATGTGGAAGCTGAGGCACAGTGCTAAGTAACTTTCTCAATGTTTATAGCTAGTAAGTGACAAAGCTTAGAAGGCTGGCTTCCCAGGTACCCTCTGAGCCACAGCAGGGCCATGGAAGTTTTGTCATCTCTGGGGTGAGTGGCCTGAGGGGTATCTTGCTTTGACATTGGGAATCTCTCCTGACCCTCTCAGAAACTGAAGTTGTCATGTGCCCAGATTCATTTGTCCTGACTCTGTGGGCTCCCTTCATGCCTCAGCTGGTGTGGGTGGGCCGGTGGCTGCAGATGAGTTCAGGGTCCCTGGGAGTCAGCATTAGCCTGACACTTATCATACACTGTGTATGCATGGACACTTGCCAAGTTCCCGGAACACTGAGGGGTTTAGTCGCAGCAGACTCATCTTTTTTACATGGATGTTTCCAGAGCAGCAGGGTGGGGGTTTGGAAGTGCAGAGTGGAGGTCTCCCTTCCAGCTGAGTGGAAGTGGACCCCGTGGTTCTTCCTGCGATGCTGGATTCTCCCTCGAGAGCAAGTCAGTGATGTGTGCATGCCACTGGTGCCAGAGTCTCTTGCGCAATGAACACTTCTGAGTGTCCACCATAGTCTGGCAACTGTGCCAGGCACTGTCTCCTGCATTGTCCTTTCTACCCTATCTTCAGGTTCACTCTGGTGTGAGCACTGTACCGTGCTGGTGCCTCTTGCCCTCTCCACAGGGCGAGGGTTTAGAGTCTGCCAATCCAGATACTTTCTTTGAATTCATACAAATCCATTTTATTAATTCTTGAGGGAGAGAGCAATTTCAGATATTTCCAGTGAAATGACATTTCTGAAGAAAGGACAAACTTGCTTGTTTCTTCCAGCCTGGAGTGGGTATTATGCTTGTCTTTTAAGTACCTGCCTAGAGAGAGTTAACCTGCTATAAGTTAGTAATAGTCATATTTTAAAATAGTAAAAAGGATTAAAAAGACTATTCAATTTTCTTGCTCTCAGGAGTGGAAACAAACCCTGGGATCATTGATTGGAACTAAATAAGCCAATTAGGGTCCTGCCATTTATTAGTGGGCGCTCAGCAGCACTTTCTAGTGCTTCACACCACATGCCACTTCATGAAGAGGGAGCCAAAGAAGACCAGCTCTGTGTTCAGGACAGAGCCCCCGCTTTGGACCAAGCAGGTGCTCAGTAAACGTGTTTGAAAGGAATGAGTCTTAACAAATGATCTAGTGACACCTGAGGGCATTTTACATGACAAAGATTTTCCTCTAATGGTGGTAAACCATTCAATTCTACTGGATAAAACTTAAAGGCAGAACACTATGTACCTCACAGCAGTAATGTGGGCTGCCTTCCCCACTTCTCTTCCCTACAGTGATCCCATGCCCCATATGCTGAATAGATTAAGTCAGTGGGTTCCAGAATTTTGCATGTAATTAGGCATTTCTGTAGCAAGAGACTGCCTTTATTTTTGTTTTCAAGATTTTATTTATTTATTTGTCAGAGAGAGAGCAGAAGCACGGAAAGTTGCAGGCAGACCAGGCAGAGTAGGCAGAGGGAAAAGCAGGCTCCCTGTTGAGCAAGAAGCCCAATGTGGGACTTGATCCCAAGACCCTGGGATCATGACAGGAGCTGAAGGCAGATGCTAAACTGACTGAGCCACCCAGGCATCCCAAGAGAATGCCTTTAAAAAAAAAAAAGACTTATTTATTTATTTGTGTGTGTGTGTGTGTGTGTGTGTGTGTGTGTGTGTGTGTCCATGAGTGGGAGGTATAGAAGGGGAGGGAGAGAGAGAGAGAGAATCTCAAGCAGACTCCATGTTGAATGCTGAGCCAAATGAGGGACTGGATCTTATACCCCTGCAATCAAGACCTGAGCCAAAACCAAGAGTCAGACGCTTAACCAACTGAGCCACCCAAGAGACTGCCTTTGAGGCAACTAATGAATCCCATCAAATGAATTCTCTTTTGAGAATTGATTTGGCAGCTAGGATATTAGAGGAACTTCTACGTACTTATGTGTTGATAAAGTTAAGTGATAGTTCTCCAGCTTCTCGTGTTTCCCCTTGGTTTCTGCTCTCAGCATGTTTATCTGAGACCAAAACACCCTATCAGATGGAGCAGTTCCTGCTCCTAGGGAAAATTTTCTGGAACCAAGAGCTGGCATCTTATTGCAGCCTGTGAGAGACCCTGAGCCAGAGGACATAGGTATACTGTGCCTGCATTCCTATTCACAGAAACTGGGAGTTTATAAATGCTCTTTCAAGCTGCTAAATTTGTGATGATTTGTTACATGGCCATGGTATGCAGGTACAACATACAGATCTTAGGGGATGTGTGGTGGTGGTGGTTCTAGAAGGAGAGCTAAAGTAAGCATATGCCAGAGAAGGAGTAGCAAATGCAAATGCTATGGCATAAGAGGGCAGATGCTTTCAGAAAACAAGGTAAGTTCAATGCGGTTTTTGGTAAATGAAGGCAGTGGACACATCAGAGGATGAGGCTGGGAAGGAGTTTGGTGCTGGGTTATCAACACCATGATATGTTGTTATGTTATGTCTCAGAATGTTATGTAACATTCTGAGAGGTTTGGTCCATATCCTGGAATCTTTGGGAAACTATCAAAGCATTTTAGGCTGGGAAAGGAAAGTATAAGACTTTTATTTAGGAGAAAACATGGCATAGATATAATCAATACAGGTGGGAGACCAGTCCAGTTGATGGCTTAAGAATGATGCACTGTGAGATTCTTGTCACACCTATTTCCCTATAAATTGGACCAACTCCTAATTCTGAGGTGATATTGATAAATGGGCACTCCATAAGTCTTCAAATCATGGCACTGCCCACAGAACAGGATTCAGGGAAAGGAATCCAATGTCTTGAGTCAGTTTTGTAAGGATGCATTGCTATTGCTTCCAAAGTGGAAAAAATTCAGCATATTAACCAAGTAGCAGGTTAATTACCAGTGGCTGGTCTGGCTTACTTGGTGTCTGGAAGAGCAATAGTGAGTAGAGGTCATGCAATTGGGCCAATGAGCAGTCCCCCTCCTGCCACAATGTCTGCTCTATTAATGGGCCACCTTCTAGGCACTGGGTGTTGGGGATGGAAACTGGCATCTCTGGGTGAGTTATCTGTCCACCTGTTGCTTTTTCCTCTGAGGCACATGCTGTCTGGTGGGCATTGATGTGAGAACACAAAGACCCACCTACTTGTGTCCTGAAGTCATAAGGGCCCATCCTTATGGCTCTAATCCAAGATTGTGTGCCCAGAAGGGGTTCACAATGGATATAGATGAGTAGTGACTTCTTTGTGTCTTCTGTTTTCTTTCTTTTGCTTTGGGAGTGTCTTGTTTTCTCCTCTCCTGGCCCCATCTTTGCATTTGGGGTGCCTTGTCTCTTGAGTTCACAGGTCTTCCAATCAAGAGGAACTGCTCCTAAAGAGCCTCCTCTTCACCTGGACCCAATTCAGATGATGAGATCCCAGACCTGGAGATTGAGTCTGGATTAAAACTTTTAGATACCTTGGGAGGGGGTTTACTGGCAATGTGGATCATCAGAGCCTATCATCTTCTATTTTGTACTTTTGGGAACCCTGAACCTCCATACAAAAATATCAACTACTCTGATCCATGGAATTGTGACAAATAACATAGTTTGGGCTCCTTTTGAGAGATTTGGTATATAGCAATAGATAACCGAAGCATGGGTTCATACAATATATGACACATCATATCATATATCATACAGTATATAATATTTATATATAATATACAAATATATAGTCATAATATAATATATATAACATATAACATATAATATATAAAACATGTGTTAATTGACTTTTTATGTTATCATTAAGGTTTCTCATCAACAATAGGTTATTAGTAGTGGTGTTTTTGGGAAGTCAAAAGTTATAGATGAATTTTTGACTCTGTGGGTGGTTGATACCTCTAATATCTGCATTGTTCAAGGGTAAACTGCACAAAAAATGAAAATCAATGCAAACAATTCATAATGAATAAAGTATAAAAATGTTAATTCATGATAGAATTAAAGTGAATGAAACTATTATTTAATTTGGTGAGTATTTTGATTCCCCCTTAAATTTTCAGATTCCCCCTTAAATGTGTATATTATGGAATATACACATAATACACATAATATACACATATACTCCTGTATATGTGTATAATAATATACACATCCATTATATACACATAATATACACATCTACTCCTGTACCAGTGTGAGGGGTCCTTATCCTGGACCCCTTCCAGTCCTGTCAGGTGAGAGTCTTGGCCATTGTCAAGCTCCATAATGTTAGAAGTTATTGCCGTTGACCACCAGTGATAGGGTCCTTGTCACCTACTGACTGGTGAGCAGTCCGGTTCCTGAAGCCCATTCTGAGCTTCTGCTTTCTTGGTCTGCTATAGTTATCAGCTCAGGAAGCCATCCTAGAAAGCAGGCATCAGAGACAAGGAGATTGAGAAGGGACAGAAATACATTCAATAAAGTGTTTATTATTGAGCTGATTATTACTGAAGGCACCTAGAATGGAACCCCCTGGGATTCTTTTGCCTGCAGGGGAAGGGAATTATCTCAGAATTGAGAGGTTTTCTGGAGGTGTATTGCTGTTGTTGCTGAGCAGGCTTCCAAGGCTTTGGAGGGTCTCAGACAGAAAAGCAGAGGGACACTGCAGCACAGACTGGAAATGGGATATGATCTGTGCCATGGGAGCTGTGACTGAAATCCAAGGAAGGTTGAGAGGGTGTGACGTGGGCTCAGGAAGCACTTGTGCCTCCCTTCTGTGCATGCATGCATGTTTTCATTCCATTCTCTATTTGTGAGGAGAATGAAGGAAAACAAACTGTATTTGATTCTCTATGCTTGTACATCTTTCTGGCTGAGTAAAAATATTTCAATAGTTGCTATAAACTCTGTCAGTGATCACACATTATAGCAAAAACTGGTTTGAATACCCACAGCTTCGCTCCCTCATTCTTTCCCAAGGGATGGTGAAGCGCGTTGATAAGAAGCAGGGGCCCTGAGAAGGAATGCTTGGGTTTGAATTGTGGCTCTCACAACACTTAGCTTTTCCATCTCATGCAAGCTAATTGAACTCCCTGTGCCTCAGTGCACTCACCTTATAGAGTTGCGTGAGGATTAGATGAGTTATGACATATGATGCCTTTGCACTAGTGCTGGGCACAGACTAAGCTTTCCATACCTGGCCTGTAGGCCGTGTTTCCTCTCAAAATCCTCCCACATTTACTCGCTGGGGCCTTCTATTTCTTTCCCAAGCACCCCCAAGTGCCATTCCTAGTTGTAATGGACCCTGTCTTCTGTTTTGTGTCTCACTTTTTAAGCTTTTCTGTTTTGGCCTCCTCATCCTTTTGGTCAATCAATCAATTGGTTACTGTGTTTACTGAGACTTTGTGGCCCAATGCCATGCTAGGTATGGTAGGAGATACACAAGACATATAACACTTGGTGACTGCTTTTCAAGAGAACTTGCTTCTTAGGATGTGAGATTTCCAACAACAAATACTACATAAAACATAAAGAGTATTCTGAGTTCATATGTTTATAGGGGCTTCAGGAAAGAAGGTTTAACAGACACAGAAATGCTTTTGGAAAAGGTGAGGCTTTCTTTAGAACTGGACAAGTGAGTATAATTTAGCTCAGCACAGACAAAGCTGGAGAATGGCCCAGAGTTACATTGTTTGGTGTATTTCCCCTGGCTGGGTTCTGGGCATGTTGTCAGTGCTCCTCCTGAGGGTGTGCAAGCTTGGTGAATTGAGCTCTTCAGGGAAGTAACCAGTGATGATTGGGCTTTAACAGATCTAAATTTTCTTCTTAACACTGCTTAAATTTCTCCAAAAATATTCCAGCTTGGCTGGTGAGACTTTGGGTTTTTGATTCCTGTATACTTTCTTGTGGCTATGTGGATTGATATCCAATGGAATTATCTAAACTCATAATCTTGACTCCTGGATTTTTGGGATGGCATCTTTCTAGTTAAATTTTGATAGTTTACTTCTAATTCATTCATTCAGTCATTTCATTTTTATTTTATTTTTTTTCCCTTTTTATTAATTTTTTCAGCATAACAGTATTCATTCTTTTTGCACAACACCCAGTGCTCCATGCAAAATGTGCCCTCCCCATCACCCACCACCTGTTCCCCCAACCTCCCACCCCTGACCCTTCAAAACCCTCAGGTTGTTTTTCAGAGTCCATAGTCTCTTATGGTTCGCCTCCCCTCCCCAATGTCCATAGCCCGCTCCCCCTCTCCCAATCCCACCTCCCCCCAGCAACCCCCAGTTTGTTTTGTGAGATTAAGAGTCATTTATGGTTTGTCTCCCTCCCAATCCCATCTTGTTTCATTTATTCTTCTCCTATCCCCCTACCCCCCCACGTTGCTTCTCCATGTCCTCATATCAGGGAGATCATATGATAGTTGTCTTTCTCCGATTGACTTATTTCACTAAGCATGATACGCTCTAGTTCCATCCACGTCGTCGCAAATGGCAAGATTTCATTTCTTTTGATGGCTGCATAGTATTCCATTGTGTATATATACCACCTCTTCTTTATCCATTCATCTGTTGATGGACATCTAGGTTCTTTCCATAGTCTGGCTATTGTCGACATTGCTGCTATAAACATTCGGGTACACGTGCCCCTTCGGATCACTATGTTTGTATCTTTAGGGTAAATACCCAGTAGTGCAATTGCTGGGTCATAGGGTAGTTCTATTTTCAACATTTTGAGGAACCTCCATGCTGTTTTCCAGAGTGGTTGCACCAGCTTGCATTCCCACCAACAGTGGAGGAGGGTTCCCCTTTCTCCACATCCTCGCCAGCATCTGTCATTTCCTGACTTGTTAATTTTAGCCATTCTGACTGGTGTGAGGTGATATCTCATTGTGGTTTTGATTTGTATTTCTCTGATGCCGAGTGACGTGGAGCACTTTTTCATGTGTCTGTTGGCCATCTGGATGTCTTCTTTGCAGAAATGTCTGTTCATGTCCTCTGCCCATTTCTTGATTGGATTGTTTGTTCTTTGGGTGTTGAGTTTGCTAAGTTCCTTATAGATTTTGGATACTAGCCCTTTATCTGATATGTCGTTTGCAAATATCTTCTCCCATTCTGTCAGCTGTCTTTTGGTTTTGTTAACTGTTTCCTTTGCTGTGCAAAAGCTTTTGATCTTGATGAAATCCCAATAGTTCATTTTCGCCCTTGCTTCCCTTGCCTTTGCCGTTGTTCCTAGGAAGATGTTGCTGCGGCTGAGGTCGAAGAGGTTGCTGCCTGCGTTCTCCTCAAGGATTTTGATGGATTCCTTTCTCACATTGAGGTCCTTCATCCATTTGGAGTCTATTTTCGTGTGTGATGTAAGGAAGTGGTCCAATTTCATTTTTCTGCATGTGGCTGTCCAATTTTCCCAGCACCATTTATTGAAGAGGCTGTCTTTTTTCCATTGGACATTCTTTCCTGCTTTGTCGAAGATTAGTTGACCATAGAGTTGAGGGTCGATTTCTGGGCTCTCTATTCTGTTCCACTGGTCTATGTGTCTGTTTTTGTGCCAGTACCATGCTGTCTTGATGATGACAGCTTTGTAATAGAGCTTGAAGTCCGGAATTGTGATGCCACCAACTTTGGCTTTGTTCTTCAATATTCCTTTGGCTATTCGAGGTCTTTTCTGGTTCCATATAAATTTTAGGATTATTTGTTCCATTTCTTTGAAAAAAATGGATGGTATTTTGATAGGGATTGCATTAAATGTGTAGATTGCTTTAGGTAGCATAGACATTTTCACAATATTTATTCTTCCAATCCAGGAGCATGGAACATTTTTCCATTTTTTTGTGTCTTCCTCAATTTCTTTCATGAGTACTTTATAATTTTCTGTGTATAGATTCTTAGTCTCTTTGGTTAGGTTTATTCCTAGGTATCTTATAGTTTTGGGTACAATTGTGAATGGGATTGACTCCTTAATTTCTCTTTCTTCTGTCTTGTTGTTGGTGTACAGAAATGCAACTGATTTCTGTGCATTGATTTTATATCCTGACACTTTACTGAATTCCTGTACAAGTTCTAGCAGTTTTGGAGTGGAGTCTTTTGGGTTTTCCACATATAGTATCATATCATCTGCGAAGAGTGATAGTTTGACTTCTTCTTTACCAATTTGGATGCCTTTAATTTCTTTTTGTTGTCTGATTGCTGAGGCTAGGACTTCTAATACTATGTTGAATAGCAGTGGTGATAATGGACATCCCTGCCGTGTTCCTGACCTTAATGGAAAAGCTTTCAGTTTTTCTCCATTGAGAATGATATTTGCGGTGGGTTTTTCATAGATGGCTTTGATAATATTGAGGTATGTGCCCTCTATCCCTACACTTTGAAGAGTTTTGATCAGGAAGGGATGCTGTACTTTGTCAAATGCTTTTTCAGCATCTATTGAGAGTATCATATGGTTCTTGTTCTTTCTTTTATTAATGTGTTCTATCACATTGATTGATTTGCGGATGTTGAACCAACCCTGCAGCCCTGGAATAAATCCCACTTGATCGTGGTGAATAATCCTTTTAATTTCATTTTTATTTTGACTATAAAGATACTTATTGGAAGTGAAAGTGCTCCAATCTTATCTTTTTCCCCTGTACACTAAAAAATGTAATTAAGGAAAATAGAGTTTATTCTGTTCTTATGCAGTAGTTTTCTCACCAGAGAATAGGGTATGTGTGTGAGTGTGGGTGAGAAAGAGAGAGAGAGAGAGTTAAATTGAGAGAGAGAGACTAAGTTCACCTGATGAACAAGGGAACTGGTTAAACTGACATGGCTTCTAGAGGAGCCTTTGTGGTTAAGCTGCAGAGCCTGGGCAGGATCTCTGGTGCAGTTGGGAACAGTGTGGCTGAGAACTTGGCCTCTTGCATCTCTGAGACACCATGATCATGGACCCTTAGAGCCCTAAGGTTTTAAAATTCAGGATAGTAGTCAGTTTTAAGAACCCCATATTAGAGAAAGTCATAAAGCGCCCACTCCAGTCCTTGTTCTTTATCTCAGTTCTTTTTCCTTTTCACATCTCTTTCTGTCAGTAACATGAGAAATAGCTTCCCATCACCAGCCTTAAAACATTTTGGAGACATCTATTTTAGTCTCCTTAGCCCCATATTTCAACAGAGAACTATTTTCTTGGGTTGTTCTCAGATGGCTCATGTTTCCTTCTAGTCATATTTGTCCCTCTCCTCGAGTAGCTTCAAATCTTCAGGTGTCACTCATTTTTGGATTCCTGAGTCAGGACACTGCCCAATGCATGAGGTGTCCCAGAGTCACAAACAGCACATTGTCTCCTTCCATCACACTTCGGTGTTAAATGTTCAAGGACAGCTACAGAGATCCAGTCAAAGACCTCAATGAATTCACTGTGGAGAAGTAAAAAGGATAGGGGTAAAATGCAGCCTATTTCAGGAGAACAGGTCAAACAGTGGGTATCTAAAAAAAAAATGAAAATTCAAAATTAAAAACAAAAAACAAGGGCAGTCTTCCAGGCTCTGCTCTTGTCTGGCTTTCTGAGAATCTGATTGACCTTGACAAGCAGGGGTGTGATCACAGTGTCTGGGTTTTGCTCTGTTTCTCCCAGGGACTACCATGTTGCTGCTGGAAGTTCTATCTGAGCTAAAGCTTTATTGAAATCAGTTTCATGTGGCAATGTTTAGATGGTCAGGGAGGTTCTTTCAACACCTCTAATAAGGGTGAAAGGCATGTTAGTAGTCTGTTCTAATGAATTCTGTGACTTTGGATGAGTCCTTCTTGGCCTCAGTTTCCCTAGCCCTACAATGAAGGATTTGAATAGATGATATTGAAATTCCCTCCTCACTTTAGAATGCTTGATTTTATGAAGCTATGGCTCTGCGCTTTCTGCAGTAGCTTCTGTACCAGGAAAGCATTATCAAGAATCCATGGACACTGAAGGAGCAAGTCTGTGTGACAGCTTAGGTTGAATGCCAGTTTAATAGACAAAGGGCTTGGAGGAATCAGCCAGTAAAAATCCTTTCCTGCATGCAGTTCTTTCTCTGGGCCCTCTTGCCCTTCCTTCCCTAACATCTCTGGGTGCAAAAACTGTCTACAATCCTAAGCTTTAAAAATTTTCTCTAAGTCATGATTCGCTGACATTTCCCTCTTAAAGCAGCTGTAGTAGAGTTTTTCTGCAAGATCCTCAAAAGTAGAGGTTGGCTGGTTAAGACAGCTTTATGGATAGAATAGATGATGACTGAGGATAGGGCTGACCCTGGGATCAGGAAGCTGAAAAATGACAAAAGAGAGATATCTGGATGCAACATGTGAAGTCATCACCCTTTTCTAGAGCTGAGAAATATTTTTCTGAAACAATAGGTCGTGTGGAGGCTGAGGTCATGAACCTAGGCAAATTTGCATCATGAGATGTGTTCTTGTGTGTATTCTGACAACTCCTATTCAAAAATGATATATTACACATGCTATCTACTGCAGCGATTGAACTTGAGGGGAAGGAAGAGCACAGATTCCACCATCCTTCTTGGAGAAAAGGGCCATCAGCCATCTTCTGCCTTTGTTTTTCCCACAGAGATAATAAGCAATCTCTCACTATCCCTCCCTTACCTCCCGCTTGAGAGGGCTTGGGATTTTGTGTAATAGTAGTGAGTTAAGTGCTCATGTGAACTCAGAAGCAAAGTGGTATTTGAGAGTGGACTAAAATCTAGCTTAACCCAATCCCAATAAAATCTCATTGACTCTCTTTTCTAGTTGATTTTGGACAAACCTCTTCCAGGTCTGTCTATGGTGGTGGTGGCTGCAATTCCCTGTGGGGGTACATGAGATCTTTCCTGCCCATCCCACTTCTTGAAGGTCTTGATTGTATTTCCTTCATGTCTGGGCAGGGTTGGCCAATTTGGCAGACAACAGAGATCTACTTGGTGGCCTGTGGTGAGTGATAACTGCACATTTCACCCATGACGGGGGTGGAGCACGAGAGGGAACACCAGACATGTACATGATGCTGGGGCATCTTGGGCATTTGCATCATCTGCCTTGTATTTTGTTCTGTCTTTTGCCCTCCAAGGATGAAACTACACTGAAAGAAATCTGAAACTAATGGTTCCAGCAGAATGAAATGTGTGTGAGAACAAATTCACTCCACACATATAACCTTTTATGGGGAAGAATTATGCTGACAGTTTGTCTTGATTTGGGGAACTGAGGTAAGAACTTTGTAATCCTCCCTTCAACCTCACAAAAGCTTTCAGAATGCACCCAAACTTAAGGTAATATTTAATGGCTTGGAGACATGTTATCTCTCACGGATATCTCATGGATATCTCACTGGAATTTCTGTGAAAGCTATGCACTTGATTTATTTTTAGCTTCGATGTGTTAAACTGAATAAAGAAAACCATTTAAAATGGCATCCAGAGGCCTCAAGAGGGAGCGCTCAGTCTGTTTATTTCAGGCCCCAGCAGGAAGAGATGTATCTTGCATTACCAGCAAGGAGAAGCCTACTTTATTACTTCAGAAGGAGGAAAGAAGAATTTCTTCCTGCCCAGTGACAGGCTCAGCCAACAAGAAAATACCATGATCCAGCCACTGAGGATCCTTCACCACCTGAAACACTCCCTTCCTCCAATGCACTTCCGTTCAAAGTACCACCTCCTAAATTCTTCCTTTTCTCCTTTATGATGTTCCTTCCCAGGGTATCTGGGTGGCTCAGTTTAGAGTCTGACTCTTGGTTTCAGCTGAGGTCATGATCTCATGAGTTGTGAGTTTGAGCTCTGTGCTCAGCGAGAAGCCTGCTTGAAGATTCTCTCCCTCTGCCGTTCATGAGCACTCTCTCTCTCTCTCTAAAATAAATACATAAATCTTAAAAAGAAAAACCTTTTTTTCCTTTGATTTCCAGACTTGCCTAAGGCTTGCCATAGCTTGCATGTTCCAAATTGCTCCCAAATCCTCTACTGTTCCCAAATAAACCCATTTTTTTGGTGAAACTACTGGTCGTTTTACTTTTGAGGTCCACAGGTAAAGAAAACATAATCAGGACAAAGAAATGGAACAGGAAGCAGCAGAGTACCTTAACTTCTCCACGGTCTTTTAACATTCTTATATAAGAATGTCTTTGTTGAGAAGGATAATGTTCTTGACATCGAGAGAATGCAAACACACCATCTCCAGATTCAAAGTCCTAGGCTTTGGTGTTGAATCCTGGCCTGGGCACTTTGAGCTCTGTGCTCCCTGCCAAACAGCAACCACCCTGAGGATGTTGTGGGATCTGTCTTTCACGCAGGATTGCTTTGCAGGCTGCGATGATTTATGCTATCCAGGCAAGCATATTAGTATTGTTTTCCTAAATTGCCAAAACATTTTACTTTTGCTATGTCTAATAAGAATTTTTCTTCTTCTTTTTTTTTTTTTTGGCTAAAATTCTGAAGTGGTGACACAGTATTTGCTAGTAGTTTTTGGGTTGCTGTTTAATAGCAGTTTCTCCACGGCTTATGCTCAGTTTTGGATACAGAAAAAACACTTCAGGATGTGAGGGCGATCTGGCTGCGACATCTGTCACCCCATTGATCGCCAGGGTTGATTCGGCTGATCTGGCTGGCTAGGCGGGTGTCCCCTTCCTCCCTCACCGCTCCATGTGCGTCCCTCCTGAAGCTGCGCGCTCGGTCGAAGAGGACGACCTTCCCCGATAGAGGAGAGGACCGTTCTTCCGTCAAGGGTATACGAGTAGCTGCGCTCCCCTGCTAGAACCTCCAAACAAGCTCTCAGAAAAAACACTTCAGTGTAGTTTTCTCCAAAGTTGAGAGACTTTTTTTCCCTTCTCTGTTTATTCATGTTGTCCTACTAACTTACCCATAAACACTAAGGGATTTACAATGTAATTTGCATGTTTTTAAAATCATATTACATGTGTTATACACATTGATTTAAAATAATTAATCTTAATGAAATACAAAGGTAAATAGATTTAAAAAACTTATCTGTTATTTTGGATCTTCCGAGTCTTAACCTATATCCCATTATTTGGACAACTTAGAATTGATTTGAAGTCACTTCTTTATGCCTGAAAATTGATGTTTTATTTTTTCTTCTATAAAATCAGGATAAAGAATGACATTATGTAAATTAGGGTCTTTGGGTCTTTCAGATAGTCTTAAAACAATCACAGTGATGATTCCTAATTATATACTTCTCATCAGAAATTAAAAAAAATTTATTTGGAGTTTTGGGATTCATGAAATGAAATTAAGAAAATGAAATTAACTTGGTGACTCTGGGCAAGTTTTTCATCTGAAAACCTGGAGGGAGAATTAAACTAGTGAGATGGAAAATATAGTGGGAGGGATGACTAGTTCATGTCCTTTCTACACATGAGAAGACTGTGTGTCAACTTGGTTTATGTAAGTGCAGGAAGACAGACACACCAATTTCTCACCTGGGAAGTTGCATAATCAGTAGCTACGTGTAGGTTCTTGTCTCCTATAAATGATTAGAAAATTATCAGGTCTGTTTTTTTTTTTTAAGATTTTATTCATTTATTTGACAGACAGAGATCACAAGTAGGCAGAGAGGCAGGCAGAGAGATAGAGGAAGGGAAGCAGGCTCTCCACTGAGCAGAGAGCCCAATGCGGGGCTCGATCCTAGGATGCTGGGATCATGACCTGAGCTGAAGGCAGAGGCTTTAACCCACTGAGCCACCCAGGTGCCCCAGGTCTGTTTTTTTGAGTACTTTATCCCCTAAACCTCCCTGTAATTTTTGCAAACTCCCTTCTGTGGTTCTTCCAGAATGATCTCCCCATTCACTTAGTAGGGGAAATTGCTTGATACATTCCATAACTCCCAATGACCTTTTTCATGCTACTAGTATTAACTGGGGCTTAGAAAAAGAAACCAGGTGGAATTACATCTCTTTCCAAATTCTAGAAGTTTTTATCTGGCTAAACGGAAAGAATGCCAACATGTAATTTCTAAGCTGGCTTTATCCCAAGAACCATTTTTCCTGCCATAAGTACTTTGACCTTTCCATACCCATCTAGGAAGCTCAATAACTACACATATTCTCTGGGGCACATCTTTTGGAATCAATGTTCAGAGAATAGGCAAAGGGTGAAGGCTCATAAATTTAGATTAGCCTTTTAAAGCGGTTGCTGTCAGCCTCTCAGACAGAGATTACTCACCATTTTCTGGAGATTTTGGTGCTTCCTTCTGCTGCCTGCTGTGCAATATTTACTTTCTGTCATGGTGGGAGAGATGGAAATGTGGGCTATGATCTGTAAGTGTCTCCTTGGCTTTCCAGTGAAAATCCCACACGTGGTTATCTGTAAAACCCACACAATCTGTGGAAGGTGGTAGAGTTTTGGCAATCTCTGTTCTCATATATTTAGAGTTAATTTTTTAAACAGGTTTTTCCCCTCTTCTTTAGCATTTTGGGCTTTTCTGTTTATTGTTTATTCTTAATTGCCCACATTTGTTGATCTGGGAGAGAGAGGGAAAGCTGGACTTTGAAAGTCTGGAAACTGGTGAAATCCTCTTGGTCAAGCTCACAAATAAAATTCCAGGGATGGGAAGCTCCCTTGGCATTGCATATTTGGAAAAATACCACAGCTCTGGAGGAAAATCCACAATTTCTGGTACACAAGGTGACAGGAGACAATGAGGGCAACAAAGACTACTGGAAGTCTTTGGTTGGCCATTAGTGGCTCATTAATCCCATCCAAGAGTTTAGACAAGTCATTCTCAAAGTGGTGTACAAATTAGGAACAGTAGAGTTGAGGATAAGTAACAACTTGTAATTATTTTATTTCTTTAACTCTCTGTATATAGGGCTGAGGAAATAAAAGAATTTGGGGGATGGTAAATATTATGTTCTCATTTTCAAGATTGTACAAGATATGAAAATTAGCATGTCATGATGGCAGCTAGATTTATCATTTATACTTCATAATGTATATAAATATTGAATTACTGTGTTATACTCCTGAAACTAATATATTATTGTCAACTACACATCAATAAAAATTTCAGCATGTCAACAGCATTAGCACAAAAGAGTAATTGGAGGCATTCTGTAATGGTGAAGAGAATGCTACATTAGATGGGAAACTGTTTATTTCCAATAACTCTAAGGAGAAAATGTAACTCTTCCTTGTCAAAACTCACTTTTCCTACTATGCATTTTATGTTTCTGGTTGCAAACCTCATTTCAGTATGAACCTGTGGTTTCTGTAGACCAGATATATCTGAAATTCAATGTATTTCCCTGTTTATTGGAGTTAGTTACACTGCTTTTGTGGGCACGTGAATATACCAGAACACACATGCAGTTCCTAGAGCCTGCCTTCCATTTTCCATTTTTCACTGGCAGGAGGCTCAACAACTGACAACTCTGATTTCAGAGCAAGAGGCTTTATCTGAGATAAGATTGATCCTCCATTAGCATAACAAAAACATGGAGGACATGGGGAGATGGAGAGGAGAAGGGAGTTGAGGGAAATTGGAAGGGGAGACAAACCATAAGATACGGACTCTGAAAAACAACCTGAGGGTTTTGAAGGGGCGGGGGTGGAAGGTTGGGGGAACCAGGTGGTGGGTAATAGGGAGGGCATGTATTGCATGGAGCACTGGTTGTGGTGCAAAAACAATGAATACTGTTATGCTGAAAAAAAAAAAAAGATTGATTCTCCATTAAAAAAAAAAAAAAGGCAATAATAAGCCACGCTTCCTATGGCCCATTCTGCTCTGCTGACTCCAAATGCCCTCCTGTCCACGTCCAAAGTGGCCACCATTCAGCAGTTGGTAAGATGGCGTTTAGTGGAGAGCAAAGGCTTTGAAGGAAGTAGGAGTGGGAATGGCTCTGCAAAAACTGGGTGCCATGGTCAAACCAGATTGTATCATCTCTTTTGATGGCAGACAGCTCACCATAAACACTAGAGCACTTTTAAAATAGCATCGTTTTCATGTAATCTGGAAGGGAAATTTGAAGAACTACAGCTGATGGCAGAAAAACTCAGACTGTCTGCAGTTTCACAGATGGTGCATTGGTTCAATATCAAGAATGGAATGGGAAGGAAAGCACAGTAACAGGAAAACTGGAAGATGGGAAATTAGTAGTGGAATGTGTCATGAACAGTGTCACCTATACTTGGATCTAAGAACAAGCAGAGTGAAAATTCCATCATCCTTTTGGACAGGAATTAGCTGTGAGGATGAATGAGCTCAGTTCAGTGAGTAAATCTCTATACTGCTTTTTCCCCTTTACAATGTCCAATTATTTTTATAACAAACATTTTACATGCAACTATTTCAAAGTATTGATTTAATTAGGATCATCTCTTTGGTTAGGAAATAAATGTGTTTGTGCTAAAAATGAAAAGAAAAAAGAAAAAAAGCCTCCTGAAGTCTTATTATCCTTCAAGGTCCAGTCCATTAATTAATGCAGTTAAAAGCAGTTCACTTAACCTTGATACTAAGGGAGGGCGATAGGGAAAAAGTCTCCCCACTGAACAGAGAGCCTAATGTGGGACTCCATCCCAGCATCCTGAGATCATAACCTGAGCAGAAGGCAGACGCTTAACCAGCAGAGCCACCCAGGAGCCCAAGGAGTCAAACATTTCTGCCAATAGTGAAGCCAGAGCATATTAGATATGCTTGTGCTCACGATGAGTTATTTCTACAAGCCTTTTTAAACTTCTTTCCTGCCTCCATTTTATGTCTGAAATGTTGTTTTTCTTTCTCTTTTTGCTTCCCCCTTTGATTTATATTATCTAATGCCTCCTTTTAGGTCATCTTAAATCTTATCTGGAACAAGGCAAGAAATAATTTAAAAATTCTATAAAAGTGATCACAGCTGAATGATCACCCAATCTCTCTGTATTTGGACATCCTCTTCTCCTTTCTGTTTCTGAAACTAATTTTATTTGGATAATCACATGCTATTGCCGCTATGGATATTTATAGCCCTCAAAAAAGGATGTATGGTTTTATGAATGCTCTTTCTGATCTCTTGGAGGAAAAAAAAAGATATTTAATTTCAGGAAAAGCTTGTTTCATTAAGAGTATTTCCTCTTTGAAATGTATATTATTTTAAAATACCTTGCTCTAAACATAAAATTTCTTCAGTTTCATCAATGTACAGAAACTGCTGTACATTCCCTTTCCTTGTTTATTTTTTATTTGTAAGTTTTAAAAGTTTCTATTTGCAAAGCAGTTGCTGGAGTAATTAGAAAGCAGTGAACACATTTGATGGACTAAGTGGTTTTGGAATGATTTTTTCCCCCATGAGCCTTTTTAAAATGTAAGCTTCAAGTGGCACCGATCCTGAGTGTCAGCCAATGTAACTGATGGGCTCTAACATTTTTACTGCCATCAGGAAGCAGTTAGCTTAGTTGGAGGAAGAGCATTTTCTGGATGAAGAAATTAGCTGGGCAATTAGCAGTCTTTCAGGAATGAAAATAAATTGTTATCCACAGCTAACTGGTTCTGGCTCTGAGCTTTGACTCAGTTCCATAGGCCAAAAAGCATGAACATTGCCCTTGACACAGGAGAAAGAGCAGCCAGCTGAGGGAGTAGGGAGGAGGATGGGATGCAGATGAACTCCTTGAGAGTCTGGCTCCAGATCTTAATCAGGTAAACCAGAAATTAGAAAAGATCTGCTCAAAAGCAATGATTTTGTGAGTTACTGTCATATATTTGAGAAAAATAAAATAATGTACTGATGCTTTAAAAGGAGAGAAAATCTCTTGGAGAAATCAATAGCAACCCTCAGAAATTTACCCAAGCCAAGGGTCTCCAACCAGAGCCTTGGTGATCCTGAGAAAGTGCCAACCATAAATCTGGAGGACCTTCAGATGTTGGCTTTCAGGGCCTGGGGTGTGGTGAGTGAGACACTTGAGAGCAAAACTTAAGGAGAGTGCCAAAAAATGCTGTCATCAATATAAATCCCATTTTACTGTAATACTAAAAAAACTAAAATCAATATACAGAAATAGGAAAGTGGGTGTTCCAGTGGTGATGTATGTGGTTGGATGAATTGGTTAGGCCCCTGCAGTGAGCTGGCAGCTCATTGACCCAACCCTCAGAACCCTAACTTGAGCCTGCAGAAAGGTGGGAAGAAACTCCTCATATGACTCAAGTTAATTTCTTTTGCCTTCTTGGTGGGGATGGGGACTTAAAACAGAAATTAAATGCATTTATTGAAAAAGAAATTTGTGTAATATTTCTCACACATTATAGTTTGCGAACTAAGGTTCATACTTATTAGGTTGTACAATCAAATTTTACCAATATAGAGTTTAATATAATTATCTGTGAATATGTTATATAGAAAAGCAGGACTTTTCAGATCTTGTGCACTGCTGTTTCCTCTTGCATACAGTACCTGCTTAATCAATGATTAAATGAATGACTCTACATAAGATGGTGGTTTAGACTATCCTACATAGCATAAGAGACAGAAAACTCTGGTTTCCATTTTTAAGAATTAAATAATGTCTAATACTAATATACATCTTTACACATGTGCATACAATAATAATGAGGATAATAAAAGTGTTTGCTATAATTTTTTCAATGAGAGCAGTTTCTATGGACTGAGTATTTGTATCTACTCCTTTCCACCCCTTAAGTCATATGTTGGAGCTCCAGTGTGATGGTATTTGGAGGTGGGGCTTTAAGGGGCGATGGGGTTATGAAGGTGGAGCCCCCATTATAGGGTTCACGTCCTTAAAAGGAGAGGGAGAGAGCTAGCCCTTTCTCTCTCTCTCTCTGTCTCAGACATGTGAGGACACAGAGAGAAGGTGATCACATACAATAACCAGGAAATGGGCTCTCACCAGACCCTGGATCTGCTAGTGCCTTGATCTTAGATTTCCCAGTTTCCTGCACTGTGGGAAATAAACAAAGGGTTGTTCAAGCCATCCAGTCTATGCTGTTCTGTTATAGCAGCAACTTATGAAGTGGTTCACATGAGTACGAGGTCTACAACATATTAGTATTACCAAACTGGGCTCCAAGTTTTATCAATACTAGGTCCTTCAGTAAGCTTGCCAACATCTGGAGAAAACTTGAGCTCCAGGGGAAGTGGATGCATCTTTTGGAACTCTGTGCCAACTGGGCAAAGGTGGAGGTAATGTCAGTGTGTTTGAAAATAGGTGATACAAGAGGGGAAGGGTAAGTTGGGCTGAGAAGTAACAAATGTGATTAGGAAGACTTTGTTATTGCTGCCAGGTTAGGCTAAACTAAACACCCTGGGACATGGCCCCAGTTCTGGAAGGTGTCAGTCAATGCAAAAATAAGGGATGTTGCTCACACTTGCTATTTTTTTTTTTTTTTTTATGTCCACATGGGGGTCCTGCTGACCACATTTCCTCTGTTTATGGACTGAGACTCCCATGGCTCTTCTCAGTTACCAGATTCCATGGTCTGGAGATTCATGAGGAGTTTGAAGCACACAGTCACTGGCTGCATTTTAAAGCAATGACTCAGTGGAATCTGAAGTTTTATATGTCATTGTGAAAGGAGATAAGATCATTTACCTGCCTGGTGAGAATTGGGGAACATTAATGAGATAAGTCCTTTGGAGGAAAGATTGCTATAGAAATACAAATCAGGGCTAGGATAATTATTCTTTCTCTAAATTGCCTCACTGGTTAAACAGTGACCAGTAGATCAGTGTGACACTATGACTTATCTACAGCAATTTCATAAGCTTGTTGTGGTTCATTTCACATAGTCATAGCACAATATCAAAACCAGGAACATGACATTGGTAAAAGGTATGTGTGCAGTTTTATGTTATTTTATTACATGAGCAGATTTGTGTAACTACCACCATGATTAAGATACAGAACTATTCTATCCACAATGATCTCCCTCCTACTAATCTTTTATAATTATGCTTACCTGTTCCTCTCACAGTATTTGTCCTTAACAACCACTAATCTGTTTTCCATCTCTATTTTTGTTTTGGGAATGTTATATAAGTGGAATTATACCTCATATGACCTTTTGGATTGGCTTTTGTTTTTGTTTGTTTTTTAAATAGCATATCGTTCTTGCAATACATTCAAGTTGTGTGTATCAGTAGTTGGTTTAGCCTTATTGCTGGGTGCTATTCCACAATATGGATATCCCAGTTTGTTTAACCATTCATCTACCAAGGGCCATTTTGTTTATTTTCAGCTTTGAGCCACTAAATTTAAAACTGCTATAAACAATTATATATAGGTTTTGTGTGGATGAAAGTTTTTGTTTTACCTCTGGGATTGATATCCAAGAATGCAATTCCATGTTATGTGGTAAGTATATGTTTAGTTTTTAAATAAATTATGAAATTGTTTTCCCGAGGCTGTGTACCTTTTCACATTCTTCCCAGTAATGTGTGAGAAATCCAATTTCTCTGCATCTTACCTGCATTTGGTATTGCTAGCACTTTTTATTTAACTGTTCTGAGTGTACAGTAGATATTTCATTATGGTCTTAATTTTCATTTCCCTAATGGCTAGTGATGTTGAACATCTTGTTGTGTTCTGTTATGTTTCTATGCCATTTTTGGTGAGGCATCTTATTATGCCTTTTGCCCATTTTCTTTCTTTCTTTTGTTTAATGAAGAAGTGTCAGGGCATGATCAATTTCATTATTTTTTTTCTTTTTTGATTAATTAATTAATTAGTTTTATTAAGTTATGTTATTCACCATGCAGTATATCATTGTTAGTTTTTGAGGTTGTGTTCCATGATATAACACCCAGTACTCATTACAACATGTGCCCTCCTTAATACTCATCACTAGGCTAACTCATCCCCCCATCGCCTCCCCTCTGAAATCCTCAGATTATTTCCGAGAGTCCATAGTCTCTCCTGGTTAGTCTCCCACTCTGATTTTCCCCTTCAGTTTTCCTTTCCTTTCCTTAATGTACTCTGTTCTATTCCTTATGTTTCACATATGGGTGAAACCATATGATAATTGTCTTTCTCTGCCTGACTTATTTTACTTAACATAATCCACTCCAGTTGCATGTGTTGCTGCAAATGGTGGGTATTCATCCTTTTTGATGGCTGAGTAATATTCCATTGCCTATATGAGCCACATCTTCTTTATCCATTCATCTGTTGGAGGGCAATTCAGCTACTACCATAAAATGTCTGTGCTGCTCAGAGCAAGCTGTACTTTCAACACCATCCCTATCAAAATGCCATTGGCATTTTTCAAAGAGCTGGAACAAACAATCCTAAAATTTGTATAGAACCAAAAAAGACCCTGAATCACCAAGGAAATATTGAAAAATAAAAACAAAGCTGGGGGCATCACGTTGTCTGATTTAATGCTATATTACAAAGCTGTGATCCCCAAGACAGCACAGTACTGGCACAAAAACAGACACATAGTTCAATGGAACATAATAGAGTCTCCAGAAATGGACTCTCCACTCTATGGTCAACTAATCTTTGACAAATCAGGAAAAAAAAATCTGATGGAAAAAAGACAGTCTCTTCAAAAAATGGTGCTGGGAAAATTGGACAGCTTATAAAGAAGAATGAAACTCTACCGTTCTTTTACACCATACACAAAGACAAACTCTAAATGGATGAAAGATCTCAATGTTAAGACAGGAACCCATCAAAATCCTAGAGCAGAACATGGGGAGTAACTTCTTTGACATCAGCTATAGCAACTTCTTTCATGACACGTCTCCAAAGGCAAGGGAAACAAAAGCAAAAATATACTTTGGGACTTCATCAAGATAAAAAGCTTCTGCACAGAAAAGAAAACAGTAAAAAAAACCAAAACTAAGAGGCGATCTGTGGAATTGGAGAAGATTTGCAAATGACATTTTAGATAAAGGAATGATATCCAAGATCTATAAAGAACTTCTCAAACTCAACACCCCAAAAACAAATAATCAAGTCGAAACATGAGCATAAACATAAGTTGAAACATAAGACATGAACAGACACTTCAAAGAAGGCATACAAATGCCTAATAGACACATGAAAAAATGCTCAACATCATTAGCCATGAGGGAAATTCAAATCAAAACTACATTGAGATACCAGTTAGAATGGCAAAAATTAACAAGGCAAGAAATAACAAATGCTGGAGAGGTTGTGGAGAATGGGGAACCCTCTTACACTGTTGATGGGAATGCAAGTTGGTATAGCCACATTGGAAAACAGTATCAAGCTTCCTCAAAAAGTTAAAAATAGAGCTACCCTATATTACCCAGCAATTGCACTACAGGGTATTTACCTCAAAGATAAAGAAGTAGTGAAAAGAAGGGCCACATGCACCCCAATGTTCATAGCAGCAATGTCCACAGTTAAGCTTTTGCCCATTTTCTAATTGGATTTTAGTTTTACGGTAGGTGTTGGAGAGGGTCTCAGTATGAGTCCTTTGTCAGCTAAATGGCTTTTAAAGATTTTCTCCCAGTGTCCAGCTTGCCCTCTCATCTCTTAACAGAATCTTTCCTACAGCAAATGTTCTCCATTTAAAGTTCAACTTATGTTTTTATTTTAGGAACTATGCTTTTGGTGTTATGTTGAAAAACTCATTTTTTAAAAAGATTTTATTTATTTATTTGACAGAGATCACAAGTAAGCAGAGAGGCAGGCAGAGAGAGGGGAAGCAGGCTCCCCGCTGAGCAGAGAGCGCGATGCAGGGCCTAATCCCAGGACCCCGGGACCACAGCCTGAGCCAAAGGCAGAGGCCCCAACCCACTGAGCCACCCAGGCGCCCCTATGTCGAAAAACTCTTAAAGTCTTAGGTCCTGAAGATTTTCTCCTGTATTGTTATATAAAATTTTATAGACTTAAATTTAAATATATGATCAATTTTGAGTTAATTTGAGTATATTTGAGTTAATTATATTATTATATAATATTTATAATTATATAATATAATTATATTATATAATATATAATATAATAATTAATATGATATAATTATAATATAATAGATAATATAATAATTATTATATAATAATTATATCAATATATAATTATTATACAATAATTATATAAATTATTATATTATATTTGAGTTAATTTTGAGTGTAGTTTGAGGGTTATTTTGTTGTTGTTGTTTTGACCTGTGGATGTCTGACTGCTCTAGCTTCACTTGTTAAAAAGATGTTGTTTCTTCCATTGAATTGCTTTTACACCTTTGTCAAAAATCAGTGGATTGTACTTGTGTGGCTTTATTTCTGGGGTTTTTGTTCTGTTCTATTTATCTTTATGTCTACCTCTCAGCCAATACCACACTGATTGCTATGGATCTACAAGTCTTGAAATTGACAAGATTGATTTATCTCACTTTATTTTCAAACTTTAGAACTGTTGGAACTAAAATAATTCTGTTGCCCTTCCACATATATTTTAGGATGATTTTGTCTCCAAAACACCTTCCTGGTATTTTGATAGAAATTGTGTTCAACTAGTGTATCAACTAGAAAATTGATATCTCTCTTTGTTGAGTCTTTAAATTAATGAACATGGTATGCCTCTCCATTTATTTAGATATTCTATTTCATTAGTTTTTAGCATAATATTTCTATACATGCTTTATTAGATTTCATTTTTTAGTTACTGTAAATGGTATTGTGCTTTTTTTTTTAAAGATTTTATTTATTTATTTGGCAGACAGAGATCTCAAGTAGGCAGAGAGGCAGGCAGAGAGAGAGGAGGAAGCAGGCTCCCTGCCGAGCAGAGAGCCCGATGCGGGGCTCGATCCCAGGACCCCGAGATCATGACCCGAGCCGAAGGCAGAGGATTTAACCCACTGAGCCACCCAGGTGCCCCTGGTATTGTGCTTTTAACTCCAGTTTCCATGTGTTCATTGCTGGTGTAGAGAAATACAGTTGCTTTCTATATATTGCTCTTGTGCCCTATGATTGCTGAACTTACTTGGTTCTTTGTGTGGGTTTTCTTCTCCTCTTTCCTTTTTTCCTTCTTTCCTTCTTCCTTCCTTCCATCCTTCCTTCCCTCCATTCTTCCTTCCTTCCCTCCATCTTTTTGATTCCTTGGTATTGTCTGTGTAGACCATTATGTTTTCTGCAAATAGGGACTATGTATTTTTTCTTTTTCAACATGTGTATATTTTATTTCCCTTTCTTACTTTCCTGCTCTGACTAGAACTTTCACTACATAGAGTAACAATGGTTACAGTGGACATCCTTGCCTTGTTTCTGATCTTATGGGGAAAGCATTTATCCTGTTTCACTTTCAATCAGCTTATTCAATGTTACATTTTTTGCTAACTTGGGAAATTTCAGCCATTATTTCTTTGAGTATTTTTTCAGCCCTAACTTCCTTTTTCTCCCCTTCTGACACTCTCATGATAGAGATTTTTCCTTTTTATTTTATTTTATTTTATTTTAATTCCAGTATAATTATATATATAACATATATTGTATATATAGTATACATATTATATGTACATACAGTGTTACATTAGTTTCGGGTGTACAATATAATGATTCAAGAATACTATAATTACTCAGTATTCTTCATGATAAGTATACTCTTTGATCCTCATCACATTTTTCACCCATCACCCACCTCCTTCCCCTCTGGTAAAATAACCATGAGTTTGTTCTCTACATTTAACAAAATGTTAGATTTTTGTTATAGTTCCATCAGTCTTTCAAGTTCTGTTCATGTTTTCTGAAAAATCCAGAATACACTAGCTCTCTTTACACCTTAAAGAACTGTAAAATCAACAACAAATTAAGCCAACCCCATGCACAAGAAGGGAAATAAGATTAGAACAGAGATAAATGAGATAGAAACTAGAGATACAGTAGAACACATCAGTGAAACTAGAAGCTGGTTTTTTGAAAGAATCAATAAGATCAATAAACCCTGGCCAAACTCATCCAAAAGAAAAGAGAAAGGACCCAAATCAATAAAATTATGAATGAAAGGGGAGAGATCACAACTAACACCAAGGAAATAGAAACAGTCATCAGAAATTATTATCAACAATTATATGCCAATAAGTTTAGCAGCCTAGATGAAATGGATGCATTCCTGGAAAACTATACACTTCCAAAACTGAATCAGGAAGAAACTGACAACCTGAATAGACCGATATCTAGTAACAAGATTGAAGCAGTGATCAAAAAACCTCCCAAAAAACAGGAGCACAGGACCTAACGGATTCCGTGGGAAATTCTACCAAACATTCAAACAAGAAATAATACCTATACTCCTGAAGCTGTTTCAAAAAATAGAAACAGAAGGAAAACACCCAGATTCTTTCTATGAAGTCAGTGTTACCCTGATCCCCAAACCAGGCAAAGACTCCATCAAAAAAGGAATCATATTCTTGACAGGTTTGCAAAAATAACACTTCAAAAATAGTTCAAATTTTACAATGAAAGTTATATTCCATTAATTAGTAAGGTTATTCAACTGAAATCCCCTTTCATAAACATTATATTAAGAAACATTTTAGATGACATATCTTCAAACTTTTGATGCTCTCCAAAATCTCTCTAAAAGACTCAAGTTGCTATCTAAAATGACATAGGAGGGACGCCTGGGTGGCTCAGTCAGTTAAGCATCGGCTTTGGGCTCAGGTCATGATCCCAGGGTCCTGGAATTGAGGCCCACATGGAGCTCCCTGCTCAGCGGGGAGCCTGCTTCTCCCTCTCCCTCTGTTGCTCCCCCTGCCATGCTCCCTCTCTCTTTATCAAATGAATAAATAAAATCTTTTAGAAAAAACAAATGATGCAAAGGAATTTGCTCACGAAACACAAAATCTAATTCAAAAGGGATTAAGAAAACTAAAGAAGGCTCTTTTAGGCTCAAAGCCTGAACTTCAATCCAATACATAGTACTTTTAGCTTCCAGGATTTCATCTCTGATGCTTCCAGGTTTACAGATTGTAAGAATTAGTATAACAAGATATGAACAATAATTTTAAAAATCTCCCCCAAACTATACTCATTTAACCTTTCATTACCAGGTAGATTTGGAGAACATGTCTAACTTGGCACATGAATTAGTTTCAGCTACATATATAAAGATTTACTCTTTTTTCCTCTTGAGCTTAGAATGTCACAGAGAGAAATGTAAACCCTAGCTTTAAGGGAGCATTCTCCAATGATGAAATAGGGAACTGAGCTGAATTGCCAAATCAAGACACCATTGTTCACCAAGTCCAGAGAAGAGCCCTCATGCTGATACCTAGTTTCAACTAACTGAAATTCCCTAAGAAGGAAAATTAACTCAAATAACAAGATGTCTAAAAGTAGGGTGTGCTTCCTCAGGCCTCTAGATTTGCTTTTTAGAGATTCTCTTGGCTCTGCTTCCTCCTCAGTTTGTCAGTTTGGCCACAACATTCTAGGCATCAAAACCAGATAAGGGCAAGATCCAGAAAAAAAAAAAAAAGAAATGTCTTTCCTGGCTCTTGTCTTTAAGAGACTTTACCAGAGTCTCCCGCTTCTCATTAGCTCAAATTGAACTCCATGTTCACTTACCATGTCAACCACTGGGATGGGTTTCCATGAGTCTTAATAACCAAAACTCGCCCATAGTAAGTGAGGACAGAGTTAGCTGTTCGTGAAGAGCACAGCTACTGGAAAAGAGGTGGAGAACTTAAAATCTGGGTTCTGTTGTGAAGTATGAGAATGTTAGAGAGTAGTCAACAGTGTTTACTACGATCATAAAGTCAGGATGGCCCTTATACTCATCCCCCATCTCAGCAGATTGAAGACAAAAATTAGTACCTAGTAACCCATTTCATTTTACAGATATTAAAATCAGTGCGTGGCAGTCCTATTCCTAATTAGGGACAGAGATAAGACTTGGAGCCAAGTCTCCTGACCTCTGCCCAGAAGTTCCTCCTTCAGTCAAAGTCAACTTGTGTGCTACTGGTGGCATGAGTTTCCTACACTGGGAGGCTCTGTCCTGTAGCAAAAAGAATATATAAAATATTAGGTCATGTGCATTGAGTCCTTACTGTGTGTTTGGATGCTAGTGCATTAATACCTCATGATACTCCAAACAATACCATAATTCAGGTACTTTTATAATTCTCATTTCACAAACGAGGAATCTAAGGCTTACTGCCCCAGATCCCATAACTCATAAATGGAGATTTGGATCTTGATCAGAGTCTGTGCTAACACCAAAATCCATACTCATCACCACTGTGCACAGAACCATGCTCTGTGACCTACTCTGTCTGGAGCATGTGCCAGTGAGATGCCATGTAGACAGATATGGTTGTTGGGATAAAATTCCAAGTGTGATTCTCAAACCTCCTGGTTACAATTTGTTCTTAGGCATGTTAGTTTTTGAGGCTTGGTTTCTTCACTTGAAAATTGGGAAGATAATCATTCCATATATATCCCAGGTTTGTTTTGAGAATTTCTATATTATGTGTTCCCATATAAATTTACTTTGTAAGTATTTACTTATTCTTTCATTTATCCAGTCACTATTTGCCAGATATAGTCCTGTGAGTGGTGGAGGGCACAGTGTTGAAGTAGGCAGGTGACTTAGCTAAAGATGCTTTCAGCACAGCAGTGACTAAAACTTGTGAATCATGTTTTCTGGAGTCAGAAGGCATGAATGCAAATCTTGGTTCTACCACTTCTGGTGTCTGAATGTGAAAAGGTTCCCTAATTGCACTAACCTTTTTAATTTTCCCCCTACAAAGTGTAGACCATGACACAATCCTGTAAGTGGTATTGTAGAGTGATTGAGATAGTGAATGTAAAGTCCAGCCAATAAGAGTATAGTTTTACAGAGAGCAGATGATCTGTAAACAAAACCAAAATCCATTCAGAAAACATGGATATTTTTGAAAATGTCTGCTCTGATCTTATGGTGATATGTTTTAAGAAATCAGTATGTGTACAATTGCCAAGCTGAGATTCATGGTAATTATAAATGCTTTAGAAGTTCATAATTAAACAAACCCAAGAGAAATTAAACATCATGAACTCACACTGAATGATTAAACTACAAACCCATCCAAAATTTAATTTGATGTTTCTGTAATAATCTGACTTCATGGAACAAATTATTAATTTGTTAAAGCTCAGAGTAATTTGTACATGTCCTCCTAAGAAGCAGACCTCCATAACATTCTTAATTAAGTTCATTAAGTGATATATTTGAGAGGAAAAACACAATCCTTACCCATATAATTAGCAACTTTTCATTTAATGTCAAACAATAAGCTCTAAAAACAAATGCATGTACATAAATTTAAAAAATAGGATATTTCTTATTCCAGATACCCAATATTAGGGTAAAATAACCAACTAACAGCATGGGGAATAGAGGTGATGTTTTCTCAAAGCTTAACATTAATCACTGAATGCATCTACTTCAAATCTTAAATACACCTTAAAATAGTTCCCTTTTCTCTAACCTGGTTGCTAGGGTTTCTTACTCGTTTGCCATCAGAATGCATAACCAAAACCAAAAGTTTATTTTCCTACTTAAAACATCCTACTTAAAACGCTTCAGGGGGATGTCTTTTCTCTCAAGCATTGTCCATAAGGCTCTGTATAATCGAGTGCTTGCTTCATGTCTGTCATCCTGTGTTGACATTTATTGCTTCACAAAAGCACATAATGCTTTTAGTCCCAGGAAGCTGACATGCTGGTTTTCATCTCCCTATCTCTGCTTATGCTTTTTTTTTTTAAATCTAAAATGTGTACTTAACTCCCTATCACTTCACTGTCAACTCTTAACCTAATAATCTCTCCAGACTCACCTGAGTTGTAGATATTTCCTACAACTTTTATAGACAATGTTATAGACACTGGGACAGGCATGGCCATGTGTTGCAAAGGGAACAAACAATGGTGGGTGGTCTAGGAAGCTACTTTAGATGGAGAAAGAGAAGGATTTTCTGAGAAGAGGATGTTAGAGCTGAGATTTGAAAAATGAAGGAGAAGAGTCAGGGAACTAGTGTTCCAAGCAAAGCCTTCAAGTGAGAATAAATTTGATCTATTGAAAAATCTGGAGGACAATTTGATGCAAAAGAATGAGCAAAGGGGAGAATGGTGAGAGATGAACTTTGAGGATCTGATTTTATAGGGCTAGTGCTTTTATGTGCCAAGTAAAAGAGACTGAATTTTATTTGGACTGTGATGAGTATCATTGTAGAACTTTTTAAAGGCAACTTTATTGAGGTATAATTGTCATGTAATAAGCTGCACGTATGATAGCTTACAGTTGATATACAGATGTGTAACACTTATTATGCCATCACCATGATCCACAATCAAGATAGTGAATATATTTGTCACCCTATCAGCTCTTCTTCACCTGATTAGCTCAGGCCTACCTGAAATAATTTCCTTTTTGGTTAACTTAGTCAACTGATTAATGATTGTAAATATATCTGTGAAGACCCTTCACCTTTACTGTACTTATTTGTTAGAAGTAAATTAAAGGTCCTATCCACACTCTAGGGGGAAAGAATAACATAAGGACTTGGCTCATTGGGGGTCATTTTAGAATTCTACCTATCATAACAGGTCTTTCTCATATTTATCTTGAACATGCTATTGTAAATGGCATTTAAAAAATTAATTTCTGAGGGGCTTCTGAGTGGCTCATTCAGTTAAGTGTCTGCTTTTGTTGCAGGTCATGATCAGGTCTTTGGTTCAAACCCCACGTCAGGCTCCCTGATTGGTGGGGAGCCTACTTCTCCCTCTTCCTCTGCCATTCTTCCTTGCTTGTGCTTACTCTCTTCCTCTTTTTCTGTAAAATAAATAAATAAATAAATAAATAAAATCTTTAAAAAAAATTAATGTCCGGTGTGCCTGGGTGGCTCAGTACATTAAGCATTTGACTCTTGATCTCAACTCAGGTCTTCATCTTAGGGTCATGAGTTCAAACTCCGAGTTGGGCTCCACACTGTTGGAGCTTCCTAAAAAAGAAAAAAAAAGTTAAAAAATTAATTTCTAGTTGTCTGGAAATAGTCTGACATACAATTTATTTTTGTATATTGCTCTTGTATTCTGTAATCTTGCTAAACTTTCTTCTCTAAGTCCCAGTGATTGTATATATATGATGGCAAAGACAGTCCCTACCTCTTAGGGTAATTTGAAGGATTTAATGTAAGGGAGTCTGATATATTATAAATAGTAAATGTGAAGATGATGATGATGATGATGATGATGATGATGATGATTACATTTGAGCTTATTTTTGTTTGTGTGTTTTTCTCCTTTAGTAGATTATAATCTCCCTCAAGTTAGATATTACATCTACTTTATTTTTAGATAGTGGATCTACCCACCACATTACTACATGCTCAATAAATATTTGGTATTTACTGATGACTTATAATGCAAATGGAGATAAGGATATTGAGTAAGAAGATACTAAGGAGATAATATAAACAAAAAATGTTTAGTCTTTTAAATGAAAAGGATATAGAAGAGAGAGAGAGGAAATGAGTCTGACATCTAGGCCTCTGGCTTGAGTGGGTGGTGGATCACTCCTCATTCACCAACAGAGAGGGAAAACCAAAGATTTTGTGGAAAGGGAAAATACTCCGTTAGAACTTATAAGTTGAGGGGCGCCTGAGTGGCTCAGTGGGTTAAGCCTCTGCCTTCAGCTCACTTCATGATTTCAGGGTCCTGGGATCTAGCCCCGCACGGGGCTCTCTGCTCAGCGGGGAGCCTGCTTTCCCCTCTCTCTCTGCCTGCCTCTCTGCCTACTTGTGATCTCTCCGTCTGTCAAATAAATAAATAAAATCTTAAAAAAAAAAGAACTTACAAGTTGAAAGTGGCAATAGTGCATCAAGTGTGGTTGTAACCAAAGTTTTGACAATGTATATTTTTTTAAATTGAGCCTTTATGATGCTCTAATTTGGGGCCACATTGGGAAATTTCATGACATCTGATTTTGTGCTTTTTTTATTGTGAAAAAATATATATATAATTTTACCATTTTAAACTACAGTTCAGTGGTGTTAAGTACATTCATATTGTTGTGCAACCTTCACCAGCATGCATTTCCAGACTTCTTTTCATCTTGCAAAACTGCAACACTGTGATGGCACCTGATTAGAAAGAGAAATTTAGTGAATTATAATAGATTATTTTTAAAAACATAATTTTTTGGAGAAACTTAAGAAAACAGTGATATCATAGTGATTGTAAGTGATTTGTGATTTTTGTGCAAGATGTTTATTATTAGAGTTATTTTTAGGCAACTACCTAATCATATATTCAGGATAGTGCAGGTTATCATAGGTAATTGTCACATATTTTTTCTAGAAAGGCAGGGGGGTGTGATAACATCTCACAGATTTATGTGGGTTTTTTTGAGAAATAAACTTTTAAAATTAAAAATTTTTTATTTTTACTTAAAAAAATCATTGTTCTCTTTTGAAGTTAAGAGGACTCAGTTCCAGAAATCTTGGGTCAGGAATTGGACATTTGGGATGAATGATTCTACTAGTTATATTGAAATCAAAGGCAGGACATAAACGTTAAGGCCAAGTTAGAGACCAGCTTCTACCTTAGTGGTTGGGATTCTAAGTGGTCTTTGGGGTTTGAGAGAATGAGGAGGCAGGTGGTGATGCCCATGAGACCCTGTACTATAGTTGATATAAAATGTGGTTATTAAATTTTAAAAAATCATAAAATTCAAAAATATCATTAAGTGGCTTTTGTAAATAAGATGTGCTATGAGGATGTGTCTTCTGGATTTTTGAGAAGGAATTTAAGGCGGATCATGAGATGGCCCTCACAAATATGATGTAGGTCCTTTGGGCTGTAGGAATATCTGGCTCCAGAAATATAAATGGTGACAGTGATCAGTAGCATAATAACACATAGGAGGTTGTAAAGTGTTTTGATTTAGACCATTAAAAAAGATTTATTTATTTATTTGAGAGAAAGAGAGAAAGAGTGTGTGGGGGAAGAGGTAGAGGGGGAGAATCTTCAAGCAGACTCCCCACTGAGTGTGGAGCTGGACATGCGGCTTGTTATAGGACTTGATCTCCAACCAATGAGATCACGACCCATGAGATTTTGACCTGAGCCAAAGCAAGAGCTGGAGGCTTAACTGACTGAGCCACCCAGGTTCTCCTGATTCAAACTATTTTTAAGAATGTCTTTGCTGCTCTAAGTGAACCAAGGATGCAAAGTTACTGCCTTCTAGCTGGGACTGCATCTGGCTGGGACTCTGTACGTCTCCAGTGATTGCTGGTGATAAATGATTTGGAGGAGAGGAAGTAAAACAATGATACATTATTTTAGGATTGGCAAATGATTGTTATCTGAAAAGGGTCCATTAGATTTAAATAGGTTTTTCTCCCTATCCCAGTTTTGCTTGCACAAAGATGCCTGATAATAAATGTTCTTTTTATTGATTCTACAAGGTTACTCTAGCAGTGCAAACATGGCAGAACTGGTCCTGTCATTATTTTCCTTTTATAAATCTGTGACCCCTGAAGTTACTGATCAGGTTGAAAGCAAAGTAATCACTGTGATTATTTCATCCTTACATATGAATGAGTCAATTTAGGAATGAAGACTTTGTCCTTTATTTTATCCTTGCACAAATGAAGTTGCCTATCAAAAGAGTAACTTGAAGGGTGTTCTCAAAATGTATTAATCTTCAAAATCCTTTGATGTGCTTTTCAATGAATTAAGAGAGCACTAGTCACCACGATAGTGCTACTGCACTCTTAGCCGTTCACACATTTTCCACATGGAGCCCAATGGGGACGAGGAAGGATGTTCCATGCAGCCGTGGTCACAAGTGTGCAGGCTGATGGAGGGCTCAACATCTTGCATGCATGGTGCCTGTAGATAGTCTGGTGTTGATGTTCAAATGGGAAAGGAGAGAAAAGAGAGAGCCTAAAAGAACCGTGTGGGAGTCTAATTTGGAGCACACTTGACTTTCACCATATTTCATAGGCCTGAACTCAGCCCTTGACGTCTGACATCTGGATGCTGGGATGCATGGAAACATAGTTTCTGTCCAGAAGCATCTCTACCTTGTTGAAAGTGGACAGCTTGCCATCTGCCACCAGTGCTATATGAGAAAAGCAAATCAGGTATTTAGGTAAGTTGGAGACATTGTAAAAATTTACCCATGAACATATAAAAATTTATCTAAATTGTAAAGTTGGTTGTAACCAAACAAGGAGATATGGGTAAAGTATTATTCCCCAATCCTGTTCTCTCTCTCTTTGTCTCATTTTTAAAAATTAATTAATTAATTTTTTCAGCGTAACAATATTCATTATTTTTGCACAACACCCAGTGCTCCATGCAATACGTGCCCTCCCTATTACCCACCACCTGGTTCCCCCAACCTCCCCCGCGCCTTCAAAACCCCCCGGTTGTTTCTCAGAGTCCTTAGTCTCTCATGGTTCGCCTCCCCTTCCAATTTCTCCCAACTTCCTTCTCCTCTCCATCTCCCAATGTCCTCCATGTCTTTGTCTCATTTTTCTCTGTTGACAGGACTTTCTAATGACAGGCTTTGCTTTTAGAGGGTATCTTTGAAATGCATTGTCTTGATGTTCTTATACTTTAAAAGAACATAATGACCAAGCAACTCAGTTTCTCATTAATACCGTGCCTCTTCTAAATCCTGGTATGGTTCTCTGTCTTCTGGAGTCCATCCAGCTTTGCAGAGGCCTTCTGATGCCTGATGCTGGTTCTTACCTGTTTACTAACTGTTTCCCTCTCTATTTCTTCAGCTGGACTGGTTTGCAGAGGGAGGATCCTTTCCCTTTTGTTAAGGCTGCAGCAGGGGTACAAGGGGGTGCAAGGGGTCATAACCTGTTTCATGGTACCTGGGATTTTAAAAAATCAGGTATAGTAAGACATGCAGACATGGAAATGATTCCTAGAAAGAAGATGTTTTTATTTTACTTGCAGTCCCCTAGACATGGGGAAGCATGGTGTTCCACATGGGGCCTTGTGGGAAAGCATGAACATGGGAAAAACAGACACACAGAGAGAACTATTAGTGAGCAGTAGTCTTAATTGTGGTTTTTGTGGAAGGAAGCAAGCTAAACAAGTTAAGTTGGCTTAGGACTGGCCAGTTTGAATGATTTCAGTGGGCTCTGGGCATAAGGATGTCCCTAGGTGTCTAGTACTTGGCCCTGAGATGATTAGGGCAGAGGGAGGGTGGCCCAGAGTGAGATTAAGGAGGTAGTTGGGAGTATGAGCTGTGGATTGATTCATTTGTGCATCCCATGTGGTGTCCCAGGAAAGAATTTGTTGTCTCTAGAAACTGGTTAACTCTGGGAAGGGAAGCCAATCTAGAGTCAGCAAGGCCCCAGATGTTAGAGCATCATGAATACAGAAAATAAGAAACTGTGGTTAATACAAAATCCAATACTAATCATTTGTGTATTCACTACAGTGGCTTAGATGTAACAGTGTAGAAACCAACTGGAGGTAGCCTTTTCAAATTATTTATAATACAATTACTTGAAAACAAAAGATTATCTAATATAAAATTATCTAATTTATCTCAACTAGACCTTCCTACCCCCCCCCCCCCAACACACATACTTTTATGGTAGACACATAGAAACTAAGACCTTAACTGTAGGTAGCATCTGTCTGCTGATGGACCATAGGTGGCCCTGGGAGTGGAGACTCTCTCCTCGAGGAAGCAGATACTACCACTGCACTGTGGGTCCAGGCAGGAATACTTGCCTGAGTGAGGGATCGGCCTCTAGCAAAGAATGGACCACTGGCATGAGGAGAGCCCTAGGACATGCAGGGGAGCACAGCTGCTGAGGTATGGAAGCTCAAGGTTTCCTATATGGAGTGAACCCTACTCTATTGATCCCATGTGTGGTTCGTGCACATGCTGTCCCTGCTTACGTCTAGGTGATAGCAGGTTTCACATATATGTGTTAGACAGCCCAGCATGTGGATCCAGGTGGGATGAGGTAGTTCTCACTGGGAAGTGGCTGTCATGTACTGGCATGGTAAGGCATGTGCCAGCCCCATAAATTAGAGATGTAACTAAGACACATGCACTCTATGTCCAGCTGTGTGTGTTTCCAGGGGAAGGGTGCTCCACTAAAGGAACTCTTGGTCTGCTGCCCCATTCCTTTCCCTCTCTTCCTCAGTGAATTATTGAGTTTTCTTTCCTTTTCTTTTTTTTTTTTTAAGATTTTCTTTCTTTCTTTATTTGACAGACAGAGATCACAAGTGGGCAGAGAGGCAGGCAGAGAGAGAGGAGGAAGCAGGCTCCCTGCTGAGCAGAGAGTCCGATGTGGGGCTCAATCCCAGGACCCTGAGATCATGACCTGAGCCGAAGGCAGAGGCTTTAACCCACTGAGCCACACAGGCGCCCAAATTATTGAGTTTTCTGAGTGGTAGCTAACCATCCACCTTGACTGGGTGGAGCTAATCCATGAAAAACAGGAAGGCACCAGGGATTCTTTTTCTTCTCTCTTCCTGAAATCCTGGCTGAGCATGCATGCTTTGTAGCCTCCCTGGTGGGGTGGGGTGTGAGCAGGCCCCTTGGACACATGTGTAGAACCATATTTTGAAAATGACTTATCAAAAATAAAAATAACACTGTAATCTAGTGGTTGCCTCACTGCCTCATTTCTCAGTTGATGACCTCCAAAGGAGGAAAAAAGAAGTGCTCTTTATTGGTTTCCTATATGCCAGCATCAACCCATGTGGAATTCCTGTGCACGTGGCAGGATGCAAAGTCTTTAGAAAGAGGTTCAGAGGCCTGGGTCTCCATCTTTATTTACCCATTCCTTCTTGCTTGTGACCTCAGCAGTTCACTGGACGTCCTGGCTCTCAGTTCCCATCTGGAGAGTAGATAAGTTTGTCTGAAATGATCTCTGACAACGTTTGCTTTCTGCCTTTGCTTCTTATCCAGGTCCCTGCTTGTGTACTTACTTTAGCTGGACATTGTGTTATATGGGGGCTTCCTGAGCTGGATTATTTTATATATGAAGGTCAATGGTTTGCCTTCTGCCCCAATGATCCTGAAGGTTGGCAGTGATTCTTACCAAAGATTTAGGAATGGATTTCAGAGGGTCTGTTAAATCCCTGAAATTGTATGAAAAATGAATGTGAGTACTTAGAGTGCATGAGAATATTTCCACAGGTCTTCAAATGTTCTCCAAATTCTCAAGTGAGTAAGGATTGCTGCTGTGAGGGAAGTCACCAGGCATCATGACATGAGTGGGGAAACATGTCCTCAGCTGGAGAGCAAGACCTTGTAAGAGCAGTTTAGGGCATAATTGGTGCACAGAGTGGGGACCAGCCTTGTCTCCCATCCCATCCAACACCAATACAACATTGCACAACTGAATGAGCTCTAACATAATCTTGCAGGGCTCCATTTCATCATCCACTTGAGTGAAACACATTAGTTGATCTTCATGGATAAAGAGAAGATCATTAATTGGATGTGGGATTTGAGAGCAAGATATAATGGGAGCCTCTAATATCAAAACAATTGATGAGGAAGACTCCAACTGGTTTAAAGAAAACCTTAGATTTTTCTCATGTGGAATTCTCTGTGAATCAAATGAACCAGGTAGTTCTCTATGTGATTTTGTACTGTTATGATCTTTTATGGTCTCTGCCAATTTTCTTCTGAATCAATGATTCTACAAAGTATTGTCTTTCATGCTCAGACAGTTTAAAGCCTTTAGTCAAAACCTTTTCTGCTCCTTTGAGCGGTAGAAATGGACTGCACATGGGTACTTCTGTCTTATTTCTCTTGCCTTTTCTCTATTCATATTGGTCTCGGGGGGTGACTTTATATGATACATTACCCAAAGCCTTTGAGTTCATGAACTATGTGACTGTAAGAAAACGGTTATTCTACTTTCCAATTTTCTGGGCTTTCATCTTCACATCCATCCATTCAATTAACTCAGATTCTATTAATTCCAAATAATAAATGATGCTGAGAAAAAAGAAATGGTTTATAATCAAATGAGATATTTTACTGACAAAGGAAATAATCCTAAAAAGGATATTTGTATGTTCATGCAAGGGATATTTGAAGACTCGATAAATTCTGTTGGTTGAGGTGATGTAGAAAGACAAAACTTAGTAAATGAAATATCTGAGAGATCTCCTGAATCATTTCATAAAACAAATTCAAAATTTGAGATGGTCAAGTTTAATTTGATTGTAAAAAGATAAATTGAATCTTGCAATTTTTAAAAAATTGTCTATCACCTGCTTGTAAGGTTGAAGTTCTGAATTATTTGATTTTGATTGAAAGACTGTCATCTAAGAGTCATCAAAGACCTTTCTTATTTTTTTAATTAAAAATATTTTACTTATTTATTTATCAGAGAGAGAGAGAGAGCGAGCAAGCCCAAGCAGGGGAAGATGCAGGCAGAGGGAGAAGCAAGATCACTGCTGAGCAGGGAGCCCAATGTGGGACTCCATCCCAGGACCCTGGGATCATGACCTGAGCTGGAGGCAGAGGTTTAACTGACTGAGCCACAGAAAAATAAATTACTGATGCCCTGAAAGTTCTCTCCAGCTCTGTCAAGTGCTGTAGATATTCTAGATATGGAAACAAGAGCAAAGATCCTGCATCTTTGCAGACTTGTCACAGCACGAAGCAGACTGTTAATACCGGAGGACATTCTTGTTGATGTCTCTCTTGGTCTGTGGAGGAAAAAGCTGGTCTTGGTTCTGCAATATCTGGGCTGAATATTTCTCCTTGGTTACAGAGATCCTCAAAATGCATTGGGCTTGTTGATGTTATTTCTGCAAAGTTCATGAGCAGGTCAAGAAAGCTATGTACACTTTGTGATACTTCACTCAAAATGCAGGTGGTGGGATGAGGGAAACAAAGAGTAATTGGAGGGCAATGCCTTTTATTTTTGTTTTAAAATACTGAATATGTTACTATATAGCTATTAAAAGAAAAAAAACTTAGAGAGATTTAAAGAGATATCAAGGATGTGCCATTAAATAAGACAAACACATGGCAGGTAATCCATTTCATATCATCCCCTTTTCTTTTTTTGTAAAAATAACTTTCAGCAACATAGCTTCCCTACAACCAACTCCAGGTATGCATTGTTTGAACATGGGGAAAACCATGGAAGCGTTTTTATCTGCATGTATATTGGCTTCCCCAGCAGGGGGATTGGGAATGCGGGTGGTGTGCCACTAAAAGACGTATTCTTCAGTAAGCATATGTTCTCAAAAAATTTGAAGAGAAATTTAAAAAAAATTAAAAAGGAAAATCATGTATTTCTCAAGCAGTATCAAAGCAATAGCAACAGAAAATTTAAAAGAGAAAACAGAATCACCTATAGTATCAACCATATAATCCATTATCTTCTAGTTTTCTGTTTCTTTACTATTTCTTGTCCTAATGGGTATGTGTTATTTTTCATAGATAACATCATAATAAAAATAAAATTTCTATTCTGTTTATCTGACTTACCTTTGTATTAAGTATATCATTTTATGTTTCTACATTCTTAATGATTTAATTCCTGACATGTCTATAAAACACCATAGAGTGGTTGCACCATAGTTTGTTTAACCATAGTTTGATTGACAGATTTTTAAATGTTTGTACTTTGTCAAAAATATCAAGGTAATGTCTAGTTCCTGTATAACACTGTTTTCATTTTAAAAATTAAGTACTTCTGGGGTGCCTGGGTGGCTCAGTGGGTTAAAGCATCTGCCGTCGCCCTAGGCCGTGATCCCAGCGTCCTGGGATCGAGCCCTGCATCAGGCTCTCTGCTTAGCAGGGAGCCTGCTTCTTCTTCGCTCTCTGTCTGCCTCTCTGCTTACTTGTGATCTCTGTCTATCAAATAAATAAAATAAAATAAAATAAAATATTAAAAAAAATTAAGTACTTTTTCAGTTAAACCCCAGACTTGGAGTTTTAGAAATGGATAAAAAATTGTGGGTTTCTTCAGCATAATACACTCTAAGGACTTATTAATAATTTCTTACTCACATTTTACATTCCCTAAAGCATTTGGAAAACTATATAGCCAAAAGATGCCATGGAGAAATGAAGAAATATCTATTGGAAAAATGTGTACTTATGGTAGAATAGTGGACTCAGTTCCTGGACAGCACTCCAAACTTGGAAATGAAGAACCGTGAACAACAGCCTCTCAGTGCTTTGAGATAGGCTGTAATAGCCATTGATTTTACTTCTTGATGATTAATTAGCTCTTGAAATTTTGGGTCGAACTTGTGAATACAGCAGAAGCAATAAGTAGCTATCAAGAAATACTCTTCAACTATGCATTAATTTTGGCACAGAAAGAAACTTAGGAGAGTTGCTTTGATAATATAGAAGTTTATTTCTCTCTCACATAGCAGTCCTGGCATAGCTAGACTGCACTGGGCAAATTAGGTGGCATAGATCTAAGAGGATAAACAGCTTCCTGATATGAGGCAGGAGCAGCACATGGCTTCCATTTGCTAAGCATGAGTCACATGGCCACACTCGCCTAAAAGTAAGGCTGGGAGCTGTAGTCTCTGTTTTGACATCTTCATGCTCAGAAAGGGAGAATGGATACTGAGGAACTGTTACCAAGCTTTACTACAAGCTGAGTCATGTTTTCAGAGCTTGATCAAGCAAAGATGTGTGAATCTTGATATACATGTGAATACGTGTGAATCTTTTTTTAAAATATTTTATTTATTTGACAGAGAGAAATCACAACTAGGCAGAGAGGCAGGCAGAGAGAGAGGAGGAAGCAGGCTCCCTGCGGAGCAGAAAGCCCGATGCGGGGCTCGATCCCAGGACCCTGGGATCATGACCTGAGCCGAAGGCAGAGGCTTTAACCCACTGAGCCACCCAGGTGCCCCCCGTGTGAATCTTGATATAAGGTGAGGTACCTTAGTGGTTTTAATGATAAGAAAGCTGGACTTTCTATTTCTAACTTCTAGAAAAATGAACATTTTTTTAAAGTAGTTTCTATGCCCAGTGTGGAGCCCAGTGTGGGGCTTGAACTTACTAACCTGAGATCAAGACCTGAGCTTGAGATCAAAAGTCAGAAGCTTAACCTACAGAGCCACCTAGATGCCCCTGGGCATTTTGGGGGGGTTTGCTTCATACTATGCTTACTTGTAGATGGGAAAAGGATAGCTTTTTTACACAGCTATTATAAGAAATAAACAATTCTAAGATATAAAAGATAAAAGCTTTCTGATTATGCTCAGAAAATAGAAAATTAGAAAGAAGAAAATACTGATATTCAGTAATCCTATCACCAGAGATAACTATTTGTAAAAATATGTATACACATGTTTCTTTTGGTAAATTTAGGATCATAGTATGTATACAACTTTGTATATAATTTTCCATTAACATTATTTAAAAATTTGTTTTAAATTTTTTTCAATTTTATTTATTTATTTGACACAGAGTGAGAAAGAGATCACAAGTAGGCAGAGAGGAGAAGGAGCAGGCTCTCCACTGAGCAGAGAGCCCGATGCGGGGCTTGATCCCAGGACCCCGAGATCATGACCTGAACTGAAGGCAGAGGCTTAACGCACTGAGCCACCCAGGTGCCCATCCATTAACATTATATTACAAATATTGTTTGTATCATTTTAAAAAATCCCAAAATAGAATTTTTAGTGACTCTCAATATAATGGATTATTTCTTTCAAACATTTTTGGGACTTCTTTGTAAGTTTTTGTAGATTGAAAATAATGCTTCATCGTTAGATGTAGACTAGTATAACATGTAGGTAAAGGGACCTTAGAGGTGGTCCTATTACAACATCTGCATTTTATAAGTCAGGAGGCTGAAGCCATGACAAATGATAAATTAATAGCTTTATATTACACATTAGTAATAGCCTGTTTTCTGGTTTAGAATTCTACTGTACTACACAACATGCATTATACCCTTTTAGAGAGCTTTCACTCTAAGGAGGACACAAGTAAAATTTTTCCTGTGAATCCTTCAAATGACAGAACATAAAAGGCCTTCTTTATGTGAGACTTCAGTGTCTTTTGGGTCCTCCCAAATCTTGTGTCCATTTCTCATGGGTGGGATAAGCTTACAACACACAGCACAACAGTCCGCAAAATTTCTTGTCTCAGGACCCATTCGTTTTTTTTTTTTTTTTAAGGTAGATTGCACACACAGTGTGTAGCTCAATGCTGGACTTGAACTCACAACCATAAGATTAAGGACTGAGTTGAGATCAAGAGTTGGACACTCAACCAACTGAACTACCCAGGCACCCCAAGACCATTCATACTCTTAAAAATTGTTGAGGCCCAAAGTGCTTTTATTTATGTGAGTTATATCAACTTGTATTTTCCATATCAAGAATTATGCCTGACAAAGTTTAAAACGCGTATTTATTAAATCCACCTACAAATGGCAGTAATTCCAATGAACAAATAACTCTAATTTCCCAAATGAAGAGAATTCATTGGAAAGGGTGGCATTGTGTTACTCTTTTGCTAATTTCTTTAATGTCTGATATAATAGAAAGGCAGTTGAATTCTCATATCTGCTTCTGCCTTCAATCTGCTACAATATGCTGTTTTGGTTGAAGTATATGAAGAAAAACTAATCTCGCACAGGCAGGTAGTTGGACAAGGAAAGAATAGATTAGTAGCCTTTTATGATAATTGTGGATATTCTCCTTGAATTCCATACCAAATTCAGCAAGTGACAGTCCCAATACCCCCAGTTTTATTGAGGTATAGTTGGCACATTAAAATGGTATATATTTAAAATGCATGACATGATGATTTGGTATATGTATATATTGCAAAATGATTACCACAATCAAGCTAATTAGTACCATTTCTTAAAGGTTGGTTGCAGAAGGAAGGCTAAAATCCCAGCAGCAAACTTTGGGTACTCTGCAGCATTCAAATCCATGGGGCTAGCTCTCACTTTGGATGGAGCTTTAACCCATGCATGCTCTTGTACCATCATGAATTGGTAATTTGGAAAATATTGGTACTTTTTGTTCCACAGATCTTCCATCTCATATACAATATCAAAAACTATGTTTGTTAATATTACTACTGACCTCATAATAAAAATCTTTAAATATTGGGAAGTTCTAAAATGTTGTTTTTCACTTAAAGTGCAACTTTACATTGGCAATAAGTACTGTCAGTTGTTTTCCTTGAGATGACAGGTTCAATTGAGCTTATTTTGGTAAAAGAAAAAGAGGCTCTTAAATACCCAACCTGAATAACCATAGTTGGTTTGCAGTTTCTTTGTTAGTAAAAATGATGCTCCATGAAAAAAACTGATTAGTTTAGCTTATAGCTCAAATGATCACACAAATATTTTTCCTTGAGACAATCATCACACTCTGGTATGCAACAGAAGTGTTTTAAAACAAACTTTATTTTTATCACACAGAATATTAAAAAGTTGTGCACTCAAGTGTTGATATTTAATAAGGTCAGTATGGTTACTGCTTCAACAATGAAGGGAAGGGCTTACGTGGACCTGGCTTTTTTTTAGAGAAAAACTGTGGTGATGAATTCAATGAGTACTGGCACAGTTTGGTGTCACTGTCTTGATTCATGATAAGCACCAGCAATTTTACCCACTAGTGTTTTTGCACCATTAGTACAAACGTCCACCCAGTGGAAAATGTCTAAGTATTATTACAAAACCAGTTTTGATCTTGCACACTCCTAGGAGGGTCTTCAGGATGCCTGAGCATTTGTGGACCACCCTTTGAGAACCTCTGTCCTAGAGGAAGGGGGTGGGGGTAAGGGACTGTGGGAAAGGTCAAGAATAGGGCTCTAAACTCTGATAGACCTTGGTACAGGCTCCGAAGGCACAAGCGGGCTATATAGTCCCAAGCAGGTGATTAAATCTCAGAGGTGCCTCTGAGAAGCCTGTGCAATAGGCTCCGGGTGAAAAGGGGAGAGCGTGAGGGAGTGCAGAACTAAGTACCAAAGCTGGCTGAGAGCAGGCAGGATTAATTATGAAGGAGGTCAGCGATCAGCTTTATCCAGCTTAATTCCATTTGTGGATGGAGTAAGCCCTTGGCTAGAGGTGGTATTGGCACATTCTGTATTGTATTGTTTATCTGTTTACCCATAATATTCTTCCCTCTGATTAGCAGCTTCTGGAGGGCAGGACCCATATCTACTCATAGCCTGGCTCAAAGTAGTTGCTTGGTAAATATTTTCAGAATGGATAAAGATACCTACAGCATTGTTCATTACCAAATGTGATAAGATCAGAGTATCTGGATTGGATATTAGAGAATACCTAAATAGAATAGCTTCAGGCAGAGAGAGAAAGTGAGAAAAACATATTGTGTCAGGGAAGGTGGAGCAGAGTGGACTACATTCTGTCCTTTCGTGACCTGTTTTGTGTCTGCTTTCCTCAACCGACAGTATTTATGTGCACCTGGATGGAACGCTGTGGATGGAAGTAGACTCCATACCGAACGAGGAGCTTTAGTTGATACTTTTAGAAGAGGTGGTGCTAGAAGACTTCATTTTTGCGCATTGTGTAGAAATTAGAACCCAGAAAACTACATCAGCTAAGTTTGACAGTAGAATGGCAACACATGTCTATAATCTCACATTTAATGGCATAATTTGTTAGAGAAGCTCATATTTATTAGTAACCTCTATATGTTGGACTTGGCTAATATTATTTAATTAACACACAATAACCTTGTAAGATTATTTTATTGATAAGAGTGGAGGCTCAGCGTAGTTAGATAACTTGTTCAGGGTCAAAAACTGTGAAAAATTCAAACTCAAGTTGTTCTAAAAGTGGTTGTGTTGGGAAGGAGATGAGGCAGTTTTGGGGTGTGGGGCATACTTTAATTTGAAATATTATGTTTGTTACTACAGGGCAAGAGTTGTATTCAATTATTGGGAAATCTGAGAATTTCTCCCTGTAAATAACACTTAGCAATAACCTTAGGGGTCATTTCTCCAGTCAATAGGGAATAAATTATCCACCTTTTAGAGGTAGATGAGTAGGTCATAAGATATTAGGCTGCTATTTCGCTAATTGCTTTTTTGATGTATTAAATGGCTATTGATTCCAAAAGGTGAGCAGTTCATTTCTTGCAGACTGGTCAGATAAAACGTAATATATGTAATAATTATTATTGTGAAATGTATATTCATACTGGAAAAGGGGCTCATCATGAGTGTGATCTGATGCTGCTGAGAGGGTCAACAGAGAAGTCATCAAAAAGAATAAACTGAACATCAGTCCTTCATGGAAACCTAGCTACCAATTAAAGAGCAGAGGTAACTGCATGATTTAATAGGTATTTTAATTTTTACAAGCTATGAGCTTGTAGCTTGAAAAATGATCTCTTGAATTAATAATGTGCACAGACTTGATGTACTTAGTTACCATAGAAATCACCTTCAGTGCTATTAACACTGCTAATTAGGTTGCATCACTCTTAATGTGTTTCATAAGTACAAATGTTTCTTTGCTGCTACATAAATCTGTGTTACTTCATAATCTAAGATCTAAGACTACTTTTCACTTTGCCGTGTGTTTTTGATAAAGTAAATTCTTTCTATTTCTTTTATTTTTTATTTTTTCAGTGTTCCAAGATTCATTGTTTATGCAGCACACCCAGTGCTCCATGCAATACATGCCCTCCTTAATACCCACCACCAGGGTAACACATCCTCCTACCCCCCCCTTCCAAAATCCTCAGTTCGTTTCTCAGAGTCCACAGTCTCTCATACTTCATATCCCCCTCTGATTTACCCAATTCACTTTTCCTTTCCCTTCTCCTAATGTTCTCTATGTTATTCCTTATACTCCACAAGTAAGTGAAACCATATGATAACTGACTATCTCTGCTTGACCTATTTCACTCAGCATAATCTCTTCCAGTCCCATCCATGTTGATACCAAAGTTGGGTATCATCCTTTCTGATATCCATTGTATATATGGACCATATCTTTAACCATTTGTCTGTTGAAGGGCATCTTCTCTTTCCACAGTTTGGTGATTGTGACCACTGCTTCTATGAACATTAGGGTACATATTGGCCTTCTTTTCACTGTATCTGTATCTTTGGGGTAAATACCCAGCAGTGCAATTGCAGGGTCATAGGGAAGCTCTATTTTTAGTTTTTTTAAGGAATATCCACACTGTTTCCCAGTGTGGCTGCACCAACTTGCATTCCCACCAACAGTGTAAGAGGGTTCACCTTTCTCCACATCCTTTCCAACACTTGTTTCCTGTCCTGTTAATTTTGGCCATTCTAAGTGGTGTAAGATGGTATCTCAATGAGGTTTTGATCTGAAATTCCCTGATGGCTAATGATGATGAACATTTTTTCATGTGTCTGTTAGCCATTTGTATGTCTTCTTTGGAGAAGTGTCTGTTCATGTAAATTCTTTAAAAGACACTCATCTTATACAATTAATAAAACAAAACCAAATTCATGTTTCCTAGCAGCAAATATGAGATTGGAATTTTATTACTTGGCTCCCATTTTTCATATTTCTATCTTTTTCCTCACCTTTCTGAGACTGCTTAAAGCCTTCTGTCCATCCATCCATCCGTCCATCCAACCATCCCCTAACACAGTATGTGAATTAAGCACCAAGTATACTCAAGGCTTTGTGTTAGGTAGGCCCCTGCAGAGTTTATAAAATATACCCATACCTCCTGTCAGCAGTTCGCAATATAGCAGTAAAAATAAGACACACATATTTTCATGTGTGTGTGTGTGTGTGTGTGTGTGTGTGTGTGTGTGTGTGTATTTGGTAACTGCTAGAAGAGTATGTGCGTAAAATGTTACTGGGGGAATAAATCACATCTGGATAGAGGTTGACATTTCTACCTGAGTGTCTCACACTTAATAGGCAACAGTTTAAAAACTGTTATTAAAAACACCTTATTATTAATTAACTTAAATTTCCTGTAAAATAGTAAAAGGGACCTGATACAGAATTTGGCCACGTGTTCTGGCAGCGTTCCCTGGAGCTGTTCTAGCTACAGGACTTAATCATTTTTCCTTAGCAGAGGTATCCATGTAATGAATCAGAGTGCATCAAACAATCAAAGCTGAGGAACATTCTGGCAGGATTCTGTAAATATTCCTTTGTTCTGACTTCAAGAAGCTAGATGTCCTGCTCATGGCCATTTTGACTCTGAATGGAGCTTGATCATAAGGGGAATGTGCCTAGTGCCCCAGAGCACCTCTTAGTTTCTTGGAATCCAGTTAACACAGCTGCTCCTGACAGTGCTAACCAGCCAAATTCTCAAGAACAGAAGGCTAGGGGAAAGCCCTGGAACATGCCTTATGAAATGGTTTGTTCCCTTGTGGCTCCTCTGGAGCAAGTAGTGGTAATCTTAGGAGGGCATCACTCCCTCTACATATTGGAGCACAATATAAGGCATACAAGAAAACCCAAACCTTGGGAGGGTTAAAGACCTGTCCAAGCTATTATCATCAGTAAGTGTCTGAACTGAAATCAGAACCCTAAGCTTTTGTGTTTTAATCACTTTGCTCATTTACTACACCACATGTGTTATGATCACTGAACTGTATCCTCCCATCCCCAAATTCTTGTTGTAGTCCTAAGCCCCAGTACCTCAGAATGTGAATGTACTTGAAGATAGGGTCTTTAAAGAAGCAATTAAATTAAAATAGGTCATTAGGATGAGACCTTATCCATATGACCAGTGTCCTTATAATAAGGGGAATGAGGAGATAGACATGTACAGATGAAGACCAGGCAAAGGCAGAGGGAGAAGGAGGACATCTTCAAGCCAGGGATAGAGGCCTCAGAAGAAATCAGCTCTGCCCACCTGTTATCTCTGACTTCTAGCATTCAGAATTGTGAGAAAAGAAATTTCTGTTGTTTAAACCACTCTGTCTAAGGTACTTTGTTATGGCTGTCATAAGAAAACATTTCAACACCCAAACCCCAAAAGGACTTGTAAGCTAAACAAAATATTAAAATAATTCTACTAAGTTGTTTATAGTTTTAATTAAATAGGTAGCAGGTGATATTTCAGTAGCATGTATGGCACTCACCAATGCTGAAGAGTAGATGTGAAGATTGATTACACTTGCAGATCCATCTGAAATATTTTGCTTGAGAATGACAAGGAGTAATGAGACAATGTCAGTTACTCTTTAAGAAATAGCAACATTCGGATAGGTAAAGACCTGAAACATCATTTTTGAGAGAAGGAAAGAAAATGACATAAATGGGTACATCCCAGTTTGAAGTGCTGGCCAAATTTAGTCCTTTTAATGAATTGTAGTCTAGAATATCATGGTGCTATAATATAATAACGCATATGCAAAACTCCTTGCATTTAAAATAGTTTGTACTCTATTTTGGTAACTCCTGGATTTCTTCATTCAATTCTTTTGATAATAAGTCAGAATTTCTAAAATCCCATTAGCTCATTCACTTTCTAGTTCTCTCTCCAGCAGATCCATCATGGCCTAAAGGATGCTGATGGTGATGCCCTTTTCCCTAATGATTCCCTAGGATCATGCAGATGGTGACAGTGTTTGGTGTGATTTTAGAATTTTAGGAAATGCAATACTTTATTGTTAGCAAGCTTGAGAGAAAAAATCCAAGTAATATTGCAAAGTAGTAAACAAATTGACACAATAAATTTTTAAAGAGAATGAGTTTGTGATAGCTAGCTTTAACTGCTAAACAAAATGCGATACATTGGGTGGCTTCAACAGTAAATATTTCTCACTGTCTGGAGCTGGGAAGCCTAAGATTAAGGTACAGGTCAAACTGGTGCCTGGTGAGGACCCACTTCCTGTTTTGCAGGATGGTTTTATCCTCACAGGAGATCATCTCTCAGCCTCACAGGAGGCAGAGAGAGAGATAATCTTTTTTATATCTCCTCCTATAAGGACACTAATTTCACTCAATAGGGTTCAACTCTCATAACCTCATCTAAACTTACTTACCTTCTAATGACTCCACTCGACGTACCATCACATTGGGGAATTAGGGCTTCAACATATGAAGTTTGGGGGACACAAACATTCAGCCCAAAGCTGAGTTGAAAAGCTGGCTTTTTAGAGATATGCCTTTTCCTTTATCCGGAAAAAGAAGTAAAAACTCATAGCATCATTGGTTATTTTCAAGATTTCAGATAATTTTCAAGATTTCAGATTATCAGTGAATATAACTGTGCCTTCCAAAACCTGCAGCTTGTACAATTAGTATTAGTTTACTCTTCAGAGTAGTATATTAGGCAGAAATTAATCCTGATCTCAAATCAAAACTTTAATGGGATATTTAATTTTTTCCCCATAGTTTTAGTATTCAGTACATAGGTGTATTGCATCTGGTATAGGAAAAATGTCAGTCTTCTTCCTGTGTGTCTCTTTTACTTTCACACTATAATTAATTCTCACACTTCTGACCCCAGATGTGTGGGGCTTTCCCTTCAATAAGCAGCTCCTGGCAACACTAGCTGAGTGTCCTATAATTTAACTTTATTCTGACACTATATGCCTGGAGATAGTGGCAGATCCCACAGATGAAAAGCTCCATTCCACAAGACTATCCTCCCTTCAGATGCCATTTGTAAATAGAAGGTCCCCAGGTTACCCACAATTTCTGTCTGACTTGGCTATAAATTGGAGGTGACCTCCAATGACCTGCTACTCTTTGGATTCGATTATTTTCTAGAAGAGCCTACAGAACTCAGGGAAATACTTCTGTTTATCAGTTTATTAAAGGCTATGGTAAAGGATACAAATGAACACCAGATTATAAGAACTGTGTTGGCAAAGAATGCAGGAAGGGATGCAGAGCTTCATTGCCCTCCAGTGCACTACTCTCCCAGTATTCCCACATGTTCACAAATTGAGAGATTCTTGAACCCCACTCTTGATTTTTATGGGCATAAACCTGGTAGATTATTAATTCCATTTCCAGACCCTGTCCTTCTCTGGAGAATGGGGTCTTGGGCTGAAAATTCCAAGCATCTAATCAAGGTTTGGTCTTTCTGGTGACCAGCCCCCAAGTCAGGGCCCACATAGATCACCTCATTAGAACAAAAAACACTCCTATTACCCAGGAAATTCCAAGGTATTTAGGAACTCTGTGTCAGGAACCAAGGTCAAAGATCAAATATTAGAACAAAAGATGTTCCCAGTGCTCTTGTCACTTAGGATATTACAAGGGTTTAATGGAACTTATAAATTCCATAATTTACACAGGAACTGGGAGCAGAGACTGATATGTACATTTTTCCATTATCTCACAGTCTGAGTGAAGAATAACATAACTATTAAATAGTGAATTAATCCACTGTAATTCCCAGTCTAATATAACAAATCATTTTCCTAGCATCTTTTTCTCATGTGTCCATCATCCCACTATGTCTTCATGATAGGAATATTTCTAAACTAGAAACTTATTTTCTAATTAAAATTTCTAAAATTTCTCCACAATCTCTGATATAAATAGATAGTATATATCAAGATGTTAACAGATTCCTCATGAAAAATGAGTTCTGTTTGCAAGTCAGTCTGAGAAATGTTGGTCTAAACAAAATTGAATTTTTTTTAAAATTAAAGGAACTCTCAGTCTTTGAGTAATAACACCCTGTAGGCCTAAGGTATAGGAGGCTTTAGAATACAGTTTTCCAAATATGTTTCTTTTTTTTAAAAATATGTTTCTTTTATTTATTTGACAGACAGAGCTCACAAGTAGGCAGGCAGAGAGAGGAGGGAAGCAGGCTCCCTGCGAAGCAGAGAGCCCAATGTGGGGCTAGATCCCAGGACCCTGAGATCATGACCTGAGCAGAAGGCAGAGGCTTAACTCACTGAGCCACCCAGACGCCCTCCCAAATATGTTTCTTATGAACACCTTATCACAAACTACCTATGAATATTTTGAAGGACACATTTAAAAGTAATGGACAAACCAGAGCTACAAGAGGTGGGATTTCCACATAGTTCTTAGCCCTGCCCATAAGATTTTGCTCATGATCTGCTCTTGCTCTGCAGTTCTACTGGGCTGTTGCAATTCCCAGAATGCACCATACTTTCTCCATATTTGCATATGAGGTTTCCTCTATTTAAATGTCCTTCATCCATTTCTTTGACTTTCAGCCTCTACTTGTGTTTTAAGAATCTCATCTGAGTTTTGTTCTCTCATGGAGGCTTCCCTGTCCTGCTGGTGAGGCTTGTTCCTCTGAATTGCCCTAGAACTGTGGTTCTCAAACTCAAACATCATTCAGTGTCTCTTATTTGGCTCAATAAAACGGACTATTGGGCTTCACGCTAACATTTCTGATTCTGGAGTGGCGTCTGAGAACTTCACTGAGTCCAACTCACTTCAGATGGGGAAATAAACCCAAAGAGCTTCACAGAGACAGAATAGTCAGTTTGGGAATTGGAACACCTAGGTTCTTATGCAATACTCCTCTTACCAATCATGTGATCTTAGAGGAGACTTTTAACCTTCATGACTCCTATTATCCTCCTCGTTAGAATTGGAATAGTGATGCCTACCCTGTCTAGATATTTACAAGATCAATTGAGGCTATGTGAAAGCAGGCTGTGAACTCTCCATAAATTCCAGGCTTTATGATAAATAGGATGGTATATTAGTTTTCTCAGTCTGCTATAACAAACTTACTACTAGCTGGGGGACTTCAGACCAGAGAAATTAATTTTCTCACAGTCTTGGAGGCTAGAAGTAAAATCAAGGTATCAGGCAGGGTCATCCTCTCTCCCCAGCTTCCAGTGGTTGCTTGGCAGTCCTTGTCATACCTTGGCTTACAGCTATACCCATCCATTCTCTGCCTCTGTCGTCACATGGCTGTTTTCTCTGTGTGTCTCTGTGAGCTGATATCTTCTTATAAAGACACCAGCCATATTGGATCAGGGTCCACCCTACTCTGGGGTTACTTCATCTTAACTTGATTACACTTGAAAAGACCCTGTAACCAAATAATGTCACATTCACAGACACTGGGGTTAGGACTTGAATGTATCTCTTTGGGAGACATAGTTCAACCCCCAACAGCTGGTAGCAGTCACACAGTTGATTAAGGTAGAGGTGACCCAACAGTCTGCCTGGGACATTTTCTGCTGTAACTGTCCCTCAGAATGATGTATTACTTAAAATATAACTCATGGGAAATTTTACTAGTTACCAAGTATGTTTAGATATAGCCTGCCTCTGGGGGAGAGGACGCTATATGGCCTTGAAGCTGAGCAGCTAGGGATGCTGGGCTAGCTCAGGACAGAAGGCCGCCTGCTTCAGTTTTCCTCTATCTCCTCTTTCCCCTCTGAGAGCACCTGTGGCTAATTAGATAAGTCCTTTGAATGTGCTTGCTCAACTATAAACTTTATACTGCTTGATCAGACATATTTTGCCTTCCTCCTTGTTTATCTACAAGGCATATGATTAATGTTTGGCCTTCTTCAGCTCTTCTATTGATTACTGTCTATATCTAATAGAAGCGGGACTGAGGAGTTGTTCAGGGCAACAGTCTTTTTTTTTTTTAAATATTTTATTTATTTATTTGACAGACAGAGATCACAAGTAGGCAGAGAGGCAAGCAGAGAGAGAGAGAGAGAGAGAGAGAAGCAGGCTCCCCGCTGAGCAGAGAGCCCTATGCGGGGCTCGATCCCAGGACCCTGGGATCATGACCTGAGCCGAAAGCAGAGGCTTAACTCACTGAGCCACCCAGGCGCCCCAGGGTAACAGTCTTTTCTACTGTTGTCCCCTGCTCCCTTTCTCTTGCAGCTGACTTATTTGTGACTCATTCTTCTCCCGTGCGCCGGCAGGAAGTGGCATTCTGCTGTATGACACCAGATTTCACCTTCAAAACAATTTAATGGAAAACTGTTTTCCATCCTTTATCCCTCTGCTTCTCTACTTGAAACTTCAAGGGCTTCCGTGGTCACCTACTAATGATTAGGACATTGCCAACACTGACCAGAGACTGAGTAGACCTAATATAACAGTGGGGCCAGTGCATAGCAAGGAAATGGATGGGTGGTGCTACTGGCATGGTGATGAAATTAAGAAAGAAGAAATTACATAGAGTTGGGAAGTGAGTCTTGTTTGGTAACCTCCAGATTCAAGTGCTGGTGGACCCACCGCACAGTGAAGGCCTGGGGGATACTGAGAAACCAAGTAAAGTTGTATGGATCTGAAGACTCAACTATGCATGTGATGCCCATGAACACATAGGAATGATTAACTTTTGGGGTCAGTCTTTATACAGAAGAAAGAACAGAAGTGTGAGATCAGCAGTTTAGCTTTCACCTTACTGGTTGATATTTTCATTTGTTATCTGCATTGTTTACAGTAGTAGATCAAAAGCCAAAGTTATGGTGTAATTAATGTATTTAATTAATCACTAATTAATCAGTGCATTTATTTGTGTCAATATTTGCTGAGCCTGTAATGAATGCACAGTGCTTTGCTAGGCACTTGGCGTTTTAGAGACAGAATCAGATGTGTTCTACATTCTCAAAGAACTTACCACCTGGGGTAAGAGGCAGATATTAAAACCATCCAAGGCAAGGGGAAGTCCCATCCTTTCTAAGTTGGTACCCAGGGGAGGCATCATTGGGCAGGTGGCACTTGATACATGTTTTGATGGATCAAAGGTATCAGCATGTTGAGAAGGGGAATGGGAGAAGTCTGATCTTCCTTCATCTCTGCCTCTTACTGCAGGGTGGAGGCTCAGAAGTAAACAGGTGGAGAAAGATGCAGAGATGTGTCTAGGGTCATAGTATTGAATGAGGTTACTCAATGAGAACTCAATGGAAGCAAAGAATTTAAGCCAAATAGAGAGAAGAACAAGAAGACTGATTTCTGCTTGGACATATTTTACACTTTTAGGGGGAAAATTCTGTGGTAAAGAATTTCAGGGGTGAGATAATGCCTCCTAAATCCTTTGGTTGGTCCTTTTGCAGGTTTGTATGTTGGTGGACCAAAAATATGGTTTGTGAAGAATGTATATGGTACATTTATTTAAGTGTGATTCTATATTCTAAATACTATTATGAAATAAATATTTTTGGTTCTAAGTTAGCCTCTGATTTTATTCTTCATGGCAACTAAGCCATATTTCCTGTCTCCTTTCTTCACTTAATGTTACCTCCTATTTTCTTACAAAACCAGAAATCACCAGACATGAGCTCCCTTCCTGTGGTGCCTTTGACCTTCAGGCATATGTATTTCTCTGTAGTTCTCTTGAAGAATTACCTCTGTTTCTTTTAAGTCTATCAGATTACCTTGTTCTTTGGGACACTCTTTCTCATGCCTCCTCTATGCTTACCACATGGGGAAATCCCCATTCTGCTCTGTATTTGGTCCTTCTATATAGGTTCCTTTTCTGTTGTCAATAGCAATGCTTTAGGGCCCTCCATCCAAAAACATGCATTCTTAAATTTGTCTCCTTTCTTTATACAGCAAAACTTCTTTTTATTTTTTAAAAAGATTTTTATTTATTTATTTGACAGAGAGACAGCGAGAGAGGGAACACAAGCAGGGGGAGTGGGAGAGGGAGAAGCAGGATTCCCTCTGAGCAGGGAACCAGATGTGGGACTCAAACTCAGGACCCTGGGATCATGACCTGAGTAGAAGGCAGATACTTAATGACTGAGCCACCCAGGCGCCCCTATAGCAAAACTTTTGAAAGAATAGTCAACAAAAGCAACTTTCACTTCTGAACCTTTTTTGTTGCCACCTCCAACATGACAAGCATGGTCTTTGTCTTGAAAGGCTGGTGGTGACTACATCCCACACCTATCAGTGGTAAAGGCTTCTTCCTAGCCTTGTCCTACCTGATTGTGTGCAGTGCCTGACACACATGACTGTCCCATTCTTCCCAAACTTCTCCTGACACGGCTTCCAAAATTCTACCTTTTTCTGGCTCATACCTTGAACAAATAAACACATATTTTAGAGGTCCTACTATGTGCAAGCTACGTGGCACTAGGAATACGGTGACGAAAAATCTCATTTTTACCAGCTATTCAGATTCTCCTGGGAAGGCAAGGATCATGCAAAGAAACTACAGCTGCCTCTGATATTCCTCAGCCTCACTCCCTGTGTTCTCTTCCTGACACCCACGCAGAACTGGAGTTGCCCACTTCCCAGCTGCCACTGGCTTTTTCCTCCTTACTCCACAACCTCTTCCAGGTAGTCCAGTCAGCTCCCATCAACTTACGTCCTGTAGGTGGAGAGAAACCAAAGCTATTTCTTCCATTTGAGACCTGGCTCTTGGAATCCAGACCTGAAGATTTACTTGTGGATGAAGCATCACCACCCAGTGATGGGGGATAAAAGTCTGAGCAGGTGTCAGTGAGGTTGGTTCTTTCTAAGAGCTCTGAGTGAAGGACTGTTCTAGGTCCCTCTTCTTGGGTTATGGATGGCTGTCTTCTCCCTGTAGCCCACATGATCTTCCCTCTATCTGTGTCCTAACCTCCCCTTCTGGTAAGGACTCCAGGAAGATTGGATTGAACCCATCTGAACAGCCTAATTTTCCCTTAATTAACTCTAAAGACAAGCGCAGGCTCTTAGTTAAGTTTTGGGGGAGTCAAATCCCAAAGTCATTCCACACACAATGAAGCCAGAGTAGAATTCCCTTCCAGAGCCATGTCATCTCCTTAATTCTCTGTAATAATATCACCATTCACTCAGTTAACATATTTAGAAATATCACAGGTATCATGTCCTTTATCTCCCAACCATTCAATTAAATTTCTCACAAAATCATCTCCTTAGCCATCTTCCTCAGTGAACTTTTCTCCATCTCCACTGTTTCTTAAGGTTAGTCTAGGTTATGTAGAGGTCTAAAGTTAATTCCAAACTTTCATCCGCTCAATGCATACAAGATCTATGTCTCACTTCCGGCCTTTACTTCCTATTGTCACTGAGGAACTCTGGCAGAGAGAGGTCCCCTTCATCCTGCAAGGTTACCTCCTCAGCACAGGGCTGGAGGATTTTCCATAGAAGGGTTTCAGCAGGGCGTTTCAGTGCCTAGGCTGGATATGACACATGACACTTCCCCTTACAGCCCAGTGGTCAGAATAAATCACATGTTCTAAATTACAGGGATGCCATGCAGTGTAATTATTGACAGGTCCAGGAGAAAGCAGAACCAGATGTTCCTGAGCTATAATTGTTATAGCTGGGCTATAACAATGGGCTGGATTGTCTCCTTCCAAAATTTATACTTATATGTGGAAATCCTAACTGTTAATACTGTTGACCCTTGAACAATGCATTGGTTTAGACTCCAACTGCCTGCAGTCAAAAAACTGTGTATAATTTTGACTCCCCCAAAACTTAACTAAGAGCCTGCACCTGTCTTTAGAGTTAATTAAGGGAAAATTAGGCTGTTCAGATGGGTTCAATCCAATCTTCCTGGAGTCCTTACCAGAAGGGGAGGTTAGGACACAGATAGAGGGAAGATCATGTGGGCTACAGGGAGAAGACAGCCATCCATAACCCAAGAAGAGGGACCTAGAACAGTCCTTCACTCAGAGCTCTTAGAAAGAACCAACCTCACTGACACCTGCTCAGACTTTTATCCCCCAGAACTGTGGGAAATAAATTTCTGTTGTTCTAGGCCACCCAATTTGTGACATTTTATTACCACAGTCCCAGTGAACTGACGCACACACCTCCTCACATACTTCAGGCTCTCTTTAGTGCTGGGATGTGGCAGTCATTTCTACCTCCGGACTTGCACCATAGAGGCTAAGCTTCAGTTGGGCTCTTGATCAGGAACCTAGCTGGGGTCATCTGGTCTATGGGACAGTATTGCCAAAGCAGATTCCAGGGGACCCTAGTACCATGACTTGTCTTGTTAGGGAGGCTTGAAAAATACTGAGTTGAACAAAGTGAAACAGGTTTCTTTATGGTAAGATTGTTCTGAGCCTTTGATATGCTCCATGCATTATGAATCTCCTAGAAGGAAATCTTCTAAATTGTGTTCCAGAAAGGAAGATAAATTTGTCTGTTAAATATAACATGGCCCTTTTTAAAAATTTTAGGTTATCTGGGTTCAGATTGTTTTTATCTTTAAAGTCATCTGGGTTTCTAAGATGAATTTGCACACAGAATCGAGTTTTCTCCCAGACCCCGATGATCGGTGAAATGCACAACCTTTGGTGTGACATGCAAGACACTTCACACTTGGGCCGGCCAATTTCAGTCACCTCAGCTCCCTCCATTCCTCTCTAGGACAGTGCTTCCATCACAGAAAATCCTTCCTATCACTTAAACATGGGACGGTTCCTGTGGGGATGGGCTGCGGGGGCCTCGCTGGCCAAGAGCATCTAGTTTCTACACCTTTGCACCCCTCTGCTTCTTTGGGCTGCTCCTGGTAATGCTAAATGAATGAATGAATGAATGAATGAATACATTTTAAAAATGGTGGGAGTGAGTATAAACAGGTACATCTTTCCTGAAGGGCAATTTGGTATGTACTAAAATTCAAAATATATTCAGGTGTATTTTCCACTTCTATGAATGTAGAAATAAATTATTGGCAGGCAAATGTAAAAAACCCTACATGTATAAGGATATCTACTACAGTAAAGTAGATCACAGAGATAAACAGGAAATGTCCTATGTAAATCAATAGGGGATTGGTTGAATAAATTATAATTTATCTATTAGGTAAATATTATATGGCTTCTAAAAATGATGGTGTGAATTATATATACGGACCAATAAAAATGAAAGATGTCTGGGACATAGCTTTATTTAAAAGAAGACAGAATAACAAATGACATACTAGTTTTAGAAAGTCTCTCATGGACACATATTATATATTTACATTCCCATGTGTATATTATATATGCAGCTAGGAAATGTGCAATAAGATATGTATCAAATAATAACAGATCTTATTTGTGTCTGGAGTTTTGCAAGTGCTTCTCTCTTTACATCTTCATTATTTTCTGAAGTTTTGTTAAGATTCTGCGCTATTTTCATTTGTAAAAGGAGAAGAGCCTCCAGAATGAGGAGCTGTTTTCCTGGTCTTCGGAGGGGTGTGTGGAATCCAGTTGCTGAGGAAGGAGGCCAGCCTTGTTAAGAGCCGACTTCTGCTGTGTTGAGAGCTTATCCGAAGGCTCCAGACTTAATGGTTGCCAGCTCAGCCTTGATTTTGAACAGAAGACAGAGTTTCATGGCTGAAGATTGTTTATCTTCTTTCATATTTGTTAGTTTGTTCAGAAACCTCAGATGTTCCAGCCTCAAGCTTGGAGGGTAGGGCTGAATTGGTTGATGCTGAAACTTTGTTGGAGGTAGTTCTTAAGATCCAGGGTAGGTGAAACTTCTCTGCTGATAAAAGGCATCAAATGACTTGTACATTTTTTAGCAAATTAGCACAGAAGAGAGGGGAGAGAAACTGCAGGCCAATCTGGCACTGGCGCAGGCGTCCATCAGAAAATATTAACTCATTTTACCCCGGAGGAGTCGGAACGGTTGATTTTTCCTTTTAATCCTAAAATAAGGACAGTTTTCTTTGTGTGCTCGTCATGACAATCATGTCCTGTACTGCCATCTTTCAGTAGGTTTATCTTAGAAATGTCTATGAAATAATTTATATCTATGTCTATCTATCTATCATCTATCAATCATCTATCTATAAATTTATATGAGATATATAGGGATTTTCGCTTTTACCACCTATGTAGTTTGAAATTTTTATTTTAACCTAATGATAAATGATATACACATATGTAAAACATTCAGACAGTGTATTTAAAATAAAAGTAAAAGGTCTTGCCTTTAATTTCATCCCTATCCTTTCACTCCCTGGAGGAAATCACAATGAAAAGCTGTCTTTCCAGACACATGCACCAGAGTTCTTCTCCCACAAGACATTCAATGTGATTTCAAAAAAAAAAATGAAAAAATGAAAAAAATGAAAAATGAAAAAGTCAATATTGAAGACATTAATGGCTTCATTCATTCATGCCATCATTTACTTAACCATCTCCATGACAACTAATATTCAGGTTGTCTGCATTTATCTTCCTTTAAAATTAATACTTAAAGTACATCTTCCACATACACATGCTTATGTAAGTCTAGAATCTTAGATGAGGAATTGTTGAGACAAAGGTGTAGACATTTTGGTGGACCTTGGTGGTACTGTCACAAATCAGCAGAATTTATGAGGCACTTTGGAGCACTTCACAACCTGGATGGGAACATTTCTTTATCTCCACCCCCTCCTCTCTGCTTCTTTCAACACACATGGGGACTGATGGAAGAGAACACCAAGGTCAAATTCATTCACTGAACTGGGAACATGATCTGTATACTCAGTCCCTTCCTGGGGAGCACCCGGAGCACAGACAGGCCCTCCTGAGAGGTGCATGTGTTCCTGTACGGACTTGGGGGATCTGGACAGTATTGAATGGCTTCTCCTAACACATTTAGGCTCAATGTGTTGTTAAAATCAGGAACAAAAGGACAATGAGCTTAATGGAACTTCTGCTTCCCCTGAAACTATTTGCTACTTTAGTTTCAGATATTAGTCTTAGAATGTCACATTAGAATTTTATTTTAAAATCTATGATAGAGAATCCTTTGTCATTCATAGGAAGCTTCTCCTCTGGGTGTGGGCAGAATTAAAACAGCAACCTGAAAGCCATGAAAACATCAGGTTAACCCAGCGTGTGTGTTCATGTCCTGATCAAACATTGGTGTTGGGGGTTTAGGGTAGCAATCTCCCTTGTGGCTTCATCAAGGTGATTTGGGCTTCTCAGAAATCATTTTATAGTATATAGAGTTTCAAATAATCCCATATTATATAGACAGTAAAGATTGACTGACTTCTGTTTTCTTGATATTGCCAACATTTTTGGCAATGACAATTTCAAAGCTTGGAAGTGTGTTGAAATGGAGAAGTAGATTCCAATTGTCTACTGAAGTCATGGATGTGGACAGATAGTTGTTTAATTTGTTGCAAAATAACAACATCGTGAAGTAAAATCAAGAGTACAGAAGTTGTTATAGTTGAGCCATTTCAGAACAGAGCCAGAGTTTTGAAGACTGATGGAGCAATCTCATTCATGTATAAACTGATTCAATCAAAATGTATATGTAGAACACCTAGTAGGTACTGTTTTACATGCTAGAGAGAAGGAGATAAAGACCCCAGTCTCATGGATCTTCCGTTCCTATAGATAGAAGTGTGACAAATATCCAAAGAAGTTTACATCAAAAGTAGAGAACCACTCCTTTGAGAGGCTCCAAGTTGATGACTGTCTCTGGAAGGAGGTACTCCCAGCTAGGAATATGGAGCACTAGGCTATGGGCTGTGGGGAATGCAGTGGGTGAGTCTGGAAGTTTCTTTTGCTTTATGGGGATGATCTAACTTTTCTAACCCAACCAACCTTGACTTCTTTCAGAGTAAAAACATGGTAGCTTCAGTGCTTGCCTCAGCAGCACATATACTAAACATGGTAGCTAAGAGACAAGAAGTGACACTCCTGCCACCTTGCTTTAATGGCAGTCTCAACTGTAGTTGAAGTGTCAAAAGCCAGACACTCAGATGACATTGACCTTCCCAGCGGTGCTCTCAGTGCCTCATTTCTTGATAGAGCTATCAAAGGGAAAATGAGAATTCTTTTCTGATCTCAGTGATAGAGATCTTTTCTTCTTCGCCCACGTCCCTTGTTTTTACTGATAGTGAAACTCACGGATACGGACACTAATCAATTTATCCTTAAGTCTTAATTGTTTGGCTTCACTGGGGACAAAACTATTCTTGGGTTTGTACAGTGGAATGCAGATAATAACTGAATTATTCCAAATAGTTTGGAACTGGGATACAATACATATGTATATACGTCAATTGTCCAACACACGTCTATTGACTCCATTCTGCTAGAGCTAGGATACAAGGAGAATAAGAAATAAACCTTGCATTGAAATATTTACCATCCAATGTGATTGAAAAGGTTATTGTAAGACAAGCTGCATGGGCATCTACAGATTTTGGTGCTTAATGTCAAGTGTTTCTTGTTTCAACTGCATGTTCAATGAGGGGTATCTTCATTTAAATTCAAAGCTGTATATGTATATATGTATATGTATATATGATAGGAAAAGCCAATTGCCTAGGAATCACAGAATAAGCATCCAGATTTGGTACTTATTAGTTCAGTAAATGTATTAGTCAGGACAGGATAGCTGCTGTAACAAACAATCCCCAAATCTCACTGGCTTAAAAATGAAAGACTTATTTTTTTTTTCACATCAGAGTTCAGGGAGGGTCAGGTGTATGTTTGGTAAGGTTGTGCTCCTGCAGGCTCTGCCATCCTCTACAGCCTTCAAGTTCATTCCTAACTCCTGGAATATGGTTTGGGAAGACAAGGAAAAAGAGAATGTAGGGGACTAAGCAGGAATTTAATGAGTCAGCATGGAGAATGTAGGTATCTCTTTCGCCCATATTCTATCCAGAACTCAGTCACAGGGTCACACCTAACTTCAAAGGATATTAGGAAATATATTTGCTGTGTACTCAGGAAAAAAAGGAAATGGTTGGAGAGCATATTAACAGGTTTTGCTAGAGAAATCTTGCACGTATTGCCTGGATTAAGCATCTACCTGTGAGTGTCTTTATGTTGGGTATAAGAATTACAAAAGGAATTTCATACTATTACTCATATCACCAAATTTACAAACTAGTTATAAGAATAAAAGGCTCATACAAAGATCATTGTAAAAGAAGGAAGTATGTATTAATTGTTTGAAATAGGGAGATAGTATAAAAATGTACTTTAGGAATTACAGGGGAGGAAAATCCCATTTGGACACAGTGGAAGCTAATAATTCCAACTGAATGTGAATTGGGCATCTCAAATTCCACAAGACTCAAAATGACACACTAAACATCTCCTCAAACTTGTTCTCTCTCTGCTACAACCACCTTGGACAAGCTGTATCAAGTTGAAACTCTCCAAAGTTTCAAACTTTAAAATAAAAACTTTAAACTTCAAACTAAAGTTCCAAACTTTAAAATAGGGACCCTATCTCAAAGGATTATGGTGAAATTCATTCGACACATATTTATGAAGCCTCTGCTCTTATGTTAGTTTCTATCCTAGGCACTGGGGTGAAAAAAAATAGACAAAAATTCCTGCCTTCCTGGAGTTTAATGGAGCACTTGATAATTTATGAACTGGAAAATGCAATGCAAATGCTCATCTGCGGGCCTTCAGCAATACCTGTGTGGTCCTGGCATCACACACCCCTGGGGGCTGTCCTCTCTGGGTTGCTGGGAGAATCATGAGCTCTGTTGTCTGCATACACAGATGCCACTGCTCCACACCGAGGGGCACATCTCCATGTGGTTGCTATGGTGAAAGCTGCCTGACAGCAAACTAACACCTGCAATTCAGATCATTAGCTCTGGTGACTTTTGATTTGAGCTTTGTATTTAAAGTCACCACAGCTTGTCTTTAGCTCTAGCTTTTCAATACGTATGTCATGTTCCTCCTAATTGGCAGACACATGCCTCCAATTGTGCTGGCTTCTGCTGCTTTGGAAGGTAATGTCTTCTCTCAGATGTCTCCCCTATGCCGACCTTGATGCAAAGGAACTTTCCAAATTCAGTAACAACCCCCTCCCCAAATCCAAAAACCCATCTGGCTGTTTTTGGGTATTGTAGTGAAAGACAAACAGGTGAAATTTCTGTTTATTTGCAGAACAGGCTGATACAATGCTTTTTAAGAGATTTCAGAGGACGTTAAATTTTTTCTCAGGTCTTTTAAAAAGCAGCTTGTTGTTTCTTTTGAACATGACTTGTTGTGAGTAATTACAAGTTAGCTCAGTTTTGTCAAGTTATTGCAAATAAAAAACAAATCAGAACTTAGGAGAGACTTTGAAAGCATTATTGCAAAGTGGGGGAGGGGAACTCTTGCAAAGGTGGGATGTGCTCTGAACAGAAGGTCAACAAGGGTCTCAAGGGTTAGGCAAAAGGGCTTTTCTTTTAGAGTGAAGTAAACAAGGCTAGAAAGAACCAGTTATAATGAAGTGGGATCAAAGGATGGCTTGATTGGACAATAAATCAGAGAAGGTCTTCTCTAGGCATCAGCCTTTTCTCCTAAAGATCTCTCTGCTGGCTCAGGTTGAGGATGAGCCACAGTTCAGGGATGTAGGAGAAGGAGAGGATCTCAGATAAATTTGAATAACAAACCTTCTGTTCCAATTGCTCATGGAGGACAAATTAAAACGCATTACGTAGGAAGCAAAGGTGGGAATCTGGAAACCTGTGCCTGGCCTTGTCACAGGTAAACAAGAGAGGCATCAGTGAATCTTATCTAAATCATTTGGGGTGGAGGTTCTTTGAAGGCTACATTTCCTTACCACAAAGCGGGAGGGGGTTGTTTTATGACTGTTCCATCTCCAGCATCACAGGCTTAAGTAAAGTTCAACATTGTTACTAAAATACTTCTAGGGTTGAAAAGAATGTTAGAGTCTAGTTTAACCTTGTCATTTAACCTTGTCATTTTACTAATGAAAAAACTGAGGCCCAGAGAGATTTTTCCACCAAATTCATGTCCTGGTTAAAGGCAAAGAGAGAACATGCAGGAGAGCCTCTGATACTCGCTACTGTTCTTCTAAACTTTGTGAGTGTAAATACAGGGTTGCTATGAGAAGCAAAGGAGATAATTTTGAAGATTCTTTGGTAAGTCAAAAGCAGGATGTAAAATAAGCTTCCAGCATCTACAGTGGACATCCATTCTTCATCTTGGCACTCTGCCTCCCTTACACCTCACTCTCTTATTCTTTCAGGCCATTTACCTTCTAACATATTTTATTTACTCATTGTGTGAGTTTATTGTCTGTCTCTCTGCACCAAAATATAAGCTCTATGACAGACGGGATTTTGGTTTCTTATTTTGCTTACTAATGCATCATTAGGGCCTAGAATCTTTCTTGGGGATTAGGCAGGCATTCTGTAAATATTTATTGAATAATCAGTGATTATTAAATTATTTATTGAATAATTTTGAGATAAAGAAGCCTCTTCTTCAACATCAGCTCTTTGGGAGGTGTATTCAGTCATTTGACAAATACTGATGTGAAGCCTTTCCAGAGTTGTACATGTTCTTTCAGGATCTAAGAACTGAGGGTTGCCTCTGAGTTTCTAGAGGGGAAGCTTGGCAGCAGCTAGTAACTGTTGAACAAGGAAAGTTAAGGAGTGGCCCTACAATGCAGAGAATTAATGGAGGGGGTGTCCTTCTCAGGCTGGGGTCAGGAGAGAACAGTCTTATTGTCATATTTAAGCTGATGTTAAAAGACCAAGAAGACAGCCAGTAAACCAGCAAGAAAAGCACTCCTGAGAACAACCCAGGAGAGTTAAGATTTTCTGTGATGTACATTTCCATAGTGCTTTGTCTATTTATAAGTGCTTTTTTTTTTTAATCACCAAAAGCCTCTAAGAGTTAGGTTTTTGTTATGAGAGAGTCTGGCTTATTAGAAAGGGCTTTAAAGTATGCCTCCAGCCTAGAATTCTGTCCTTTCTGTTTATCTGATTGGAGAACAGCTAACCTTTGGAATTTCTGTTTTAATTTGCATGAAAACCTAGGTTTGTAATGAGACACAATGAATGGCAGTGAACTGAGAAAGGCAGATCTGATAGATACACAAATATATATATTTTCCCCCAAATCTTCAGTATATGGTTAGAAAATTTTATATTTGATCTGTACTCACTGTGCGTTGGAGAGGGGTAGATTGGTCAGATCTCACAGATTCAAAATACATCTAGCTTAATGATGATACTGCTTTAAGTTTTAAGTGTATATTCTGTCTGAAGAAAAAGAAAGGGAGAATCAAGATCGATTTTTATGAAAATATCAGGAAGAGGTTGAATCAGCTGACACATAATTGAGACAGTTACAAAAAAAGTATTCAAAAGAAACTTCGGGATAATAACAATGATCACTTTAAAAACCTTTTTTTAAGGGCGCCTGGGTGGCTCAGTGGGTTAAGCCTCTGCTTTTGGCTCAAGTCATGATCTCAGGGTCCTGGGATCCAGCCCTGCAACAGGCTCTCCACTCAGTGGGGAGCCTGCTTCTCCCTCTCTCTCTGCCTGCCTCTATGCCTACTTGTGATCTCTCTCTCTGTCAAATAAATAAATAAAAACTTTAAAAAAAACAAACCTTTTTTAAGCAACAGAGCTAATGGCTATCGACATAGACAATATGTCAGAAAAGGAATTCAGACTAACAATTATCCAGGCAATAGCTAGGTTGGAGAAAGCCATGGATGACCAAACAGAATTGATTAGGGCAGAACTGAAAGCCACCAGGGATGATGTTCACATTGTTAGGGCAGAACTGAAAGCCACCAGGGATGTTCAAAATGATCTCAATGAGTTCCAATCTAATCTAAATTCTCTAAAAGCTAGGGTAACTGAGACAGAAGATAGAATTAGTGAGCTGGAGGACAAATAGATAGAGAGAAAGGATCAGGAGGAAGCCTGGAACAAACAGCTCAGAAGCCACGAAAACAGAATTAGGGAAATAAACAATGCCATGAAACGTTCCAACGTCAGGATTATTGAAATCCCTGAAGGGGAGGAAAAAGAAAGAAGTCTAGAAGATATAGTGGAAGTAGTTGTCTATGAAAAATTTCCAATCTCACGAATGGAAACAACATTCATGTACTAGAGGCAGAGAGATTTCCTCCCAAGATTTTAGATTCTCAAAAGTCCTCACAACACCTTATAGTTAGAATGAAGAATTATGTTTCATGACAGACTCTCTTAAACGCAGCTAGGACAAAGAAGCTCCTTACGTACAGAGGAAATCCCATTAGAATAACGTCAGACCTTTCCACAGAGACCTGGCAAGCCAGGAAGGGCTGGCAAAATATATTCAGAGTACTAAATGAGAAGAACATGCAACCAAGAATACTCTATCCAGCAAGACTGACATTTAAAATGGATGGAGAGATAAAGAGTTTCGAAGACCAGCAAGGCTTAAAAGACTATGCAACCACCAAGCCGACACTGCAGGAAATATTAAGGGGGGGTCCTATAAAAGAGAAAAAATCCTAAGAATATCATTGAACAGAAATATAGAAACAATCTACAGACAGAAAGACTTCAAAGGCAACATGATGTCAATAAAAACCTATCTCTCAATAATCACTCTCAATGTGAATGGCCTAAATGTGCCCATAAAACGACACAGGGTTGCAGATTGGATAAAACGACAGGACCCATCCATATGTTGTCTACAAGAGACCCATTTTGAACCTAAGGATACACCCAGACTGAAAGTGAAGGGATGGAGAAACATCTTTCATGCCAATGGGCCTCAAAAGAAGGCCGGGGTAGCGATTCTCATATCAGATAAATTAGATTTTAAACTAAAGACTGTAGTCAGAGATACAGAAGGATGCTACATAATTCTTAAAGGGACTATCCGCCAAGATGATCTAACAATTGTGAATATCTATGCCCCCAATATGGGAGTACCCAATTACATAAGAAAACTTTTAATCAAGATAAAGAGTCATGGTCAAGATGGCAGAGAAGTAGCAGGCTGAGACTAAATCAGGTAGCAGGAGATCAGCTCGATAGCTTATCTAAACATTGCAAACACCTACAAATCCAACGGGAGATTGAAGAGAAGAAGAACAGCAACTCTAGAAACAGAAAATCAACCACTTTCTGAAAGGTAGGACTGGCGGAGAAGTGAATCTAAAACGACGGGAAGCTAGACTGCGGGGGGAGGGGCCACCTCCCGGCAAGTGGCAGAGGAACGGAGCACAAAATCAGGACTTTTCAAAGTCTGTTCCACTGAGGGACATTGCTCCAGAGGCTAAACCAGGGTGAAGCCCATGCGGGGTCAGCGTGGCCCCAGGTCCCGCAGGGTCACCGAAGGATCGGGGGTGTCGGAGTGTCACAGAGCTCGCAGGTATTAGAACGGAGAAGCCGGCTGCAGAGACAGAGCCGAGGACTGAACTCTCAGCTCGGGGTTACCTTGAACTGGTCGCGGGCTGGGTGAGCTTGGAGCGTGGCTGGAGACTGGGGATATGGGAGTGATTGGGTGCAGACCTCTGGGGGCGCACTGAGGAGTGGGGCCCCAGGCTCTTGGCTCCTCCGGGCCGGAGACTAGGAGGCCGCCATTTTCATTCCCGTCCTCCATAACTCTACAGAAAGTGTTCAGGGAACAGAAGCTCCCAAAGGTGAACAGGATCGGATTACTTAGTCCGGCCCCCGGTAAGGGTGGTGCAATTTCGCCTCGGGCAAAGACACTTGAGAGTCACTACAACGGGCCCCTCCCCCAGAAGATCAACAAAATATCCAGCCAGGACGAAGTTCATCTATCAAGGAAAGCAGGTTCAATTCCTAAGACAGCAGCACAATTCCAGAGGAGGAGAAAGCAAAGCACGGAACTCATGGCTTTCTCCCCATGATTCTTTAGTCTTGTGGCTAATCCAAAATTTTTTTTTCTCTTTTTTCAATTTTTTTCTTTTTTTCTTCTTCTGCTAAATTTTTTAAAACTTTTACCCTTTTCTTTTTAAACGTTTTTTTGACCAGTTTATCTAAATATATGTATTTTTTCTTTCTTTTTTATATTTTTTTTCTTTATTTTTTTTAATTTTTTTCTTTTTTTTTCTGAACCTCTTTTTATCCCCTTTCTCCCCACACCACAACTTGGGGTCTCTTCTGATTTGGTTACAGCACATTTTTCTGGGGTCTTTGCCACCCTTTTAGTATTTTATTTGATCCTTCATATCCTCTTATCTGGACAAAATGACAAGGCGGAAAAAAACACCACAAACAAAAGAACAAGAGGCAGTACCAAAGGCTAGGGACCTAATCAACACTGACATGGGTAGTATGTCAGATCAAGAGTTCAGAATGACGATTCTGAACGTTCTAGCCGGGCTCGAAAAAGGCATGGAAGATATTTTTTTTTTTAAAGATTTTATTTATTTATTTGACAGAGAGAGATACAAGTAGGCAGAGAGGCAGGCAGAGAGAGTGAGAGGGAAGCAGGTTCCCTGCCGAGCAGAGAACCCGATGCGGGACTCAATCCCAGGACCCTGAGATCATGACCTGAGCCGAAGGCAGCGGCTTAAACCACTGAGCCACCCAGGCGCCCAGGCATGGAAGATATTAAAGAAACCCTCTCTGGAGATATAAAAGCCCTTTTTGGAGAAATTAAAGAACTAAAATCTAACCAAGTAGAAATCAAAAAAGCTATTAATGAGGTGCAATCAAAAATGGAGGCTCTCACTGCTAGGATCAATGAGGCAGAAGAAAGAATTAGTGATATAGAAGACCAAATGACAGAGAATAAAGAAGCCGAGCAAAAGAGGGACAAACAGCTATTGGACCACAAGGGGAGAATTTGAGAGATAAGTGACACCATAAGACGAAACAACATTAGAATAATTGGGATTCCAGAAGAAGAAGAAACAGAGAGGGGAGCACAAGGTCTATTGGAGAGAATTATTGGAGAGAATTTCCCTAATATGGCAAAGGGAACAAGCATCAAAATCCAGGAGATGCAGAGAATCCCCCTCAAAGTCAACAAGAATAGGTCCACACCCCGTCACCTAATAGTAAAATTGACAAGTCTTAGTGACAAAGAGAAAATCCTGGAAGCAGCCTGGGAAAAGAAGTCTGTAACATACAATGGTAAAAATATTAGATTGGCAGCAGACTTATCCACAGAGACCTGGCAGGCCAGAAAGGACTGGCATGAGATATTTAGAGCACTCAACGAGAAAAACATGCAGCCAAGAATACTATATCAAGCTAGGCTATCATTGAAAATAGAAGGAGAGATAAAAATCCTCCAGGACAAACAAAAACTGAAAGAATTTGCAAACACCAAACCAGCTCTACAGGAAATATTGAAAGGGGTCCTCTAAGCAAAGAGAGAGCCTAAAAGTAGTAGATCAGAAAGGTACAGAGACAATATACATAATGGCACTAAATTCATATCTCTCAATAGTTACCCTGAATGTTAATGGGCTAAATGCCCCAATCAAAAGACACAGGGTATCAGAATGGATAAAAAAACAAAAGCCATCAGTATGTTGCCTACAAGAAACTCATTTTAGACGCGAAGACACCTCCAGATTTAAAGTGAGGGGGTAGAAAACAATTTACCATGCTAATGGGCATCAGAAGAAAGCTGAGGTGGCAATCCTTATATCAGATCACTTAGATTTTAAGCCACAGACTATAATAAGAGATGAGGAATGACACTATATCCTACTCAAAGTGTCTGTCCAACAAGAAGATCTAACAATTTTAAATATCTATGCCCCTAACGTGGGATCAGCCAACTATATCAACCAATTAATAACAAAATCAAAGAAACACATCAATAATAATACAATAATAGTAGGGGACTTGAACACTCCCCTCACTGAAATGGACAGATCATCCAAGCAAAAGATCAAAAGGAAATAAAGGCCTTAAATGACACACTGGACCAGATGGACATCACAGATCTATTCAGAACATTTCATCCCAAAGCAACAGAATACACATTCTTCTCTAGTGCACATGGAACCTTCTCCAGAATAGATCACATCCTGGGTCACAAATCAGGTCTCAACCGGTATCAAAAGATTAGGATCATTCCCTGCATATTTTCAGACCACAGTGCTCTGAAGCTAGAACTCAATCACAAGAGGAAAGCTGGAAAGAACCCAAATACATGGAGACTAAACAGCATCCTTCTAAAGAATGAATGGGTCAACCAGGAAATTAAAGAAGAATTGAAAAAATTCATGGAAACAAATGATAATGAAAACACAATGGTTCAAAATCTGTGGGACACAGCAAAGGCAGTCCTGAGAGGAAAATATATAGCAGTACAAGCCTTTCTCAAGAAACAAGAAAGGTCTCAAGTACACAACCTAACCCTACACCTAAAGGAGCTGGAGAAAGAACAAGAAAGAAACCCTAATCCCAGCAGGAGAAGAGAAATCATAAAGATCAGAGCAGAAATCAATGAAATAGAAACCAAAAAAACAATAGAAAAAACTCAATGAAACTAGGAGCTGGTTCTTTGAAAGAATCAATAAGATTGATAAACCCCTGGCCAGACTCATCAAAAAGAAAAGAGAAAGGACCCAAATAAATAAAATCACGAATGAAAGAGGAGAGATCACAACTAACACCAAAGAAATACAGACAATTATAAGAACATACTATGAGCAACTCTATGCCAACAAATTGGACAATCTGGAAGAAATGGATGCATTCCTAGAGACATATAAACTACCACAACTGAACCAGGAAGAAATAGAAAACCTGAACAGGCCCATAACCAGTAAGGAGATTGAAACAGTCATCAAAAATCTCCAAACAAACAAAAGCCCAGGGCCAGATGGCTTCCCAGGGGAATTCTACCAAACATTTAAAGAAGAACTCATTCCTATTCTCCTGAAACTGTTCCAAAAAATAGAAATGGAAGGAAAACTTCCAAACTCATTTTATGAGGCCAGCATCACCTTGATCCCAAAACCAGACAAGGATCCCACCAAAAAAGAGAACTACAGACCAATATCCTTGATGAACACAGACACAAAAATTCTCGCCAAAATACTAGCCAATAGTATTCAACAGTACATTAAAAGGATTATTCACCACGATCAAGTGGGATTTATTCCAGGGCTGCAGGGTTGGTTCAACATCCGCAAATCAATCAATGTGATAGAACACATTAATGAAAGAAAGAACAAGAACCATATGATACTCTCAATAGATGCTGAAAAAGCATTTGACAAAGTACAGCATCCCTTCCTGATCAAAACTCTTCAAAGTGTAGGGATAGAGGGCACATACCTCAATATTATCAAGGCCATCTATGAAAAACACACCACAAATATCATTCTCAATGGAGAAAAACTGAAAGCATTTCCGTTAAGGTCAGGAACATGGCAGGGATGTCCATTATCACCACTGCTATTCAACATAGTACTAGAAGTCCTAGCCTCAGCAATCAGACAACAAAAAGAAATTAAAGGCATCCAAATTGGTAAAGAAGAAGTCAAACTATCACTCTTCACAGATGATATGATACTATATGTGGAAAACCCAAAATACTCCACTCCAAAACTGCTAGAACTTGCACAGGAATTCAGTAAAGTTTCAGGATATAAAATCAATGCACAGAAATCAGTTGCATTTCTGTACACCAACAACAAGACAGAAGAAAGAGAAATCAAGGAGTCAATCCCATTTACAATTGCACCCAAAACTATAAGATACCAAGGAATAAACCTAACCAAAGAGCCTAAGAATCTATATGCAGAAAATTATAAAGTACTCATGAAAGAAATTGGGGAAGACACAAAGAAATTGAAAAATGTTCCATGCTCCTGGATTGGAAGAATAAATATTGTGAAAATGTCTATGCTACCTAAAGCAATCTACACATTTACTGCAATCCCTATCAAAATACCATCCATTTTTTTTTCAAAGAAATGCAACAAATAATCCTAAAATTTATATGGAACCAGAAAAGACCTCGAATAGCCAAAGGAATATTGAAAAAGAAAGCCAAAGTTGGTGGCATCACAATTCCAGACTTCAAGCTCTATTACAAAGCTGTCATCATCAAGACAGCATGGTACTGGCAGAAAAACATACACATAGATCAGTGGAACAGAATAGAGAGCCCAGAAATAGACCCTCAACTCTATGGTCATCTAATCTTCGACAAAGCAGGAAAGAATGTCCAATGGAAAAAAGACAGCCTCTTCAATAAATGGTGCTGGGAAAATTGGACAGCGAAATGCAGAAAAACGAAATTGGACCACTTCCTTACACCACAAATGAAAATAGACTAAAAATGGATGAAGGACCTCAATGTGAGAAAGGAATCCACCAAAATCCTTGAGGAGAACGCAGGCAGCAACCTCTTCAACCTCAGCCGCAGCAACATCTTCCTAGGAACAACAGCAAAGGCAAGGGAAGCAAGGGCAAAAATGAACTATTGGGATTTCATCAAGATCAAAAGCTTTTGCACAGCAAAGGAAACAGCTAACAAAACCAAAAGATAACTGACAGAATGGGAGAAGATATTTGCAAACGACACATCAGATAAAGGGCTAGTATCCAAAATCTATAAGGAGCTTAGCAAACTCAACACCCAAAGAACAAACAATCCAATCAAGAAATGGGCAGAGGACATGAACAGACATTTCTGCAAAGAAGACATCCAGATGGCCAACAGACACATGAAAAAGTGCTCCACGTCACTCAGCATCAGGGAAATACAAATCAAAACCCCAATGAGATATCACCTCACACCAGTCAGAATGGCTAAAATTAACAAGTCAGGAAATGACAGATGCTGGCGAGGATGTGGAGAAAGGGGAACCCCCCTCCACTGTTGGTGGGAATGCAAGCTGGTGCAACCACTCTGGAAAACAGCATGGAGGTTCCTCAAAATGTTGAAAATAGAACTACCCTATGACCCAGCAATGGCACTACTGGGTATTTACCCTAAATATACAAACATAGTGATCCAAAGGGGCACGTGTACCTGAATGTTTATAGCAGCAATGCCTACAATAGCCAAACTATGGAAAGAACCTAGATGTCCATCAACAGATGAATGGGTAAAGAAGATGTGGTATATATACACAATGGAATACTATGCAGCCATCAAAAGAAATGAAATCTTGCCATTTGCAATGACGTGGATGGACCTAGAGGGTATCATGCTTAGTGAGATAAGTCAATCGGAGAAAGACAACTATCATATGATCTCCCTGATATGAGGACATGGAGAAGCAACATGTGGGGTTAGGGGGATAGGAGAAGAATAAATGAAACAAGATGGGATTGGGAGGGAGACAAACCATAAATGACTCTTACTCTCACAAAACAAACTGGGGGTTGATGGGGGAGGTGGGGTTGGGAGAGGGGGAGGGGGGTTATGGACATTGGGGAGGGTATGTGCTATGGTGAGTGCTGTGAAGTGTGTAAACCTGGCGATTCACAGACCTGTACCCCTGGGGTTAAAAATACATTATATGTTTATAAAAAAAAAATTGGAAGGGGAGGCAAACCATGAGACTATGGACTCTGAAAAACAACCAGAGGGTTTTGAAGGGTCAGGGGTGGGAGGTTGGGGAACAGGTGGTGGGTAATAGGGAAGGCACCTTTTGCATGGAGCACTGGGTGTTGTGCAAACAATGAATATTGTTACACTGAAAAAGAAATAAATTTATATAAAGAAAAGATAAAGAGTCATGTTGATATGAATACAATAACAGTAGGAGATCTTAATATGCCTCTCTCAGAAATAGACAGATCATCGAAGCAGAAAATTAATAAAGAAATAAGAACATTGAATGAAACATTGGACCAGATGGACCTCATAGACATATACAGAACATTCCACCCTAAAACAACAGAATACTCATTCTTCTCAAGTGCACATGGAACCTTCTCCAGAATAGACCACATACTGGGTCACAAAGCAGGACTCAACCGATACCAAAAGACTGACATTATTCCCTGCATATTCTCTGATCACAATGCTTTGAAACTGGAACTCAATCACAAGGAAAAGTTCAGAAGGAACTCAAACACCTGGAAGCTAAAGACCACCTTGCTTAAGAATGCTTGGATCAACCAGGAGATCAAAGAAGAACTTAAACAATTCATGGAAACCAATGAGAATGAAGACACTTCGGTCCAAAACCTATGGGATACAGCAAAGGCGGTTCTAAGGGGGAAATACATAGCCATCCAAGCCTCCCTCAAAAACATTGAAAAATCCAGAATACACCAGCCGTCTCTACACCTTAAAGAACTGGAGAATCAACAACAAATCAAACCAACTCCACATGCAAGAAGGGAAATAATCAAGATTAGAGCAGAGATCAATGAGGTAGAAACGAGAGATACAGTAGAACGTATCAATGAAACTAAAAGCTGGTTTTTTGAAAGAATCAATAAGATCGATAAACCATTGGCCACACTAATCCAAAAGAAAAGAGAGAAAGCCCAAATTAATAAAATTATAAATGAAAAGTGAGAGATCACAACTAACACCAAGGAAGTAGAAGCAATCATCAGAAATTATTACCAACAGTTATATGCCAATAAGCTAAGCAACCTAGATGAAATGGATGCATTCCTGGAAAGCTACAAACTCCCAAAATTGAACCAGGAAGAAATTGACAACCTGAATAGACTGATATCTAGTAACTAGATTGAAGCAGTGATCAAAAACCTCCCAAAAAACAAGAGCCTAGTACCTGACGGATTCCCTGGGGAATTCTACCAAACTTTCAAAGAAGAAATAACACCAATTCTCCTGAAACTGTTCCAAAAAATTGAAGTAGAAGGAAAACTTCCAGACTCTTTTTATGAAGCCAGCATTACCTTGATCCCCAAACCAGGCAAAGACCCTACCAAAAAGGAGAATTTCAGACCAATATCACTGATGAATATGGATGCAAAGATTCTCAACAAGATCCTAGCAAACAGGATCCAGCAGCACATTAAAACGATTATCCACCATGACCAGGTGGGATTCATCCCTGGGTTGCAAGGTTGGTTCAACATTCGCAAAACAATCAATGTGATAGAACAAATCAATAAGAGAAGAGAGAAGAACCAGATGGTCCTCTCCACTGATGCAGAAAAAGCATTTGACAAAATCCAGCATCTGTTCCTGATGAAAACGCTTCAAAGTATAGGGATAGAGGGAACATTCCTGAACTTCATAAAATCTATCTATGAAAGACCCACAGCAAATATCATCCTCAATGGGAAAAAGCTTGCAGCCTTCTCATTGAGATCAGAAACACGACAAGGATGCCCACTCTCACCACTCTTGTTCAACATAGTATTAGAAGTTCTAGCAATGGCAATCAGACAACAAAGAGAAATAAAAGGTATCCAAACTGGCAAGGAAGAAGTCAAACTCTCTCTCTTTGCAGATGACATGATTCTTTATATGGAAAACCCCAAAGACTCCACCCCCAAACTACTAGAACTCATACAGCAATTCAGTAATGTGGCAGGATACAAAGTCAATGTACAGAAATCAGTGGCTTTCTTATACACTAACAATGAAAATACAGAAAGTGAAATTAGAGAATCGATTCCATTACTATAGCACCAAGAACCATAAGATACTTGTGAATAAACCTAACCAAAGAGGTAAAGGACCTGTACTCGAGGAACAACAGAACACTCATGAAAGAAATTGAAGAAGACACAAAAAGATGGAAGACTGTTCCATGCTATTAGATTGGAAGAATAAACATTGTTAAAATGTCTATACTGCCCATGCATTCTTAAGCTAGGTGGTCTTTAGCTTCCAGGTGTTTGAGTTCCTTCTGAACTTTTTCTTGTGATTGAGTTCCAGTTTCAAAGCATTGTGATCAGAGAATATGCAGGGAATAATATCAGTCTTTTGGTATCGGTTGAGTCCTGCTTTGTGACCCAGTATGTGGTCTATTCTGGAGAAGATTCCATGTGCACTTGAGAAGAATGAGTATTCTGTTGTTTTAGGGTGGAATGTTCTGTATATGTCTATGAGGTCCATCTGGTCCAATGTTTCATTCAGTGATCTTATTTCTTTATTAATTTTCTGCTTCGATGATCTGTCTATTTCTGAGAGAGGCATATTAAGATCTCCTACTATTATTGTATTCATATCAATATGACTCTTTATCTTGATTAAAAGTTTTCTTATGTAATTGGGTGCTCCCATATTGGGGACATAGATATTCACAATTGTTAGATCATCTTGGCAGATAGTCCCTTTAAGAATTATGTAGCATCCTTCTGCATCTCTGACTACAGTCTTTAGTTTAAAATCTAATTTATCTGATATGAGAATGGCTACTCCGGCCTTCTTTTGAGGCCCATTGGCATGAAAGATGTTTCTCCATCGCTTCACTTTCAGTCTGGGTGTGTCCTTAGGTTCAAAATGGGTCTCTTGTAGACAACATATGGATGGGTCCTGTCGTTTTATCCAATCTGCAACCCTGTGTCTTTTTATGGGCGCATTTAGGCCAACTGGAAAAACTGGCGGCATCACGTTACCCTATTTCAAGCTTTACTACAAAGCTGTGATCACCAAGACAGCGTGGTACTGGCATAAAAACAGACACATAGACCAGTGGAACAGAGTGGAGAGCCCAGATATGGACCCTCAACTTTATGGTCAAATAATCTTCGACAAAACAGGAAAAAATATACAATGGAAAAAAGACAGTCTCTTCAATAAATGGTGCTGGGAAAACTGGACAGCTATATGTAGAAGAATGAAACTCGACCATTCTCTTACACCGTACACAAAGATAAACTCGAAATGGATAAAAGACCTCAACGTGAGACAGGAATCTATCAGAATCCTAGAGGAGAACATAGGCAGTAACCTCTTCGATATCAGCCATAGCAACTTCTTTCAAGATATGTCTCCAAAGGCCAAGGAAACAAAAGCGAAATGAACTTTTGGGACTTCATCAAGATCAAAAGCTTCTGCACAGCAAAGGAAACAGTCAACAAAACAAACAGGCAACCCACGGAATGGGAGAAGATATTTGCAAATGACAGTACAGACAAAAGGTTGATATCCAGGATACATAAAGAACTCCTCAAACTCAACACACACAAAACAGAGAATCATATCAAAAAATGGGCAGAAGATATGAACAGACACTTCTCCAACGAAGACATACAAATGGCTATCAGACACGTGAAAAAATGTTCATCATCACTAGCCATCAGGGAGATTCAAATTAAAACCACATTGAGATACCACCTGACACCAGTTAGAATGGCCAAAATTAGCAAGACAGGAAACAACGTGTGCTGGAGAGGATGTGGAGAAAGGGGAACCCTCTTACACTGTTGGTGGGAATGCAAGTTAGTGCAGCCACTTTGGAGAACAGTGTGGAGATTCCTGAAGAAATTAAAAATAGAGTTTCCCTATGACCCTGCAATTGCACTGCTAGGTATTTACCCCAAAGACACAGATGTAGTGAAAAGAAGGGCCATCTGTACCCCAATGTTTATTGCAGCAATGGCTACGGTCGCCAAACTGTGGAAAGAACCAAGATGCCCTTCAACAGATGAGTGGATAAGGAAGATGTGGTCCATATACACAATGGAGTATTATGCCTCCATCAGAAAGGATGAATACCCAACTTTTGTAGCAACATGGACGGGACTGGAAGAGATTATGCTGAGCGAAATAAGTCAAGCAGAGAGAGTCAAGTATCCTATGGTCTCACTTATTCGTGGAGCATAACAGATAACATGAAGGACATGGGGAGATGGAGAGGAGAGGGAGTTGAGGGAAACTGGAAGGGGAGATGAACCATGAGAGACTATGGACTCTGAAAAACAACCAGAGGGTTTTGAAGGGGCTGGGGGGTGGGAGGTTGAGGAAGCAGGTGGTGGGTAATAGGGAGAGCACGTACTGCATGGAGCACTGGGTGTGATGCCAAAACAATGAACACTGTTATGCTGTAAATAAACATATAAAAAAATAAAGTTAAAAAATATTTTATTTATTTGAGAGAGAGCGAGAGAGAGACCATAGACAGGGGTGAGGGGCAGAGTGAGAGGGAGAAGCGGGGTTGCCACAAAGCAGGAAGCCAGACATGGGACTTGATTCCGGGACCCTGATATCATGACCTGAGTCCAAGGCAGACACTTGACTGACTGAGCCAACCAGGTACTCTTTAAAAGCCTTTATGATTGATGTCAACTGTCGATGCAAAATGAACAAATCTTCTTGAAATTTTAAAGAAAAAGGAAAAGAGCTTTATTTGAGCCCAAGTTAGGACAGCTGTCCAGGATGCACAATCTTCATTCATAAAGAAGAGAACGTTCTGGGGAAAGAATATTTAGTGCAGGGTTATATATACTTTATTTTTTACATAAAGTTACAAATCATTGCAATGAAAGACATTCCAGAAAGTAGCAGACATTATCTTATGCTTTTAGTATGTGCAATGCTGCATGGGCCCAATCTTATGGGAATTTCGGGAGGTTTTACTCTTATCTTTATATTTGAAATGTTTCATTTAGGTTATTTGCTAACAAAGCAGATGTACAAGGTATGCTTGTGGCAGAAATAGAACCCATGCTCTGAAGTTTGGTTAAATCATTCTGACGTTGGTAAAATGTGTAAAGTATAACTTCCCCAGGACCCCAGGAATAGGACCTATAATCCTTAAAGTTGAACATTTATTTTATTGCAGGCTAGAAAATAGTAATGCCTTTCACAAGGCTATACTTTAGTGTCTGCCTGCATATTTGTCACATATAAACCTGGACATTTTGTGAAACATTTATAAACACTGAAATATATTAATTGATAAAGTGAAACATCATTCCTGTGGAGTCCCCTGAGTAGCTGCTGACAGGTGTGTACAGTGATTTCTAAGTTATGTTTGCAGTGATAAATCTGAGACTCTCAGAAAAATTCCTTTATCCAGTCGTTAAGTATTTTCTGAAGCCCTACTATGTGCCTGCCAGGGACTGTGAGGGGCTGTGAGGGGCTGGGGATTTAGAAACTAAAGTTACCATCCCTACCCTTGGTAAGCTCAGCAAATAACACAAAACTTGTTAAGTGCTACGCTATCATCAAAAAGTCATCTGGAGGGTGCCTGGGTGGCTCAGTGGGTTAAGCTTCTGCCCTCTGCTCGGGTCATGATTTCAGGGTCCTGGAATCAGGGCCCGCGTCCCGCTCTCTGCTTGGTGGGGAGCCTGCTTCCCTCTCTCTCTCTGCATGGCTCTCTGCTTGCTTGTGACCTCTCTCTCTTTGACAAATAAATAAATAAAATCTTTAAAAAAAAAGTCATCTGGAGTTCTATTTGTTTACACACTTTACAAAGAGATATGTAAATACTTAGCCTATGAAAATGTCAAAACCATACTGCGAGGTCAAGATTACACTCCACGCCTGTTTGATGAGAGCCAGTTCTCCTACGGAGGGAGGGGGTGCCCCACAGCAGCAGAGACTTGGCCTTTCATGCTGGCCCTGGGCTTACCCAGGAAGAAAATGGACTGATGCAACATACAGAGAGTTCTAATCATGCTAGTAAAAAAAGAAAATATTTGGAGAGTTAATAAAAATAAATTAATAAAAAAATTAAAAATGCATAAGTGTCTTTTCTTTTTTTTTAAATCAGGAAAAAGTGTCATCCAGAGAATACACAATCCTTATCTCTCTCTCTCTCTCCTTCTCTTTCCCTGTGTTTTTGCATAGTTCAAGCCTTTGAGTTTGGATGACACTTAATGTATAATTTTAATTTCACTCTAAAATGAATTTTCTACATTTTACCAAGAATCAAAACACTGTGAGCCCTAGGAATTTGCAGTCTCCTGTTTCCTGCTGCCTGCTTTTAGTGAACACTTGCTGGCGTTGAAAACCTTAAGTAAACAAAATCAATCTTTTGAGATGAAACCCGTATCTGTGATTTGCCAATGGACTCTGACAGACACTATTATTTTCATAATGACATTTTCTAGCCCAAATGAAGCACATATTGAGTTGAACTCCTTTCTTTTATTTTGCATCAGATTAGAATGTAGTGCATGCCCATATAGCTTTAAACAAACTCGAATAAAAATTGAGGCTTGCCAAACAGATGTGTCAGGATCGACTATTTCTTTTACAAAGATTCATCTGGAAGTTTGCATTTGTTTACTCCTTATAGTCTGTGGCCTGTAATTGCTCCTTGAAGTGATCTTTCAAAACCCAGATTTAACTCTGAGGCTTGTTGTCCTTCCAAGTCTCCCCTCTACTTACTAAACAAGTGTCTCATCTTGGTAGGAAACCTCCTTCCAACAGAGAGGTGCTTGGCTCTTTGGTGGAATCCCGGTGGGGTACCATTGGACATCCGCACTGGGCTGATCCCTGGTGCGCACATATATATGGCCACCATGTGGCTGTCACCCCTCATCATGTGCCACCCTCCTCACAGTCTGCAGGCTCTTGGGGTCCCACTCCTGCACCAAGGTGTGTTGTTTTTTCTCTTTGCTCAGTCAGGGCTGGGCCTGAGAGATGGCGAGGATGTCCACTCTCCAGCGTGGTGAGGTTTGGGCTCTCACCTCCTCTGGGATGGCCTGGGTTGGAGCCTTGACAATCTGTGGTCCTAGGGCCAGCAATATTGACTTGGTTTGGGGGCCTGTTAGTAGTGCCAGATGCTGGGGCCCCACCATAAGCTTACTGGTCCGAAACTCTGGGGTGGACCCAGAGATCTATATTTTAACCTCCTGGGTTAGCCTCCTGGGAGGGGAATAGGGAGGTGAGGAAGCTGACAATAAAATAAAATAAAATAAAATAAAATAAAATAAAATAAAATAAAATAAAATAAAACAAACACAAAACCCAGATAAAATAGGTTTAGGGTAATGCCGGTGCTCAGCCTAAAATAATCCAGCATGAGGGAGATAGAACAGGAAAGGGCAATGTGAAGGCATGATGGCCAGGCCAGGCCTCTCTGAGGAGGCAACTTTGATGAAACCTGAGGGCAAAGCCGGCCTGTGTTCACCAGGAGGGGCCATCTCACCTGGGAGATATTGCTCAAGGTCGCTGGGCCCGCAGCAGGGTTTCTGACTCAGGAAGTCTGGGGTAGGGCCCTGACCCAGCATGCTGGATTGCCAACCTCCCAGCAGGTACTGTTGTTGCTGGTTGGGGACCCATTTTGAAAACCTTTGGTCTAGAGAGAACATTCCAGAAAGAGGACACTGCATTTGTTAAGACGGGGCCTTGGGGTGTGAGACCGGCCTCAGGGATTTAATTCTCTGGGCAAAGGAAAGTTATTGGTGAGCTGTGGCAGGGGAGGGTCTGATTTGCATTTATAAAAGATCCCTTGGGTGTTCTTGGCAGAATGGACTTGGGGGCAGCAGAGGTCCCTTAAGACATGGCAGTGGCCTGGGCCAGGGTGACCACCGGGGAGGCTTAAGAGACAGGTGTGGATATGGGCTATAGCATGTGGGTGCAGCTGATGGGCAGGGTGAGGCAGGGAGGAAGGGAGTTGCCCAGCATGATATCCAGCTCAGTAGTTGCCATGGTGACAGTGACGTGCTACTTATGCACCCAGAAGACTGGGGTAGGAGCAGTTTGCAGGTGGGGAGGAGGACTGCATTCTATTTCAGCTATGTCATCGTGGTTCACAATGAGGACGAGAAAGTCTCAGTGGGGATGTCAACTTGGCAGTGGGTATGTGAGTCTGAAACTAGGGAAGTAGTCAGGGTGGAGGACATAGTTTTGGGGAGCCATCGACAGAAAGGTGCTCTTTGATTGAAATCACCAAACTGGTTTGGTTATATGAGGGACTATTAGTACTCCTGCGGGTGTGTGTCTCAATTCCCAAATTCCCAGGCTTCTCCCAATACTCTCCTGAGCTCTGCCCAACTCTGGCTGCTTCCTCTTGAGGGGCGACTAGCCTGACCCCTTCCCCTTAGCATTGCTGGCACCCAGTTAGGAAAGAAGAAATCCCTGAAACCAGCTTCCTTCTCTATCTGCCACTGTGCTGGCCTCCAACATCAGCCATCTCTCCCTGTATCCGAATCCTTTGCTTAACCCCCTATACCTGCCTGGACAGGGTTTTAGCTTTGAATGCTTGGCTCTTTGGCCTCTGAGCCCTTGCCTCGCTGAGTCTGGGAGCCCCACTGAGCTTTGGGTCTTACACAGCCCTTCGCCTCAGCACCACCACAGTGACTCCGTGTCCCACCATGCGGAGCTGCCTTATCACCCAGTTACTGCTTCCACCCTTTTCTTTTTCTTTTTTCTTTAAAATTTTTTTTAAATTTTTATTTATTTATCTTTTTCAGCGTAACAGTATTTATTGTTTTTGCACTGCACCCAGTGCTCCATGCAATACGTGTCCTCCCTATTACCCACCACCTGGTTCCTCAACCTCCCACCTCCGCCCCTTCAAAACCTTCAGGTTCTTTTTCAGACTCCATAGTCTCTCATGGTTCACCTCCCCCTCCAATTTCCCAACTACCTTCTCCTCTCCATCTCCCAATATCCTCCAGGTCATTTGTTATGCTCCACAAATAAGTGAAACCATATGATACTTGACTCTCTCTGCTTGACTTATTTCGCTCAGCATAATCTCTTCCAGTCCTGTCCATGTTGCTACAAAAGTTGGATATTCATTCTTTCTGATGGAGGCATAATACTCCATTGTGTATATGGACCACATCTTCCTTATCCATTCATCCGTTGAAGGGCATCTTGGTTCTTTCCACAGTTTGGCGACCGTGGCCATTGCTGCAATAAACATTGGGGTACAGATGGCCCTTCTTTTCACTACATCTGTATCTTTGGGGTAAATACCCAGCAGTGCAATTGCAGGGTCATAGGGAAGCTCTATTCTTAATTTCTTCAGGAATCTCCACACTGTTCTCCAAAGTGGCTGCACTAACTTGCATTCCCACCAACAGTGTAAGAGGGTTCCCCTTTCTCCACATCCTCTCCAACACATTTTGTTTCCTGTCTTGCTAATTTTGGCCATGCTACCTGGTGTAAGGTTGTATCTCAATGTGGTTTTAATTTGAATCTCCCTGACGGCTAGTGATGATGAACATTTTTTCATGTGTCTGATAGCCATTTGTATGTCTTCATTGGAGAAGTGTCTGTTCATATCTTCTGCCCATTTTTTGATATGATTATCTGTTTTGTGTGTGTTGAGTTTGAGGAGTTCTCTATAGATCCTGGATATCAATCTTTTGTCTGTACTGTCATTTGGAAGGATCTTCTCCCATTTCGTGGGTTGCCTTTTTGTTTTGTTGACTGTTTCCTTTGCTGTGCAGAAGCTTTTGATCTTGATGAAGTCCCAAAAGTTCATTTCGCTTTTGTTTCCTTGGCCTTTGGAGACATATCTTGAAAGAAGTTGTGTGGCTGATATCGAAAAGGTTACTGCCTATGTTCTCCTCTACGATTCTGGTGGATTCCTTTCTCACGTTGAGGTCTTTTATCCATTTCGAGTTTATCTTTGTGTATGGTGTAAGAGAATGGTCGAGTTTCATTCTTCTACATATAGCTGTCCAGTTTTCCCAGCTGACCATTTATTGAAGAGACTGTCTTTTTTCCATTGTATATTTTTTCCTGTTTTGTCGAAGATTATTTGACCATAGAGTTGAGGGTCCATATCTGGGCTCTCCACTCTGTTCCACTGGTCTATGTGTCTGTTTTTATGCCAGTACCACGCTGTCTTGGTGATCACAGCTTTGTAGTAAAGCTTGAAATTGGGTAACGTGATGCCGCCAGTTTTGTTTTTGTTTTTCAACATTTCCTTATCAATTCGGGGTCTCTTCTGATTCCATACAAAACTTAGGATTATGTGCTCCAGCTCTTTGAAAAATACCAGTGGAATTTTGATCGGAATGCCATTAAAAGTATAGATTGCTCTAGGCAGTATAGACATTTTAACAATGTTTATTCTTCTGATCCAAGAGCATGGAATGGTCTTCCATCTTTTCATGTCTTCTTCAATTTCTTGCTTCCACCCTTTTCTAAAGTAGTTTAAATCATCAAGATTTGTAAGAGGATGGGTCCTTTTCATTTAAAAAACAAATTCTCCAAACCTAAGTTTAAGTTCAGTTCTTCCAACTTGGTTTTCTTTTTCCTTTTCCTTTTCTCCAATTGGAGGTGTTAGGCAGGTCTTTTGAGAACCATTCTGTGATTGTGCCTGTTTCTTTGGCCTCAATGTAATATCCCTTAGGATCCATTTAGCTATTAGAGTCACGCTAAGATTGATGAGCCACGAGTTCCCCTCACTGACTTTTTCGGGCAGACCAGAGTCTTAGAATTAAATGACTATACATGCTGTGCTGAAATATTCATTTGTAAGTTTAGTGTTCCTGTCTTCCCCAAGACAAAAATTTGATTTTGCATTCTAGTTCTTCTTCCTATTAACAAGCTCCGTTCAATTCATCATAATCTCTTACAGACAGTTCCAAATTTGAATGATGTCACCTGGGTGAGTCATGCTTAATGGAATGCTCAGTTGGTCAATACATTGGTTCTGTACAATCTAAATTAAAGTAAACTTGAGTTCAAGTCTCACAGAGCACCTTCAGCTAGTGATGGAAATTTTAAAGACCAAGCTGTTTTTGGTTGATTGTACATCACCAGCCTATCCCAGTTCACAGGCTCATCGTGGAGAATATCAGTGTTTTGAAAGCAGTATGATTTTCTCAGGTGCTAAGAAACACTAAGGAATATTAAACTGCTAAATAGTATCTAAGTAGACTGAAAAAGCAGATACTGTTTTTAAAGAGCCTCAGTAATCCTCTGAAACTACCTGGAACATTAGGAGAAGTTTATTTATTTTATGTGAATCAGAGGAAAGAGGATACTAAATTTGGCAGGGACAGTGGCATTTTGAACATTTTAAGGCCACATTTGGTAAAATGAGTACCTGTCTTGCATAGGAATGATAGAGTGTTATTGTGCTGGCATTTTAATGGAAACTTAAGTCAAGTTTGCTGAGATGCTGATAGTACATATCTCACTCCAGACTCCTTTCCAAGATAGCACTTTCCTCCTCAGAGCCTAGTAACAAATAATTGATTACCCTCCCCCACTCATGTTAACTTACATTTTTGAGTGATTGCTCTGCAGTGGACACTAATATAGGCCTTGAGGTACCAGTTTGGATAACGTAGTGCCCCCCGTCAATAAGAAGTGAAGAATTTGGTGGTGGAGATATATGTGTAATTAATACTATATGGTTAGTATAGGGGCACTTTGCATGGATGTAAAGCCTAGGGGGCTCTGAGATAATGGTAATTCCTTGAAGCTGAAACTTTGGAAAGGGTAGACCAAGAGTGAGCCCAGAGACCTTAAGTAGATGGGTTGAGATGAGATGAGAAATTCCTTCCACAAAAAGCTTGGATTTGGCTTTTATCTTCTAAAACAATGGTTAGCTACTGAAAGATTTCAAGCAGATGTGTAAGTCATCAAATTTTTCATTTGAAAAGTCCTTCTGGAAGTAGTGTGGAAGATGGACTAGGAGGAACTGGGGTAGGAAGACCAGTAGGGAAGGGCGTGACATACCAGGGGAGAGGTGGTGAGAGTCTGGAGTCAGGCAATGTTGGGGGTGGGTGGGTACAGTATAGAGGTTGAGTCAAGAGTTATGAGTAAGGAGAGAGCAGTAGATGCCTGGAGGGAAGAGTTATAGTGGGAAGTGTGGATCTATGTGAGGAGTTCCCCAGAAATATCTTGTCACTGGAAACATGAGTTTGGACTTGAGAAGAGGTTGGGGATAGAGTTAAGTATGAGGAAGTCACTATGTGGAGTTGGCACATAATCTATTGATGGGGGTAGGCTCTCCCTGGAAGAGAGTTGAGACTAGGGAAGAGGAGCGGTCATTAAGAAGGAACTGACAATGCTGATGGCAGCAGAAACAGAAGGAGAAAAGACATATTGTCTTAGGTGACACTCTGTAGTGAGCTTCCTCTACATTATCTTATTTCTTTTTTTATATTTAATTTTGTTTTTTCAGTATTCCAAGATTGATTGTTCATGCACCACACCCAGTGCTCCCTGCAATATGTGCCTTCCTTAATACCCACTACTGGGCTCACCCATCCCCCCACCCCCTCCCTTATTTCTTTCTTGCATTTTCCCTGTCAAGCAGGAATGTCCCCAGCTGATGGAGAGGAAATAGGATCAGAAGGTGAGGTGGATGGTCTCTGGGATGACTGCCATGAACACCTTGGAAGCTGATGCTGCTTTGCACGGAAAGGGCAAGATCTGGTTCTTCTCCCTTGAGTGGTACTCATGTGAGGCACTTGATTATCAGAATGTGGTGTGTGTGTGGGGGGATATTGGGACGCTCAGGAAACCAGGTTGTAAGAGATCTTGCAGCACCTGCCCAAGTCTCCAGGAATGTTCCCTCTCTGAATGGAGCCCACATCATGTGGAGAAATCACATGGAGATTCACACAGGGATGCTCCTGTGATGGCCCAGTGAGCTCTCGGGCCAGAGCCAATGTCACTGCCGGCTATGATCATGGTATCTGAGTCCAAGTTCTTGCTTGTGTTCTGAGCTGCTTCATCCATGCTGCAAGGGTGCAAAGATGCTACTACAAGCAGGTACACATTCCTACAAAATGCGCAGAGCATAGTTGTTATGCACAAATATTTTCCTAAATATTCAGAATAAAAATTATACCATGGATAGACTCTAAAAGAATAAAAATAAAATATCCATTAGGATTTTCTACCCCCTGACCCGTGCCCCTCATAGTGGTGATTTAAGAAAGGAAAGAGCCCTTCAAGATCCCTATGACATTTCAGATTGTTTATGAGTAATATATTAGTCGGCTAAGGCAGCTGTAAAAAAGTGCACAGATTAGGGGCTTAGACAGCAGTCATCTATTGTCTCATAGTTCTGGAGGCCTAAAGTCTGAGATCAAAGTGTCAGCAGAGTTGGTTCCTTCTAGGATTGTGAGGGAAAATCTGTTCCTTGCCTCTTGCCTGGTTTCTAGTAGTTTCTGGCCATCCTTCATGTTCCTTGTTTTGTAGATGCCCCACCCCCATCTCTGCCTTCATGTTCCTGTGGTATTCTCCCTATGTATGTGTCTGTGTTCAAGTTTTTCCTTTTTATAAGGACATCAGTGATTAGATTGGGCCAATCTTGATGACCTCATCTTAGTTAATTACACCTTCAACAGTCTTATTTCCAAATAAAGTCACATTCTGCTCTACTGGGAGTTAGGACCTCAGTATATGCATTTTGGGGAGACACAATTCAGTCTGTAAAAAATAGCACTAATTGAGTGTGCCTTGTGGAAAGTCTTTCCCGGGATATCACCCAGAGCCACAGATGCCACCATCTTTAGTGTGCTGGAACTGGGGTCATAGAGGAGGTCACAGTAGCTAAAAAGGATCCCAGGTTATTTGGAGAGACAGAAATACACAGAACCATAGCAAATAGTATAAGAGAGACATGAGCTAGGTACCCTGCTTAAAGAAGGGAGTACTACCTTCTGCTTGGGGCAGTTAGGGAGAGCCTCCAGGAGTGAGAATTCACCTGGTGAGCAAAGTACATTTCAAAATGAGGAAATCACCTGCGCAAGAGTCAGGAGCAGCAGGGATTGTGGGTGGATAGCCCAAGGGAAGCGCTAGAGCCGGGAGGGCTGTGTGGGCGCGTCTTACTCAGAGACGGGGATTTAGACTTGAATATCAGAGAAGATACCTAGTATTTGTGTGCATTTTTTCTATTAATTTTTAATAGCATATTTTATTGTTGCTGTTAAAAACTGTCACCTATACATATCTGCATTAAGAACACGTAGATTTGATTTCCCTTTGCAGTACATGGGGCTGATTTTTACTCCCACTATAAAGTTGGAAACGGGTTCGAGGATGAGACCTCTGAGTGGGGCTGGCTTTCAGGTGAGAGGGTGGCCCTCCAACTAGATGTGCATTGCTCTGCCTCTCACACTCCTTCCTTCTTGTGGGTGCCTGCATAATGGAGGCACCTCGTGGCTTTAGCCACCTGCAATTCACTCTCACCAGCAGTGATCACTGGTTGTACTGCGGGGGAACCCTGTGCGCATGCGCCCTGCTCAGCACTCCGACAGCATCTCCTGACTTAATACAGCACTCTACGGAATGAGGCACTGGGGCTTGCTCCGTTTGACTGATGAGAAACAGAGGCTCAGAAAGAGAAGTCAGAGAAGGACGTTGAAGGGCTTCAGGGCCCGGAGGAACCCCCGAGCATATTTGCCAGGGAAGAAAATGAGGCCCAACCTGGTACAGGGAATTGCCAAAGTTACAGCCAGGGGCCCGAGCAAGCAGGCAAATGAAGCCCAGACCCAAGCCACTCTTCAAACTTCCTGAGCTGTTTTTAGGTTCCAGCACTCAAGCTTCATGTCATCTTCTGTGACTTTACCATAATGATATCCAGAAACAAACAGCTTTTTTCACTCTTGACATTTGTCTTGTTTTCCTTAAAAAATGTCAGGACATTTAATAGTTTAAAGTGTCCTGCCTAATAAGTATGCAAAGTGAAGAATCTGCTTTGGGTAATGATGCGTCAGATTTTAGAGTTGGAAGGGCCCTTCAAGACCTCTGACCCAACCTCCTGCTCTAGGAAGGCAGTTCCCAAGTCTTAACATATCAAGACCAGCCATGTGTAAAGCTGTTGACACATCTGGCAAAGCACAGACAGCTCTTCTTCCCATTCACCCGCAAGAAAGTAAGCTTCAGAGATGCTGGCAGTTTGCTCAAGGTCACATAGTGTGTGGTCATGTGAGTCCCACCCTGATATTCCCTCTCCTTGGGCATTTTCCCCTACTTTTTCAGGGTCACAGCACCCACCTGCTTCAAGTCCATCCACATCAGTTACTCCTATGCTTCTGCCTCATAGAACCTGCACAAGACTTTTGTTACACTTCCTATAGCTTGCAACTCCAAGTACATTTCTGCAACTCCTTGTGAATGCTGCCTCCCACTTACTTGGAAGAAGCTGAGCATGTTTTGTTCACCCCTGTAATCTCCTGGTACAGCAGAGCCCCTGACATGCACTGGGACTGTTTGCAGGATGAAAGAATCCAGAGCTCCCCTCCGAACACTCCGCTTTACTGCTTCCTAGTGCTGTCGTTGGTGAAAAAGGACAACAACCCGAGCTTCTGTGTAGCTGTGAGGACCTGATTCCATTCCTGTCCCACTGTGGGCTTTCCTTGCTGCCTTTCCCCCTCTTCCCATGCATGTTGCTGCTTAAGTCAATAATGAAGTATGTTAGAATGATGCATGCTGATCATTTAACCTGAGGATTTTGAAGATTTTTTTCAGATTCCAGTATAAAAAGTCATGAGCTGTTCTTCTCTGACAACAACCCTGGCCCACTGGTCCAGATCCTGTGATGTTTGCCTTCAGTTGACACCAAAGGACAAATAGATCCAGACTCAAGATTTTCTGCTACTAACTTCAGTCTTTCAGGTTTCCATGGAAACAGATGTTGGCTTGACCAGAAACATGGCACACTATTTTTTTTTTTTTTTTTAAATGGGGAAACTGCTGAGTTCTGACGTTGACAATTTGATTGGCAAAGACATAAGAGGCTGCTGGCTATCAAGTGAAGGACTACCCTCATTTCTTTTGGTGGGGGCTTCCTTGGTGGTTCCAACTTGCTACCAGAATTATGTGTTGCCACCCTTGTTTCCAAAAAGTAATGACAAGCAAATATGTACACACTATTCAGTGGTCTCTTTTCGCAAATTTTGCTTTCTCCTTGCTGGCTGTTGGCTCATTTTTTAAATGGTTAATTCTTTCTTGATTCTTTCCTTCCTACTTCCTTCCATTTCCTTTTTTTCCCTCTCCTATTCATAGACCCCAAGACTCAAAATGGAAGATCTCTAAATGTCTTCTGTCTTTCCTCTCCTACCCCTTCTCCACCATCCAATGCTTTTTCCTCCTTTCTAGCACCTCTGCCAGGTGTCTCTTCTTCCCCCAAGGACTCAGACTCCTAGATTTCTATAGAAAGGAGGTACTTTGTGGTTACTACCACAGAATAGTAATGTGTCAGAAAAAAAAAATGGCTAAGGTAGGCAGAAAATGTAGATGTTCTTAAATGGTGAAGGAAACCCAGAGAAATGGCTGGATAAAGGAGCAAGTAGCACAGAATGCTCTAGATGCCGGCATGGCTCTCAGTTCCCTAGAGCTCCCCAGTGGGCAACCAAGGAGTTGTTCAGGTGCAGGCAGCGCTCCATCAGATTCTCATGGACGTCTCTGGGAGGTCCATACCTCCTGGCTCACATTTCCTCTTGTTGTCGTGGAGACTTTCACAAATACTTGTTCACTCAGGGGACAAAGAATAAGCACAAAATCAAGAGTCTATTCCTGAAGCATCACTGTTGTATAAAACAGTAGATATTATTTCCATCCAATTATAACATCCTAACTTAACCTATGAGGAAACGGGCTCAGAGAGGTGGCTGGCTTGCCCAGGTTCACAGTCAACAGCATAGCAGTTCAGGTTTTCAGACTCTCTTCTAGGCCTTCCTGTGCTGTGATCTCAGGCTTCTCCCCTCTGCCCAGGCTGTTCCACTCCTGCCCATTTGTCAAAACCAATCTGCAAGTGTGGCCCTTTGATCACAACGCAGAAGAGCTGGGCAGATCTTTGCATCCCGGGGTAGCTCTGTGCCCATGTGCTGGTGCTTTACTGAAAGCTGTCTTATGATCTTGCATCACACTGAGTTCATAGATCACTATCATTTCAGTTAAAGGACTAACACTGGCTCTTAATATTAAACTGAACTCTTACCAAGATACAGTCTGGAATTGGAAATCAAGTACAGCTTCCTGTTTCTTCCTAAATTTTCTCAATTTGTTGTTTCTGCTGAAGTGGACTTGCACTCAAATGCCAGCATGATATAATTGATGGAGTAAAATTACATTAAAAACATGAGTTAATGGAAGGAATATTAGGTGCTGTGCAAATTGGGTTATATTGAAAATGTCCTTGCTTCTTACAGAAAAATAGTCTAAAATAGAGCACCTTTTATCATAAATAAATGATTTACATATGGACGTTGAATTAAAAGCTGTAGATCAGAGCAAAAGTACAAAGTAAAATATTCTATGTATGTCAGGGATAAGTTCAAGACTATAGGGATAGGATGCGACTGCCATTTGTAAATGTTTCCTGGTCTTGAACTTTAATTAGACATGTAACATTGTCTCAGTCAATCCTATTTTCTAGATTTTGGCATTCACATCTAAGACAAAGAGCTAAGTCTATGCTGAATGGTACCAAAGACCTCTCTAGTGCAAACATTCTGTTTTGTTATGGGAAAATGCATACAAATGGGGTGATAATTAGTTGGGTTTGGGGGATTAGCACTTTAAAACTTGGTAAGTACCTTATTGAACTGTCTAGAGCCATGCTATTGCTGTTTCACTTCAGAAAGCACATTTTTTAAAATTAGAATGAAAAGCAACTTTCTATATCTGTTAAAGAGGAGGATGTCCTCATGTGATATTCACCCTTTCCAAACACCCACAAGCTGAATGCAGAGCTCTACAAGGTCAGCTTCACAAGGGTTAACAGATGTTAATTTTCACATCATGCTATTTATGAGACATTTCATATCAGCAAGACTTTAAATGATGTTAAGAAAACCACTCGCATTGACATTATCTGGGGCTACAGAGCACTTTCTTATTTTATCTCCTCAGACCAGGGAGAGGCTCCTATTTTGAATTATGTCACCAGCTTAAAGAGCAGCACTTTTACCCAAAGGACAAATTAAAAGAAGAGTTGCCAACATTGTCATTGTGTCAACTTGATTAAAACACAGCCAATAAATATAAAAAAAAAAAAACCTCTGGAATAAAGGGAGAGCTTCAGGTATTGCTTACAATAGATCCCAAACCAAATAATAATTAAAAACAGAAGCCAAGTAATCGATCAAGTAAGATGTCATTACTTTGAGAATTCATAGTTTTTGATAATTAAATGTTAGACCATCTTTCTTTTTTTCAAAAGAAAAAAGCTCATTGAATAGAAGAAGATAATGTGATAGAGGGACCCAAGCTGATATCCTTCAGATTTCAAAGCTGTGCGTTTTGGAAGGCAATGTGGGTGCATGACCAACTTCCTCAGGTGAGCTAGCTGAATGTCCTTCTTAAAACCAAACATATTTTAAATGTGTATAACAGTTGAAATTATTGAAGCCCTTTCAGGAATATATATCATGGTTTCCTGAATTGGCAGACAGGTATATTGACCATGGTTCTAGCTTCTATAAACTTGGTGCTTTAACATCTACTCTGAGCACAAACACTGAACACACGTCATTCTGAATAACCTGATAATATGCCGGAGTCACTTTGCCTTGGCCTCTTGCTTCCCTCATCGCCTCTCCCACACCTTGGGAAGAGTTCCACACCAGGGGACACATTTTTCAAATACAGACCAAATGAATCCAGAGTCTACATCCCCAACAACCTCTCTTGTTGGTCTCTCATACTCCCTGCCACTGCACTTCTGCTCTCACCCCAGGCTGGGTATCAGACAACTAGGACAGCCCATATGTTCCAAAGCTCAATGAAATTATTCAAACTAGCCAACTCTAAACATATCTTGCCTCTTCCTTCCTCTGGAAACTTCAATAAAGTGTCTTGCACATAGTTTCTCCCTCTGCTTGTGGACAGATACTGGGGGTTCCCTGAGCAACTCCCACTGCATGATATGTATTCCCTCTCTTGGAATCTGTGAATATAATTGACTATTTTTTGGATGAGAATTGCCTTCTGATCTGTTGGCCTTACCACACCTAGATAATAATAAAACCTATTAAAATATAGGGTAAGTAGTCGAAAAGAAGCTGAGGAGCCAATCCTTATAAGGTACAGAATTATCTCTAACATCCTGGCACAGTTTTTTCTATCTTTTAGCTCTGGGCTTTGTCCCTGCATGATACCCTAGTAGGATGTGTGGTGGAATGAGGAAAAGAAATCTAGTTGGGGGTATATGGGTGTGATTTGGACATTGCTCAGGCTCTTTTTGCTTACCTCTCTTGCTTGGGCATTTGCTAGTCCGTTATCTGGACATTTCCGATAACTGCAGTTTAAAACCCTGGTATTTCAGAGAATATGTCACTTTACCCCATTTCCCAATTGTGAATAAATCCTCACCATTGCTCCGCTACTTGTGACTGCCACAACTTTAAAAGAGTTTGGTTTCAACTTCACTTCCCTTAGGTTGGGTCCGTGTTTGTCTGTTCCACAGCTGTGTTCCCAAGGTCAGTGTAATGTTTCACACAGAGTTGGTACTAGCTACATATTAACTGAACAAATACATGAAAAAATTGTTCAACTATTAAATCAGGTCATCTCAAATCCATCCAAAAGTTTATATGGAATGGGTACACAGAACTCTGTGGGTTTCTATGGTAGACTGAATAAGGGTGCCCCCAAAAGATATCCTTGTTCAAATCCCTGACCTGTGAATGTTACCTTATATGACAAAAGACCTGTGCTTTTGCATTGCAGCTATGATTAAGTGCAGAATCTTGAGGGGGGAGATTATCCTGCCACTTGGGTCCTAAATCCAATTGCAAGTGTCTATAAAAGAGAGGCAGAGAGAGATGACATCACAGAAGAGAGGGAGGCAATGTGACCAAGGGGGCGGGGATGGGAGTGATGTGTCTACACCACAGAACACCAAGGCAGCTGGTTGAGGCAAAGACGGATTTTCCCCTAGAGACTTCAGAGGGAGCATCATTCTGCTGACAACTTTATTTCAGATTCTGGCCACAAAAATGTGACAGGATAGATTTCTGTTGTTTTAAGTCCCAAATTTATCATAATTTGTTACAGCAGGCTCAGGAAATGAATAGAGTTACTGAGGGAAACTGTTAGGTGTTTATAGAGATTTCTTAAAGCAGAAACTGTACGGTTTTATTGTGGAGTGGTCAGATGATAGCAACTAGATTTGGTGGCCTATAGACTTTCCAAGAAATTTTGTTTTAATTCTGAGAGAATCATGTTTACTTGGCTTCATTTTCTTTCCTCATGTAAATAAGCTTGGTAAGTCATGGAAAAGGACAAATATATGTAAGTAGACCTGGACCTCCCACAAATTTAATGTACTTTAATTCCTATCATATTTACTCCATTCTAATACCTCCCAATCTGTCATTTAAATAATAGGGAAGAAATGCTTTGAAATTCATTTTTTGTCATTATATGGAAATTTATTTATTTACGGACTGTGTTAGTACTGGAAAAATTGATTCAAGAAAACTTGTTGAATCTAGTGGATGACCTTTGAAGGGAATGTGGATAAAGTGGATTTTTTAATAAAACCTTGTGCAATCTCAGAGAAGATATTAACATTTTATTTTGTATGGCATTATCCTGCTTTTTTGGGTCAATTAATTTATTACAAAACCACTGATGCTTATTGTCACTATTGTTGTTTTTAAGATTTTATTTAAATTCCACTGAATTAACATACTGTGTAATGTTAGTTCAGGTGTACAGTATAATGACTCCACACTTCCACGCAACACCCACTGCTCATCACAAGTGCACTCCTTAGTCTTTGTTTTTTTTTTTTCCTCAGAGTAAACTTTATTAAAGTTACTTTTCCAGAAAATATATTTAGTAAATACACAATACAGCAACAAACTGGGCTTTATATGCCTTTGATTTTAAAGTAATCTTCAATGATGTTGATCAGGAAATTCTTTCATTGGTGGAATTACTTCTCCAGTCTCCAGAGTTGTATCACCTGGGAATATCCTGGGCTTCCTTTCAACAATGCCATATGGTTTTGTATTCACATGATATTTAATATAATAATGAATAATCCAGGCAGGTATAAGTACATGAGTAAAAGCAAAGACACTGTGTCGATATGCCTTATAAATCACATTCTTCCAGGAGGTCTGTTCCCGCAAAAACGTATTCCAGAATTTCTCCATAGGCGATATCCGCTGCGAGGGCAGCACCGGCTTCCGGGAGCTCAGCTCCTGGTCTTTTAGCCATCGCCTTCTCAGCTGTTGGAGCTGTTGCAACCGCAGTTTCTCATCTGGCGTGTACCCCGAACATGTCGCCACTGGTACCAAGGCAGGACACGGAGCGCCCCTGACCAGGGTCTTGTCACTTACCCCGTCTTTGTTGTTTTTTAAATGGTCCAAGTAAGATGAAGTTATAAAATCTTAAAAAAAACCTGGTCCTTAAATGTGAAATACACTTAGGGAAAGAGTATATCTTATCTGATCATTTTGGTATGAAATGTTAGAATTTTTGGAATTAGATTCACAAATATGTCCAAATCACATCCTGTATTTTCTTTCTTTCTTTTTTTAAGATTTTATTTATTTATTTGACAGAGAGAGATAACAAGTGGGCAGAGAGGCAGGCAGAGAGAGAGAGAGAGGGGAGGAAGCAGGCTCCCCGCCAAGCAGAGAGCCTGATGCAGGGCTTGATCCCAGGACCCTGAGATCATGACCCAAGCCGAAGGCAGAGGCTTAACCCACTGAGCCACCCAGGCGCCCCCACGTCCGTATTTTCTTGTCTCCCAGGCAACTGCTAGAGCACCTTTGAATTTTCTTTGAAAAAAAAAAAAAATCAATGTCTTATATAATAGGCTGACAGTCAACAAGACAGAACATATGATTGTTTTGCCATTTTAAATAACACAATTTTGTTGCACAGATTACATAGAATGTAAAAATTGATAGAGAAATAAAGCTTCAAGAGATATAATATCAATATGCTACGTTTTAGTGAAAGTTATACACAAAAGTTTACTAGGTGATGTTTCTTTCCTTAATATAGGATTTTTTTTTTTTGGAAAACTTCTTATCTGGGATAGTCTTTTCACCAGGAGCCTGAGTTGCTAGGTTATTGTTAGGTCTCACTAGTCTTCAGCCTATATTCTCTGTCCAGGTTCTATTCAATATAGATATGTTGTCAGAGACAACATATCTAGCAGGATTCACTATCCTCTAGCTAGAGAAACTCTTGCAGAGAAACTAACTGTTTTTCTTTGGTAATGAAGGTCAAAATGCCTCTTCTTTGTTAAAGAAAGACTGTGTCTTTATCCTAGAGGACACATTTGTGCCCAGTTGGTTGGTGACTGAAAGGTCTCCAATCTGAACCTACCTTAACTTTTCTCCTTTTGGTCAGCTCCATTGGAACTTGCTATTTCAGAATATGCTTCTCATAAGCTTTGTTTTTCCTTTATGGAGTTTCCTAAGGAGATAGCCTGTGTCTTACAAAGTTAAGTAGATAGCCAATACATGCATTTATCTTCTCAACCAATATAAATGATTTCTTTAATAACATTTCTACCAAAGTTATTGGTAGAAACAATTGTGGGAACAGTGATGTGAGTAAAAATTGTCTTCCAGGTTTCTGGCTAAGACACCTGATGAGTGTTTGTGATATGTGGTGAAGAGAACATGAAGTGAAACAAGTTTACTGGAGAAAATGGTGAATTATGCTTTGATATATTGAGTTTGCATATGGAGAATATATGAAGCCTTGCAAATCAATGACATTACCTAGGAATGCAGTGTAAGATGAGAAAAAAGATTGCCTGTCATTGAATCTTGAGGAGCATTTATAGGCAAGAAAGGACTATTCAAGGAGGAGGTGTCTACATCACAATGAATGGCAAAAGAGATGAAATATTTAATTCATTCACTTATTCAGCACATATTATTGAGTGCCTAATATGTGTCAGACGTAAACTTGACAGTGTATTAAAAAAAAGAAAATGGTCAAATAAATGCATTTTGGACCTAGCAGTCATTGGTGACTTTCAGAAGAGAAGTTTCGCTGGAGTGGTGGGAGTAAGACCCAGATGGTGGATTGAAGATGGAATGGGAGATAAGCAAATTGGACAGTGAATGATAATAGGTTTTCAAATAATTTGATTATGATTGAAAAAGGACAGAATGATGAAGGAACTCTGGAATTGCCTGTAAAAAAAATGGCAAAACTATCAAAATTAATATTTTCGGGACTCAGGAATTTAAAGAAATCTGGGGAATGCTTATCCAAGAAAAATATTGAATCTTGCTAAAACAGAGGACTTTGTGGCATTTTTCACTTACTTATGCTCCATTGCCTGCTCTGTAGTTTCGTAATAGCCTTGAAAACAAAGCCTGTATTTCTAGCACTGGGGAAAGTAGAGAGGACCTGATTCAGAAAGAATTTCAGTTGTTTATTGTAGACTATTTCATGGTTCCCTGGAAAGACCTTGGTTGAAAGGCTTTTCATTTTATCCCCACACTCAGAACACACTCAGTGCTAAAGATGCTACCACAGGATGTTCCTCAAAAATGTGTCTAAGAAAATGTTTTAGTTGCTGCTGCCTGAAGTGAGAGATAGCAGGTGAGGCAAAAAAACAGACTAAGCAAAAAGCTGAGGACAAAAGCGTGGTGAATGAAGTTTTTAAAAGTACTTTGGGAAATTCTAACATTCCTGAAAATCCAGAAGGGCTTTCATATACCCAAGGGCTGTGCATATGCTCAAAAAAAAAAAAAAAAAAAAAAAAAGGAAAATACTGTATGCTCTCAATTCTGGCTGAGTTTCAGGCTCTTTGGTAGGAGAAGTGAATGTTAACAGAGTTGTAAACTGTTTGATTAAGTGTTGAAGTTATGCCCCCGTATTCATGGACAGTCCCTCAACAAAGACTGAGAGATTTTTTGGTTCCAGGAATTTAAGAAAAAATATCTCTTGTCTAATCATTATCTAACTACCATGCTGAGAAGACTTCACACGAAATAGAGAATACAGAGAATACAGACTTTACAACATTAGATCAGAAAAGTTACTAAATAAACAAAAAACAAAAAGCAGTGATAAAAACTTTGGGAGGGAATGAAAATATAACCTCCAAAGTAGTCATATTCTAATATTAAAAATATTCAGTTTCCAAACAAAAAATCGAGACTTGGAAAGAAACAATTAATGGCCCATACATATATATTTTTTTTACATAAACATATAATGTATTATTTGTTTTACACAATTCACAGCACTCACCATAGCATAAACCCTCCCCAATGTCCATCACCCATATGCCCTTTCCCTCCCATCCCCCTCCACTCCAGCAACCCTCAGTTTGTTTCCTGAAATTAAGAGTCTCTTATGGTTTGTCTCCTTCCCCAGTCCCATCTTGTTTCATTTTCCTCTCCCTTCCCCCCCATGACCCCTGGCTCTGCCTCTCAAATTCGTTATATCAGAGAGATCAAATGATAATTGTCTTTCTCTGTTTGACTTATTTTGCTTAGCTTAATACCCTCTAGTTCCATCTACATTGTTGCAAATGGTGAGATTTTGGGTTTTTGATGGCTGCATAGTATTCCATTTTGTGTGTTTGTGTGTGTGTGTGTGTGACATCTTCTTTATCCATTCATCTGTTGATGGACATCTAGGTTCTTTCCATAGTTTGGCTATTGTGGACATTGCTGCTATAAACATTCGGGTGCACGTGCCCCTTCAGATCACTACATTTGTATCTTTAGGGAAAATACCTGGTACTGCAATTGCTGGCTTATAGGGTAGCTCTCTTTTCAACTTTTTCAGGAATCTCCTTACTGTTTTCCAGAGTGGTTGCACCAGCTTGTATTGCCACCAAGAGAAGTGAGGGTTCCCCTTTCTCCCCATTTTCACCAACATGTTTCCTGACTTGTTAATTTCAGCCATTCTGACTTATGTGAGGTGGTATCTTACTGTGGTTTTATTTGTATTTCCCTGATGCCAAGTGACATGGATCACTTTTTCATGTGTCTGTTGGCCATCTGGATGTCTTCTTTGCAGAAATGTCTGTTCATGTCTTCTGCCCATTTCTTGATTGGATTATTTGTTCTTTGGGTGTTGAGTTTGCTAAGTTATTTATAGATTTTGGATACTAGCCCTTTATCTATATGTCATTTGCAAATATCTTCTCCCATTCTGTCAGTTTTCTTTTGTGTGTGTGTGTGTGTGTGTGTGTGCGTGTGTGTGCGTGTGTGTATTTTACTGTTTCCTTTGCTGTGCAAAAGTTTTTGATGTTGAGGAAGTCCCAATAGTTCATTTTTGCCCTTGTTTCCCTTGATTTGTTGATGATTCTAAGATGAAATTGCTGTGGCTGAGGTCAAAGAGGTTGCTCCTTGTTTTCGCCTCAAGGATTTTGTTGGATTTCTGTCACACATTGAGGGCTTTCATCCATTTTGAGTTATTTTTGTGTGTGGTGTAAGGCAATTGGCCAGTTTCATTCTTCTGCATGTGGCTGTCCAATTTTCCCAACACCATTTGTTGAAGAGACTCTTTTTCCCCCCCATGGGACATTTTTTCTTGCTTTGTTGAAGATTAGTTGACCATAGAGTTGAGGGTCCATTTCTGGGCTCTCTATTCTGTTCCATTGATCTATGTGTCTGTTATTGTGCCAGTACCATACTGTCTTGATGATGATAGCTTTGTAATAGAGCTTGAAATCTGGAATTGTGATGCCACCAACTTTGGTTTTTTTTTTCAACATTCCTCTGGCTATTCGGGATCTTTTCTGGTTCCATTTAAATTTTAGGATTATTTGCTCTATTTCTTTGAAAAAAGTTGGTGGTATTTTGAAAGAGATTGCTTTAAATGTGTATATTGTTCTGGGTAGCATAGACATTATCACAATATTTGTTCTTCCAGTCCATGAGCATGGAACGTTTATCCATTTCTTTGTGTCTTCCTCCATTTCTTTCATGAGTACTTTATAGTTTTCTGGGTACAGATTTTTTTCCTTTTTGGTAGGTTTATTCCCAGATATCTTATGATTATGGGTGTATTGTAAATGGAATTGACTCCTTAATTTCTCTTTCTTCTGTCTTGCTGTTGGTGTATAGAATGCAATTGGTGTATAGAATGGAACTGATTTCTGTGCATTGATTTTATATCCTGACACTTTACTGAATTCCTGTACAAGTTCTAGCAGATTTGGAGTGGAGTCTTTTGGGTTTTCCACATTAAGTATCATATCATCTGCAAGGAATGAAAGTTTGACTTCTTTGCCAATTCAGATGCCTTTTATTTCTTTTTGTTGTCTGATTGCTCAGGTTAGGACTTCTAGTATTATGCTGAATACCAGTGGTGAAAATGTACAGTTCTGCTATGTTCCTGACCTTAGGGGGAAAGCTCTGAGTTTTTCCCCAATTGAGAATGATATTTGCTATGGGTTTTTCATAGACGGCATTGAGGACATTGTATAGAGGTATTGTATTGATGATATTGTGTAGAGGTGTGTACCCTCTATCCTTACGTTGTGAAGAGATTTGATCAAGAAAGGATGCAGTCTAGCAACGGCAATCAGACAACAAAGAGAAATAAAAGGTATCCAAATTGGCAAGGAAGAAGTCAAACTCTCTCTCTTTGCAGATGACATGATTCTTTATATGGAAAACCCCAAAGACTCCACCCCCAAACTACTAGAACTCATACAGCAATTCAGTAACGTGGCAGGATACAAAGTCAATGTACAGAAATCAGTGGCTTTCTTATACACTAACAATGAAAATACAGAAAGGGAAATTAGAGAATCGATTCCATTTACTATAGCACCAAGAACCATAAGATACCTGGGCATAAACCTAACCAAAGAAGTAAAGGACCTGTACTCGAGGAACTACAGAACACTCATGAAAGAAATTGAAGAAGACACAAAAAGATGGAAGACTGTTCCATGCTCTTGGATTGGAAGAATAAACATTGTTAAAATGTCTATACTGCCTAGAGCAATCTATACTTTTAATGCCATTCCGATCAAAATTCCACCAATATTTTTCAAAGAGCTGGAGCAAATAATCCTAAAATTTGTATGGAGTCAGAAGAGACCCCGAATTGCTAAGGAAATGTTGAAAAACAAAAACAAAACTGGCGGCATCACATTACCCGATTTCAAGCTTTACTACAAAGCTGTGATCACCAAGACAGCGTGGTACTGGCATAAAAACAGACACATAGACCAGTGGAACAGAGTGGAGAGCCCAGATATGGACCCTCAACTCTATGGTCAAATAATCTTCGACAAAACAGGAAAAAATATTCAATGGAAAAAAGACAGTGTCTTCAATAAATGGTGCTGGGAAAACTGGACAGCTATATGTAGAAGAATGAAACTCGACCATTCTCTTACACCGTTCACAAAGATAAACTCGAAATGGATAAAAGACCTCAATGTGAGACAGGAATCTATCAGAATCCTAGAGGAGAACATAGGCAGTAACCTCTTCGATATCAGCCACAGCAACTTCTTTCAAGATAAGTCTCCAAAGGCCAAGGAAACAAAAGCAAAAATGAACTTTTGGGACTTCATCAAGATCAAAAGCTTCTGCACAGCAAAGGAAACAGTCAACAAAACAAAGAGGCAACCCACGGAATGGGAGAAGATATTTGCAAATGACAGTACAGACAAAAGGCTGATATCCAGGATCTACAAAGAACTTCTCAAACTCAACACACACAAAACAGATAATCATATAAAAAAATGGGCAGAAGATATGAATAGACACTTCTCCAACGAAGACATACAAATGGCTATCAGACACATGAAAAAATGTTCATCATCACTAGCCATCAGGGAGATTCAAATTAAAACAACATTGAGATACCACCTAACACCAGTTAGAATGGCCAAAATTAGCAAGACAGGAAACAACGTGTGCTGGAGAGGATGTGGAGAAAGGGGAACCCTCTTACACTGTTGGTGGGAATGCAAGTTAGTGCAGCCACTTTGGAGAACAGTGTGGAGATTCCTGAAGAAATTAAAAATAGAGCTTCCCTATGACCCTGCAATTGCACTGCTGGGTATTTACCCCAAAGATACAGATGTAGTGAAAAGAAGGGCCATTTGTACCCCAATGTTTATTGCAGCAATGGCTACGGTCGCCAAACTGTGGAAAGAACCAAGATGCCCTTCAACGGATGAATGGATAAGGAAGATGTGGTCCATATACACAATGGAGTATTATGCCTCCATCAGAAAGGATGAATACCCAACTTTTGTAGCAACATGGACAGGACTGGAAGAAATTATGCTGAGCGAAATAAGTCAAGCAGAGAGAGTCAAGTATCATATGGTCTCACTTATTTGTGGAGCATAACAGATAACATGGAGGACATGGGGAGATGGAGAGGAGAGGGAGTTGAGGGAAACTGGAAGGGGAGATGAACCATGAGAGACTGTGGACTCTGAAAAACAACCAGAGGGTTATGAAGGGGCGGCGGGAGGGGGTGGGGTGTGGTGGGAGGTTGAGGAACCAGGTGGTGGGTAATAGGGAGGGCACGTACTGCATGGAGCACTGGGTGTGATGCCAGAACAATGAACACTGTTATGCTGTAAATAAGCAAATAAAAATAAATAAATTAATTAAAAAAAAAAGAAAGGATGCAGTACTTTGTCAAATGCTTTTTCAACATCTATTGAGAGTATCATATGGTTCTTGTTCTTTCTTTTCTTTTGTATTGCATTACATTGATTGATTTGCAGATGTTGAAACAACTTTTCAGCCCAGGAATAAATCCCACTTGGTCGTGGTGAATAATCTTTTTAATATACTGTTGGATTCTATTGCCTAGTGTGTTGGTGGGAATTTTTGCATCCTTGTTCATCAAGGATATTGGTCTGTAATTCTCCTTTTTGATGGGTGTTTGTCTGGTTTTGGGATCAAGGTAATGCTGGTCTCATAAATTGAGTTTGGAAGTTTTCCTTCCATTTCTATTTTTGGAACAGTTTTAGGAGAATAGTGTTAATTCTTCTTTAAATTTGGGTAGAATTCCTCTGGGAAGCCATCTGGCCCTGGACTCTTGTTTGTTGGGAGATTTTGAGGACTGTTTCAATCTCCTTAGTGGTTATGGGTCTGTTCAAGTTTTCTATTTCTTCCTGGTTCAGTTTTGGTAGTTTATAAGTCCCTAGGAATGCATCCATTTCTTCCAGATTGTCAAATTTGCTTGTGTATAGTTCCTCATAATATGTTCTTATAATTGTTTGTATTTCTTTGGTGTTGGTTTTGATCTCTTCTCTTTCATTCATGATTTTACTAATTTGGGTCCTTTCTCTTTTCTTTTTGGTAACTCTGGCTGGGGGTTTATCAATCTTATGAATTCTTTCAAAGAACCAGCTCCTAGTTTCGTTGATTTGTTCTATTGGGTTTTTTTTGTTTGTTTTGTTTTTTTTTGTCTCTATTTCATTGATTTCTGCTCTGATCTTGATTATTTCTCTTCTCCTGCTGGGTTAAGGCTTTCTTTTCTGTTCTTTCTCCAGCTCCTTTAGGTGTAAGGTTATGTTGTGTACTTGAGATCTTTCTTGTTTCTTGAGAAATTCTTGTATTGTTATATACTTTCCTCTCAGGACTGCCTTTGCTGTGTCCCAAAGATTTTGATTTTATTTATTTATTTGACAGAGAGAGAGAGAGAAAGAGAGAGAGAGAGAAAGAGATCACACGTAGTCAGAGGGGCAGGCAGAGAGAGAGGGGGAAGCAGGCTCCCCGCTGAGCAGAGAGCCTGATGTGGGGCTCAATCTCAAGACCCTGAGATCATGACCTGAGCTGAAGGCAGAGTCTTTAACTCACTGAGTCACCCAGGCACCCCAGTACCAAAGATTTTGAACAGTTGTGTTTTCTTTTTTATTTGTTTCCATGAATTTTTTCAATTCTTTCATTTCCTTGCTGATCCATCCATCCATTCCTTAGTAGGATGTTCTCTAGCCTCCATGTATTTGAGTTCTTTCTAACCTTCCTCTGGTGGTTGAGTTCTAGTTTCAAAACATGGTCTAAAATGGTCTAAAAAGATGCAGGGAATGATCCCCATTTTTGGCACCGGTTGAGACCTGATTTGTGACCCAGGATGTGATCTATTCTGGAGAATGTTCCATGTGAACTGGAGAAGAATGTGTATTCTATTGCTTTGGGATGGAATGTTCTGAATATATTTGTGATGTCCATCTGGTCCAGCGTGTCATTTAATATCTTTATTTTCTTGTTGAACTTTTGCTTAGATGATACGTCCATTTCAGTAAGGGAGGTGTTAAAGTCCCTGCTATTATTGTATTATTGTTGATGTGTTTCTTTGAATTTGTTATTAATTGGTTTATATAATTGGCTGCTCCTATGTTAGGTGCATAGATATTTAAAATTGTTAGATCTTCTTGTTGCACAGACCCTTTAAGTATGATATAATGTCTTTCTTCATCTCTTATTACAGTTTTTGGTTTTAAATTTAAATTGTGTGATATAGGGATTGCCACCCAGCTTTCTTTTGATGACTATTTGCATAGTAAATTGTTTTCCATCCCCTCACTTTAAATCTGGAGGTGTCTTTGGGTCTAAAATGAGTTTCATGCAGAAAACATATTGATGGATCTTATTTATTTATTTATTTCGTCCATTCTCATACACTGTGTCTTTTGATTGGGGGCATTTATCTCATTTACATTCAGAGTAACTATTGAAAGATATGAATTTAGTGCCATTGTATTGCTTGTAAGGTGACTGTTGCTCTATATTGTCTCTGTTCCTTTCTGGTCTGTTACCTTTAGGCTCTCTTTGTTTAGAGGAACCCTTTCAATATTTCCTGTAGGACTGGTTTGGTGTTTGCAAATTCTTTTAGTTTTTGTTTGTCCTGGAAGCTTTTTATCTCTCCTTCTATTTTCAATGACAGCATAGCTGGATATATTATTCTTGACAGCATATTTTTCTTTTTTAGTGCTCTGAATATATCATGTCAGTTCTCTCTGGCCTGCCAGTTCTCTGCGGATAGGTCTGCTGCCAATCTAATATTTTTACTGTTGTATGTTACAGATCTCTTGTCCAAGGCTGCTTTCAGGATTTTCTCTTTGTCATTGAGACTAGTAAGTTTTACTATTAGATGACAGGGTGTGGACATATTTTTACTGATTTTGAGGGGATTCTCTGTGTGTCCTGGATTTTGGTGTTTGTTCCCTTCCCTAAATTAGGGACGTTCTCTACTATAATTTACTCCAATATACCTTCTCCCCTTCTCTTTCTTTCTTCTTCTTCTGGGATCCCAATTATTCTAGTATTGTTTCATCTTATGGTGTCACTTATCTCTTGAATTCTCCACTCATGGTTTAGTAGTTGTTTATCTTTCTTTTTTCAGCTTCTTATTCTGCAGCTTCTTATTTGGTCTTCTACATCATGAATTCTCTCTTCTGCCTCATTTATCCAAGCAGTAAGAGCCTCCATTTTTGATTGTACCTCATTAATAGCCTTTCTGATTTCAACTTCGTTAGATTTTAGTTCTTTTATTTCTCCAGAAAGGGATTCTTTAGTATCTTCTGTGCTTTTTTCAAGCCCAGCTAGCATCTTTGTAATCATCATTCTGAACTCTAGTTCTGACATTGTACTAATGTCTGTATTGGTTAGGTCCCTAGGCATAGGTACTGCCTCTTGTTCTTTTTTTTTTTTTTTTTTTTTGAGGTGAGTTTTTCAGTCTTGTCATTTTATCCAGATAAGAATAGGTGAATGAGTAAACAAAATACTAAAAGAGTATCAATGACCCCAGAAAGATATACACTAACCAAATCAGAATGGACTTGAAACTGGGGAGAGAAGAAAGAAAAAAAAAACCATATATGATTAGACTGGTGAATAGAACAGAGCCACACACTTGATTTTGGGTGTATTTTGGTTTGTTAGAAGAAAATAGCTCCCAAAATTTTAAAGAAAGAAAAGCTTGTATATATATAGAAAAATAAAGGTAAACACAATGGAAGGATGGAATATGATTGTAAAGATGAAAATTAAAAAAGATTTAGAAAAGAAATTGATGAGAAGTTAGTTGAAAGAAGAAAAAAATAAGGAAAAAAAAAGGAGAGAATGTGATCAGGCTGGATACTAGGGGCCTGGTTAGCCAGATGGAGCCGTTTGGTTGTGAACTTAGATTGACCCACGCCTCCCAGAGGAACTTACTTACAAACCCCGGATATAGGGGTGGGCAAGGCTGGATGGAGACATCCAACCAGTGGGGTGCACATATATTTACTATGGTAAATTGAAATTCAATTGGTCACCAGTATTGCTGACCTAGCATGACTGTGCAGTTTTCCCTGTTTATTGCAATCTCATTGGCCACTTGTGTGTGGGCTGGGCTCAACCTCACCTCTATAAAAGTCAGTCTGTGAGGCTGGGAAGCGGTGGTCGTTGGGAGCATCGTGGTCATTGGGAGCATCATGGTCGTTGGGAGTGTCATGGTCGTAGGGAGTGTCATGGTCGTCAGGAATGTCATGAGCATCATGTGAGTATCATGTCAGGAGCAGTGTAGTCACGGAGTGGTCCCACTGGTGAGTGGCGCCGTAGGGGAGGGGAGTCATTGGTGTTGGTGTCCTGGTTGTCGTTACCTCTTTGTAAGAGACGGCCCCGACTGGTCGGTTTGATTTTCGATGCTTGGCATGAAATAAAGCTTTGCTTGACTTTTGCTTTGTGTTGGTCTTGTTCCTTTGATCACGGACCCTAACAGATACTAGAACAAAGCCATATGCTAAGTTTTGGGTATATTTTGATCTGTTTGGAGAATCTGTATCCAAAATTTTAAAGAAATAAAAATTTATATGTATACAAAAATCAATGTTAAATACAATGAAGGGATAGAATATTTTGAAGAAATTGTATCCCAAAATTGTAAAGAAGGAAAACTTACACGTATACAAAAAGTAAGGTTAAATACAATGAAGGGATAGAAAATGAGTATAACAATGAAAAATTTTAAAAAAGTTTTAAAAAGGTATTGATAAAAGAGTTAAAAAGTTAATATAGGAAAGGAAAAAAATTAAAAATAGAATAAGAAAAATATAAAATTGAAAAAATTAACTTTGAACATCTAAAGGATCATGGGAAAAAACCATGAATTCTATGTGCTGTATTCCCCTAACTCTGGAGTTCTGCAGTTGTCATTGATTGATAGGTTTGGTCTTAGCTAGATGTTCTTGGTGATCTTTTGGGGAAGAGCCTGTTTCAGTGATTCTCAAATGTCTTTGTCTGAGGTAGAACTACACTGCCCTTGCCAGAGGGCAGATTAAGTAATCTGCTTGGTTTTGCTCTCTGTAGCTTTTATTCCCTGAACACTCTCCCTACAGTTTTGGAGGACAAGAATGAAGATGGCAGCCTCCCGTTCTCCAATCTGGAGGAGCCAGGAGCTCAGGGCCTCACTCCTCAGTCTGCCCTCAGAGAATAGTAGTCAATCACTCTTGTCTCCCTGGTTTCTGGCTGGATTCTTGAGCTCACCTAGCCTGAGACTGAGCATTTCTATTTCTGGCACTTGGCACTGTTTAGAGTTTCCAAACCCAGCAGATTCCTGCAGCATTCTCACATGCTGCTCCTCCCAGTGAAGGAAGGGGTGAAGTGTCTCCCCAGATCTGCTGGTTGTGGGGTCCCTGCTTGAAGAGCAGTGGCCAGGCTTTGCCTCAGATCATGGTTTAAGGTAAACCCAAGTTGATAGACCCCTGCTTGACTCTGTCTCTGCACCTGGCTTCCCTGCTCTGACACCTGAGAACTCTGCCACACTCAGGCACCCCTAGTTTTTCTGTGTCCCCATGGGTCCTGAGACCACAGTGTCCCAGCAAGAGCTCCACCATCTTCTTAGCCTTTGGAGCAATGCCACTCAGTGGAGCAGACTCCTAAAAGTTCTGATTTTGTGCTCCACTTCTCTAACACTTACCAGGAGCTGGCCCTTCCCCCCATGGTCTCTCTTCTTATATATTGCCCAGATTCACTTCTCCACACGTCCTACCTTCCAGAAAGTGTCACTTTTCTGTTCCTAGAATTGCTGCTATTTTTTTCTTCAATCTTCTGTCTGTAGGTGTTCAGAATGGTTTGGTAACTATCTTGTTGAATTCCTGGGACCAATAAATTCATTAGAAAATCTTGACAACAGTTTCAAACTGAGGACGGAATCAGTGAAATTGAAGATAGTTCAGTTGAGATTATTGAGTATCAGAAACAGAGAAAAAGAATGAAGAAAAGCGAAGTCTCAGGGACCCATCAAACACCATCAAGCATAACAACTTACGCATAATGGGAGGAAGAGAAACAAAAGAGATAAAGGAGAAAAAATTTTAAGTAAATAATGGCTGAGAACTTCCCAAATTTGAGGAAAAACATTAATGTAAATCATCAAGAAGTATTACAAATCCAAGTAGGATAAACTCAAAGAGATACATTCCTAGACACACCACTATCAGTCTGTCAAAAGCAGCGAGAATGAACTCATTGCATTCAGGGATTCTCAACAAGATTCATAGTTATTTTATATCAGAAACCATGGAGACCAGATATCAGTGAATTGATCTATTCAAGGTGATGAAAGGAAAAAGACTGTCAACCAAAATTTCTATATTGCTAGCCTTAGTTGTTTACTTCACAGCAGAATGTGATCCATTAGCTCCAAAGCTCAATGGTACTAAACTCAAATTTTGTTCATCTAATTGTTTTAACTATAGCTCCCAACAAACAGCAGATTTTTAGACATTTAAAGACTGTCTGCATTGCTTCCCCACAAAACTTTGTCCAACATCTGATAGCCATAGATAAGATAAACCTGGTAGCTCTGAAAGACCTCCATTGCTGCTGCCCTCAGAAGCTCTTGGATCCATAGACTCCCTACCGTGCTGCTGAGTGACCTCGCCTGAACATATAAACCCCCTCTCAGATTGCATTCTCCCCCAGGATTTCCCCTACCCTCCTCCATTCTGGTCTGTAGCCCTTATGCTGTGGGCTCTGGAAGGTCTTATGCAGCAACACACTTCCCTTGGTGCAAATTTGTCAAACATCACCCAAATAAAGGTTGTCATATGTCTCTGCTACATTGTGTTATTTTCCTTTATTATCCTGGATATCCCTTGAACTCACTATATACATCTGGTGAAACCATCCTTTGAAAATGAAGGAGTTAATATTCTTAAGATGACAATACTCCCCAAATTGACCTAGAGATTCAATACAATCCCTATCAATTTTTTGATTTTCTTTTTTTTTTTTGCAGAAATGGAAAAACTGTCCTAAAATTTATATGAAAATGTAAGGGCCCTTGAAGTCCAAACATTTTCAAAAGGAGTGAATTAGAGAATTCACATTCCAGATTTCAAAACTTATTACAAAGCTACAGTCATTAAGCCAGTGTGGTAAAAGACATATAGAAAATAAAAAAAAATTAAGATCTAGAAAAAGAACCATACATCTATGGTCAGTAGGTTTTTAACAATAGTGCAAAGACATTTCAATAGGAGGAAGAAGTGTCATTTCAATAAATGGTGATGGTGGGCGCCTGGGTGGCTCAGTGGGTTAAGCCACTGCCTTCGGCTTGGGTCATGATCTCAGGGTCCTGGGATCGAGTCCTACATCGGGCTCTCTGCTCAGCGGAGAGCCTGCTTCCCTTCCTCCTCTCTGCCTGCCTCTCTTGTGATTTCTCTCTGTCAAATAAATAAATAAAATCTTAAAAAAAATAAATGGTGATGGAACAACTGGATATCCAATGCAAAAGAATGAGGTTGGACCCTCATTCATGACCCACATATATCATATGCAAAAATTAATGGATCAAAGATCTAAATGTAAGAGCTAAAACTATAAAACCCTTGGAAGGAAACACAAATATATCTATGTGAACTTGAATTAGAATATGACACCAAGACACCGTCTTTGGGGTGATTCGTGGTGGACGTTTTGAGGGCAGATGACCTGCAGCCTGCGCGTCCCGGACTGCCTCCCGTGGAAGCCTGAGCCGGCCGTGTAGCTTTCTCCCTTTGTCTCATAACCATGTCCACCAACGAGAACGCTAATTCACCAGCTGCTCGCCTTAATAGATTCAAGAACAAGGGGAAAGACAATACAGAAATGAGGCAGCGTTGAATAGAAGTTAATGTGGAGCTGAGGAAAGCTAAGAAGGATGACCAGATGCTGAAAAGGAGAAACATAAGCTCATTTCCTGATGATGCTACCTCTCCACTGCAGGAAAACCACAACAACCAGGGCACTGTAAATTGGTCTGTTGATGACATTGTCAAGGGCATAAATAGCAACAATTTGGAAAGCCAGCTCCAGGCTACTCAAGCTGCTAGGAAACTGCTTTCTCGGGAAAAGCAGCCCCCCATAGACATAATCCGGGCTGGTTTGATTCCAAAATTTGTGTCCTTCTTGGGCAGAACCGATTGTAGTCCCATTCAGTTTGAATATGCTTGGGCTCTCACTAACATTGCTTCTGGTACATCAGAACAGACCAAGGCTGTGGTGGATGGAGGCGCTATCCCAGCATTCATTTCCCTGTTGGCATCTTCCCATGCCCACATCAGCAAACAGGCTGTGTGGGCTCTAGGAAACATTGCAGGTGACGGTTCAGTTTTTTCGAGACTTGGTTATGAAGTATGGTGCAGTTGAACCACTTCTGGCTCTCCTTGCAGTTCCTGATATGTCATCATTAGCATGTGGCGACTTATGGAACCTTACTTGGACACTTTCAAACCTTTGTCGCAACAAGAACCCCGCACCCCCGCTAGATGCCGTCGAGCAGATTCTTCCTACCTTAGTTCGTCTCCTGCATCACGACGATCCAGAGGTCTTGGCAGATACCTGCTGGGCCATCTCCTACCTGATGGATGGTCCAAATGAACGGATTGAGATGGTTGTGAAAACAGGAGTTGTGCCCCAGTTTGTAAAGCTTCTAGGAGCTACTGAATTGCCCATTGTGACTCCTGCGCTAAGAGCCATAGGAAATATTGTTACTGGGACAGATGAACAGACTCAGGTTGTAATAGATGCTGGAGCACTTGCTGTCTTTCCCAGCCTTTAACGAACCCCAAAACTAATATTCAGAAGGAAGCCATGTGGACAATGTCAAACATCACAGCTGGCCGCCAGGACCAGATTCAGCAAGTTGTGAATCATGGATTAGTCCCATTCCTCATTGGTGTTCTCTCTAAGGCAGACTTTAAGACACAAAAGGAAGCTGTCTGGGCTGTGACCAACTATACAAGTGGTGGGACAGTTGAGCAGATTGTATACCTCGTCCATTGTGGCATAATAGAACCATTGATGAACCTCTTAACTGCGAAGGATACCAAAATTATTTTGGTCATTCTGGATGCCATTTCCAATATCCTTCAGGCTGCTGAGAAATTAGGTGAAACCGAGAAACTTAGTATAATGATCGAAGAATGTGGAGGTTTGGACAAAATCGAGGCTCTACAAAACCATGAAAATGAGTCTGTGTACAAAGCTTCATTAAACTTGATTGAGAAGTATTTCTCTGTAGAGGAAGAGGAAGATCAGAATGTTGTGCCAGAAACTACCTCTGAAGGCTATATGTTCCAGGTTCAGGATGGCACTGCTGGGACCTTTAACTTTTAGCTTGTACAGCCAACGCAGAAAGTTATTTGTGGTGTGCTCTGTTTGGTAGAAGTTTGTCTTACTGTTTCTCTACTAAGAACTCTTTTTAAATGTGTTTTGTTATTGTAGCACTTTTTACAACAAAACTCCACTTGACCAGTTCCAAACTGTATGAAGCTCCTCCTCCCAGTGGGTTTCTTATTTCTATGTGGAATCTCCTCTCTTGCAGTGTCTGTAAATAAAGATTAAATTCCACCCTTTTCTTAAAAAAAAAAAAAGAAAGAAAAGAATATGACACCAAAACCACAAATAACCAAAAAAAATTAGATAAATTTGGGTCTAATCAAAATAGTGTAATAAAGGTCACTCTAAAAAATTGAAAATCTACAAACAGAATGAGAAACCATGCATGCAAATCATAGAAACAATTAAGGGTCTGTACCTAGAATATATAAAAAACTGTAATTCAACTAGAAAAAGACAGCTCAGTTTAAAAATGTGCTATGGTGAGTGCTGTAAATTGTGTAAGACTGATGATTCACAGACCTGTACCCCTGAAGCAAATAATGCATTATATGTTAATAAAAAATAATATAAAATAAAAAATAAAAATGGATAAAAGATTTAAATAGATTCTACACATAAGTGATGAATCACTGAATTCTACCCTAGAATTCAATATGCATTGTATATTAACTAACAAAATTTAAGTAAATAAATGGAAAAATAGATTCTACACAAAAATCAATATGCACATGAAAAGATGCTCAAAGTTATTAGACATTAGGAAATGCAAATCAAAACCACAGTGACATCCATTTTTCACCCACTAGAATTGCTAGAATTAAAAGTTAATTGCAGATAATTGCAAATGTTGATGAGAATGTTGAGGAATATAAACTGGAGCCACCATCACTTTGGAAAAGAGTTTGGCAATTTCTCAAATGTTAAATTATAATTATGAAACAGTAATTGCACTTCTGGATGTGTAAAAGAGAATTGAAAACATGTTTACAAAATAACTAGTACACAATGTTTATGGTAGCATTATCTATCATAGCTTAAATGGGGGAACAACCCAAATGTTCATGAACTGGTGAATTGGTTAATGAAGGTGGCATATCCATACAATGGAATATTACTCAGTCATAAAAATAATTAAGTACTGATCCATACTGTAATATCGGTGGACCTTGAAAACATTGTGCTAAGTGAAAACCAGATGTAAAAAGTCATGTATTATGTAAATCCATTTATATGAGATGTCCAGAATAGACAAATCTGTAGAAACAGAAAGTAGTTTTGTGGTTGCCAGGGCATTGGAAATGTGGGAAGTTGAGACTGATTGTTGATCAGTATGTGTGTCTGTTTTAGTGATAGAAATCTTCTGGAATATCTGGTGATGCTTGTGAAATGTAGTAAATATATTCTAAACTAATGAATTATTTTAAAATAATGACTTTTATGTTATATGAATTATATCTCAATAAAAAAACTAAAAGGAGAATTTTCTTTTTCTCATTTTAAGATGGAAAACACTTAGGCATATTCCAACACTAATTTGGAAAAAAACAAACAAACAGGAGAACTTGATAGACCACTTGAAGTTATTGTAACTGTGGAGAAAAGTAGTATCATGGGGAGGGGTGGCATCTAGATTCTAGTGGAGGGACTTTGAAGGAGGAGGGTCACTTCTGCTACAGTGAGGGGGAGGGGATAGACCAGGTACAGTCCACTGGAGTAAAGTAGTATTAGTTCTTCTTCTATGGCACCTATTTTTTCTATTAGGTTAAGAGGCACAGTCTATGCTGATGATAACTATGAGACAACTAGAGAATCATAGTGGATTTTAAAAAATTTCTTCTCAGTGTTCCAGAATTCATTGTTTGTGCACCACACCCAGGGCTCCATGCAATACGTTCCCTCCTTAATACCCACCACCAGGCTCACCCCTTCCCCTCGAAAACCCTCTGTTTCTCAGAGTCCACAGTCTCTCAAGGTTCATCTCCTCCTCTAATTTCCCCCAACACACTTCTCTCCATCTCCCCATGTCCTCTGGGTTATTCCTTATGCTCCATAAATAAGCAAAACCATATGATAATTAACTCTCTCTGCTGGACTTATTTCACTCAAAATAGTGAATTTTATAGTCACTGATAAGGTCCTCATGAACACAAGCACCTGTGAATTTTTGGTAAGTATCAATTTGTGGACTTGTTTGATTTTCTTTTCCTTTTTTTCTTACAGCAAAGCTCAGATATTTACTGCAGTCATGAGGAAACTGTATATATTGATCTAAGACTGAAGTTTTGCTTGTCATTTGCAATAAAAGTGAGGAGTGATAAACTGAATTATCTGTTGAATCACATGGGTCACCTGGCAACAATTTAGCCAGATCAGTCTCTCTCAACTCCACCAGGAAGGGCTTTGTAGAATTTCAACTTACCGTAATGTTTTTCAGATGTCATCAGGAGTAGTGTGCCATTCTCTGAAGCAACTGAAAACTCGCTGCAATATCTACTACCATATCTACTATCTAATAGCTGCTTTCGTAGCTACAGAATCTCCCTATGTTACTCAGTGATCTGGTAATCTCAAAACATGGGGCTGGGAGTGCTGGCAAGAGTCCTCATGTGCGCAGCCACATGTGGAGCAAGCACACTACTCTGCGCAAGGTTGGCAGTCCCAGGGTCAGCCTGTCACTTACCAGACCCTCAGTCCCCATGTTCTAGCATGCATTGTGTGACATTTGTGGGGGTTAGCTAAGCTTGAAATATAAAGAGCCAAGCTTATTGGCAAAAAGTAAGCTGAAATGATGAGATTCTAGCTGTGAAGATGGTTAAGGAGGAAAGCAAATATAAGAGGGCAGTTTGGAGGGCAGAAATGAAGCAGTAGTGTTGGAAGGAATGAGAACAAAGAATAAATATATGATATTCTTTAAACAAAGAAACTTTGAAGATAGGGTTATCGTGAGAAATATCTGAATATTATATTGAAGGTGGAAAACTTTCACTATGTAACAAAGTTAAAAGGGCACCATCTAAAGTGGGCTGCAGAGGTAAGAAGAGGAAGACTTTGGGGGTGATGAAGCCAAGTTCCAAGGCACCAAGACATGGATGGATCTCTGATGGGAACATTGAAATAATTGAGAAGGATGGCAGGTGTCAGGATGGGGGAGGAGCGAAGGCAGAATCTGATGCTAAAATGTACGCTCTCATTTGGATTTGAGTTTTTGCCTCAGGTTGGATGACATGGAACCACACAAGGCTCATAGGATTCTGAGCACCAGGCTGATCTGAATTTGTTATTTAAGAAGACTTAGCTAAAAAGCAGGACTCCATCCAAGTACCAGCAACAATTTTATTTTATATTAAATTCATTGTGATTCATTACCAATCAAAAGGGTATTTTTTTTTTTTTTACAAATTTCCTTTGTGGTCCCCATTGTGTCAAGTATTATGTAGGGTTACAAATGAAATACAAAATATAGTCCCTATGATCAAAGTTTAAATTTGAGTTAGAAACATGAGCAACAAACATAAAGCAAAATCTAGGGGCGCCTGGGTGGCTCAGTGGGTTAAAGCCTCTGCCTTCAGCTCAGGTCATGATCTCAGGGTCCTGGGATCAAGCCCGGCATCAGGCTCTCTGCTCAGCGGGGAGCCTGCTTCCCTTCCTCTCTCTCTCTGGCCGCCTCTCTGTCTACTTGTGATCTCTCTCTGTCAAATAAATAAAAATAAAATAAAAAAAAATCCAAATATCATAAGCAATTGTGCACAGTAAATTTTGTGACCCAGATGCAGGGTACCAAAAGAACTTGCAGAAGGAAGAGATAAACACAGTGAATGTTAAACATGATTTGGAGAAACTGTGAAAAGCTGAGGCTGGATATATGTATGATTTGGGTAGTAGCCAGGGGGAAAGAGAGTATCACTGGTGAAGCAACCAATGAAGAGAAATCCCAGAAATATAAGTGAACATGATGAGTTTGTGTATGGATAGCCTCTTAGCCGGACAAGAAGGAGAGGCATATACTGGGGAACTTATGAGTTCAAGTGGCCAGTAGTGAAAGAAGAAAAGAGCTCATGAAACAAAATGTGGTTTAGTATGAAGTTGGCTTTTATTTGGAAGAAACAGCTCTGTAAATTTGTAAGCAAAGGGATTATTTGGTTACAGTGTTACTTATGAAAGAGTAGACTAACAGTAGCAAGGAAGTTGAATTTGAATGGGCATAGCCTAGAGTTTGGAAGGTCAACTATTAGATAATTTGGAGGATCCAGAGTGGAGGGTATGAAGGCTTAGGATAAAGTGGATGCAGTGGAAATGGGCAGGAACTACATAGGGTATAACCAAATTCTGTCACAAAGAAGATTGAGTTTTTGACTGTTTCTGGTAAAGGAAAAGTGGTAGTGTTGTGGGAACAGGGCAGCTGGTTTGATGAAAAATTAATTTTTGAATATTTATTTTAAGGGGCTATTTCCCTGTTTAATGATCTAAGTCATATAAGGAAAAATTAATTTAAGTACTTATTTATGTCAGAAGCTATTCTGAGTAATAAAATAAAGTTATTGTCCCCCTCTAAAGCACAATTAGTGTTTATATTATAATAATATAATAATTAAAGATAGGAATAATAAAGAAGTAAATACATAAATAAAATTTTGTATGAAATGCAAGTGAAGTTTTCAGAATTTATGTTGGGAGGGAAAGTGAAGAGACAATGACTTGTTCATATAATACTATAACTAAAATTATGCCCAATTTTAAGGACATTTTTCTTGTTAATAGAGAATAAATACATATTTTATTTAACAAGGAATTACTTACTATACTGTTTGGAAGTCTACTTCTTGATAAAATTGAATTGATAATGTTTTTATTACTAACTAGTACTCTTTGAAGTTTTTTAATAATTTCATAATATCTTGTTGAATTGATGTTTTATAAATTTTGTTAAGTATTTTATGGTTAAGGGCGCCTGGGTGGCTCAGTGGGTTAAGCCACTGCCTTCAGCTCAGGTCATGATCTCAGGGTCCTGGGATAGAGTCCCACATCGGGCTCTCTGCTCAGCGGAGAGCCTGCTTCCCTTCCTCTCTCTCTGCCTGCCTCTCTTGTGATTTCTCTCTGGCAAATAAATAAATAAAATCTTTTAAAAAAAATAAATGCATTACAGAAAAACTTGGGCATTATAATTCAGATTGGATGCATAAGCAACCTTAAAAAAACAAGTATTTTATGGTTGGGTATTTTGTTCTGTCCTAACATTTTGTTACTTAAAATAATGCAAAGAACATCTAATGGAACACTACACAGATTTAAAAAATTATATTGCAAAATTTCACTCTTGAGAATAGGAATTATTTTTTGCTAATATAATAGGCAAAAATAGCACCTCACATTTGAATTTTACTTTACTTCTTTTTTTTTTAAGATTTTGTTTATTTATTTGACAGAGAGAGATCACAAGTAGGCAGAGAGGCAGGCAGAGAGAGTGAGAGGGAAGCAGGCTCCCTGAGCAGAGAGCCCAAAGCGGGACTCGATCCCAGGACCCTGAGATCATGACCTGAGCCGAAGGCAGCAGCTTAAACCACTGAGCCACCCAGGCGCCCCGAATTTTACTTTACTTCTTATTTAAATATACTTCATTGTTTTTCTTTCTGAATCATCTGTTCCTGTCCATTGTCCATTTTCTACAGTATATTTTGTCTTTTTTACTGTTTTGCAAAATTTCTTTAAGTGTAGTGACATCATATATGTTGGAAACATTTTTCTTAGTTTGTTACTTACTTTCTAATTTTGGTTAAAATATTTTTGTACTAAAGTTCTCCCCACAATCAGGCCAGAGTCTCTGTGACTGAACGAATAGAGAAAAGTGGGGATAGAAGATATTAAACTAAATAAAATCATTCTGCTCCTCTGGTAAAGGGCCTTATCTTGCTGGGAGAAAATCTTTATACAACAAGTGATAGGAAGTCAACATAAGATGAGAGAAAAATAACTTATTTATTGGCAAGTACTTTTCAATTATATTTTGACAAGAAAATCAGGGCAAACATTTGTGTTTACCTATGTTCCAAGTACAATTTAGTCCTTTCTTAGTCTTTCTATACTTTTCTCCTTATTTTTTTTCCCTCAGAAATAGTTAGATCTATATCTAGTCATGATCTACTTTGATTTTATTTGCATTTCATCCTTACCTGTTATGCAATTTTCCTTTCTCTAGGTTATGCAAGATAAATTAGCTATTTTAGTGTGTATGAAAAGCATAATTTACTCAGCAACAGAAAAAAGAGCTCATGAAATAAAATCTGGGAAATCCAAATAAAAAATAATTGATCAGCAATACAAATTTAGATAAATTTTACTTTTATCATATACCAAAATAATCTGAACACAACTATATACTCAATCACAGGTTAAAGCTTATACTTAATCTTTTTTTTACTTTCCTTCACTTCATTATAATGAGATTAAGTAAAATCTTCTTTAAACTTTAATCTTTCTCAATTTAAGTCACTCTTGGTTAAGCAAATATCACACATTCCATTTATAAGATTGTTTTTTTCTTCACTCTATAGTTGCATACTGAAGTAGATATAGAAATGCTGTTTTGGTGCTGCAATTTTGTGCGATATCTAGTGAACTTCTTTCTCCTCGTAGAGGATTGTCTTCTTCGTATACTCCTTTGAAAAACACTATGGGCTTATGTACCAAAAACTCTTTCAGAAACAAGGAATGTTTCTAATAACAAAAGAAAAATGTGGTTTATGATCTCTTTCAAGGATGTGAAATGAATATTCTTTATCAAGGGTTTAAAGTTATGATTAGGTTATTCTAACCCTTGGCCAGATATAAACTTGGTTTTCCATAATGGGTCCTGAAACGAGGGAAAACTAACTATTTCTACCATTTTTGACCTTCTGTTCTACTCTCACTATTTCTTTTTTAAAATTATTATTATTTTTTATTATGTTAGTCACCATACAACATGTCGTTAGTTTTTGATGTAGTGTTCCAAAATCCATTGTTTAGATAACACCCAGTGCTTCATGCAGTATGTGCCCTCCTTAATATCCATCACTGGCCAACACATCCCCCTACCAACTTCCTTCTAAAACCCTTTGTTTCTCTGAGTCCAGTCTCCCATGGTTCATCTCCCCCTCTGATTTCCTCCCCTTAATTTTTGTCTTCCATTTCCTAATATCTTCCATGCTATTATTTATGTTCCACAAGTAAATGAAGCCATATGATAATTGACTTTCTTTGCTTGACTTATTTCACTCAGCATAATTTCCTCCAGTCCCATCCAGGTTGATGCAAAAGTTGGGTATTCACAATTTCTGATTGCTGAATAATATTCCATTGTATATATGGACAACATCTCCTTTAGCCATTCATCTGCTGAAGGGCACCTCGGCTTTTTCCACAGTTTGGCTATTGCAGACATTGCTGCTATGAACGTTGGGGTGCATATGGCCCTTCTTTTCACTACATCTGTATGTTTGGGGTAAATACCGGGCAATGCAATTTTTGGGTCATAGGGCAGCTCTGTTTTTAATTTTTTGAGGAACCTCCATACTGTTTTCCAAAGTGGCTGCACCAACCTGCATTCCCACCAACTGGGTAAGAGGGTTCCCCTTTCTCCACATCCTCTCCAACATTTGTTGTTTCTTGCCTTGTTAATTTTTGTCATACTGACTGGTGTAAGGTGGTATCTCAATGTGGTTTTGATTTGAATTTCCCTGATGGCTAATGATGATGAACATTTTTTCATGTGTCTGTTAACCATTTGTATCTCTTCATTGGAGGAGTGTCTCTAAGATCACAAGAGGATGAGTTTTGACAAAAAAAATTCTTTAGAATTGGATTAAAACTTGTATGCAGTATTAGAAAATATTTTGCCTTGGAGCAATATATTCTTTCTGAAAATATACTGAAAATCTAGCTGACAAATTAAGAACTAAAGGGAACAGCCAAGTCTTATCTGGAGCTTATTGCATACATATTTTTTTCTTAATAGTTTTGCTTCAAGCCATTCTTCTAATACAGTGTTCCAATAAATGTGACAATACCATTTGACAATCCCAGGTGTGGACACTGATGGTCAGAATGTTCCTCTATTGGAAAGTGGCTTTATCACAGCTCTACCTGTTAAAAAAGAACATTTCCTGAGAACATCAAAATTCTGATATGAATACTGGTTGTTGTAATTTGACAAAAGATTAGAAAACTAGATGTTAAGGGCTATTCAGGATGATTCTCATTGGTGCCTGACTTTTAATCCTATCTCTATGGGTTACATTCTGTGATCCCCTGATGTACTGAATATTATTGAGAACTGGTATAATAGAGATTAAAAACTTAAAACTAAAAGACTGGACTCCAGCTCTATCACTAACATACCATGAAACCTTAAGCAAATTCTTAATCTCTCAGAGTCTCATCAATAACACAAGGACAATTATATTTGTTAGGATTATTAGAAAAATAAAAAGAGATGTTGTTATACTTCATTCAATCATACAACAAATACCTTATCTAGTTTCTTGGGATAAATCAGTAAATAAAATAACTGCTCTGTCAGGCTGTGTGTGTGTGTGTGTGTGTGTGTGTGTGTTTTGTTGCCCTATATTAATCAGCAAATATACAAATAAATAAGTTACTAGAAGATGGTTTGTGCTATTTTGAAAAGAAAGGACCAAAATGAAGGAATCCTAGAAGGATAGAGAGTGATAAAAGTTGAATATACTTCTTGAAATACAGAGGACTCCTCCAAAATAAGTTGATATTTTGTTAGCAATCTGAATGCAATGACCTGCTAGTGTATCTGGAGCATGTTTGGCTGGGAGAAAGAAAGGAGCCCAGTGGACCTGGAATAAAAACAAACAAACAAACAAACAAACAAACAAACAAACAAACAAAAACCAAGAAAGACAAAAAGAAATGAAGTCAGAGAGGAAGTGTGGGGGGATTGCTACAGATTATATAGTCTCCCAGGTTGTTTTAAAGACTGGTTTTGGGGCACCTGGGTGGCTCAGTGGGTTAAGCCTCTGCCTTCAACTCAGGTCATGGTCTCATAGTCTCAGAATCCTGGGATTGAGCCCCATATAAGTCTCCCTGCTCAGTGGGGAGCCTGCTTCCCCCTCTCTCTCTGCCTGCCTGCCTCTCTGCCTGTCAACTAGATAAATACAATCTTTAAAAAAAAGACTTTGGTTTTTATTTGAGTAATAACTTTAAGCAGTGGAGTGATGCATTATGATTTACATTTTTAAAAAACAGTCTTGTTGCTACAGACTAGAGTGTACAAAAGGGCAGGTATTAAAGTTCAAGAAGTCACTTAGGAAGCTGTAAGTGTGAAGGAAAGATGTGACTATGGCTTGGGCCAGAGTGGTAGCTGAGTAAGTGATGGCTAATAATCAGATTTGGGTACATTTTCCAGAACAGAAAAACCCAAAGTTTTTCACTTTGGGTAATTGTAGGAATGGGGATGCATATATTGATATGATATGTGGGCTGAACAAAATTTTCAAAACAAAACAAAAAATTTTGCAAGGAAGATAAAGAATTTGATATTATACATATGTTTGAGATGTCTTAACTTAAAAGGAGTGCTCAGGACTGAAGATATAAATTGGAAATTGTCAGCACATGAATGGATTGGACAGACCAGAGATGAGCTTAGGATCCTGGGGCACAATAACTCTCAGGCTATGGGACATGAGAGTGATCTAGTGAAGGAAGGTGAGATAGGATGAGAACCAAGAAATAGTCAAGCCTTTGATATCAGGTGAAAAAATATTTCAAAGAGAGGTGATTATGTGTATGAAACACTTCTACTAGGTCAAGTCAAATCAGGACACATAATTGACCAGTGAATTGACCCAGCTGTTTTGAAGATTTTTGTTTAGCAAATCAAACCTCCAGGTCAGAGTAATTTTCTGTTGGCTACTACTTTTCCTGTGTATGATCATTCTTCCAATTTCTTTGCATGCTTCAGAATTTTGGGCTAAAAACTGGGCATTTTATACAATATATTAAGGCAACTTCAGATTCTATTTTACAGTAAATCAAACCCAACAAAATACAAAAGGGTTATATACCATATCAAATAGCATTTATCTCAAAAAGGCAAAATTGGCTTTAGATCTGAAAAAGCAATTAAGAACAATAATTTAAAATAAAATAAATATCGATTAAATATTAATTTAAAATTAAAAGCCAGTTAATTATTAAAAATTAATGTCTAACAACCTCTTAACTGATACAGGAAAAGCTTTAAATAGTCTGACATCTATTCATGATAAAAACTCTCAAGGAACTAGAAACAGAGACCTTCCTTAACCTGATAAAATACCTACCAAAAAACCTATAGCTAAGATGATACCAAATGATGAAAGATAAATGCTTTTCCCCTAAGACAGGTCATAAGACAAGGAAGTATGTTTTCACCATACTTATTAACATTGTGCTAGAGGTTTTAGCTCCTGTAATAAGGCAACAGAAATGATCTTCCAGGTTGAAAAAGAGTAAGTGAAACATTTGCAGATCACATGATCTTATCTGTAGAAAATTGTAAACAATTTATGAAACAAAAATCTCTAATAGATCTAATAAATGAGTTTATCGAGGTTGTGGCATACATGATCGGCATGCAAAATCAATTGCATTGATATATACAAGCAGCAAGTAACCTGAAATGAAATTAATCAAAGAATTCCATTTGCAATAGAATCAAAAAGAGCAAAATAGTAGTGAACTAAACAAGGATGTGTAAGAATTACACACACCCAAAATATGAGATGTTGTTGAGAAAATGTAAGGAAAATCTAAATAAATTAAGAGATATTCCATGTTGTGAGTTGAAAGATTTAATATTTATAAAATGATAACTTATTTCTGAAATGATCTAAAGAGTCAGTGCAAATCTCAGAATGCATTTATAGAATTTGAAGCTTACTTACATTAATTAAATGTAAAATACTCAGAGTACCCCCAAAATTTTGAAAAGAACAGAGGTGGAGGTCTTATATTACCTGATTTTAAAGCTTTCTATAGAGTTAAGGAATTAAGACAGTGCAGGTGTAGGTATAAGGGTAAACAGAAAGAACAGTGACACAGAATAGAGAGTACAAAAATAAATGGATGAATTTATAGTCAATTGATTTTGAATGAAGTTGCCTAGGTAAATTTTTTTTATCAAATGGTCCCATAACCATTGGACAACAAGTGTTAAAAAAAAGTCTCCTCATTGATTCTACATGCAGAATTTACTAAAATAGATCATATTCCTAAATGTATGAGCTAACTCTATGAAACTTATAGGTTAAAACACTGGAAAAACCTTAGTGATTTAGTTTTAACTCCTATTGCTTAGAGATTACAAAACAAAAATTTATGAAAAAAACAGAGAAATAAGACAATACATTAGAATTAAGGGAACAAAAACATGAGCCAAAAATTGGGAGGAGAATATTTGCAAATCAAATATCTGATATAAAACTGCTATCCAGAATATATGAAAAACACTTAAAACTCAGTCATAAGAAGACAAACAACCTAATTTAAAAAATTATTTGACCAATAATTTACCAAAGATAAGAATCACAAATGTGTACACAAAATGATGCTCAACATAATTTCCAGTCTAGGAAATAAAAATGAAGACCATAATACAATACTACTACAAAACAAAAGCTAAAATTTTAAAAGATGGACAATACCAAGTTTTGGAAAGGACATGGAGAAAAGGGCATTTTGTGTAAATTTGAGTATACACTTGTTTCATCCAGAAATTCTGCTACTAGTTATTTACCAGAGAAATAAGATGAATGTCTATGTATTTGCATATGGATATTCATAACAGGTTTCTTTATTTGTAATATCTCCAAGTTAGTAATAACTCAGATATGCATGGACATATGGTATATTTATACAACAGAAAATGACTCTGGAATATACAGGAATAAATTCTTGGCATATGCAACAATGTGTATGAATCTCAAAAACATTATGCTGCATGGAAGAAACCAGATACAAGGAAATATATTCTGAGTGGTTTCATTTACCTGGGCTCTTAGAAAACATTAACATATTTATAATGGCAGAAAGATCAGTGGTTGCTCTGGGGCCAGAAGTGGAAGTGGGCCGATTATAAAGAATCGGGAGAGAAGTTTTTGGGTAATAGAAATATTTTATATTTTCTTTGGTGTGGTGGTTTCATGGGTATGAACATTTGTCAAAATTCATTTGTACAATTAAAATGGATGCATTTATTATTGTAAATTATACTTTAATAAAACTGATTTTAAATATTTTTTAAGGGGTACCAGGGCGGCTCAGTTGGATGTGTCTGACTCTCGATTTTGGCTTAGGTCATGAGATTGCCTCACATTGGCCTCTGTGCTGGGCATGGGGTCTGCTTAGTATTCTCCCTTTCCCTTTCCCTCTGTCCCTCTCCCCTTCCTCCTGCCCCCCTTGCTGCTTGCACACTCACTCTCTCTCACTTCAAAAGTAAAATAAAATAAAATAAAACAAAATATGTTTTTTAGAAAAGCAACAAATATCTTGTACTTGCATCTTATTGCATATTTGCCAGTGGTTTATTGGTGTAGACCTCTATAAATGTTATTGTTGAGCCAAAATGTGAATTTGTAGGAGATATTGTCAAATTCCCCTTTATGAATGTTGCACCATTTTGCATTTCCAGTCATAAGGTTAGAAAGAACTATTTCCCCAGTCTTGATAATAGCATGTGCTACAAACTTAGATGTTTGTCAATCTAATAGAAATATATGAAATCTTAGTGTATTTTTAATTTGCATTTTTAAAACAATTCATGAGCAAGTTTTAACAACATTTTACATATTTAGGACAAATTTCTATGGGATCTTTTCCATTAGACATTTTTTTTAAAAGATTTTATTTATTTATTTGACAGAGAGAGATCACAAGTAGACAGAGAGGCAGGCAGAGAGAAAGAGAGGGAAGCAGGCTCACTGCTGAGCAGAGAGCCCCATGCGGGACTCGATCCCAGGACCCTGAGATCATGACCTGAGCCGAAGGCAGGGCTTAACCCACTGAGCCACCCAGGCACCCCATAGACATTTTTTTTTTAAATAGGGATTTTGATTTTTTAAAAAGATCTGTTTTGAAAAGCTCCTTCTAGGGATGTCTGGGGTGGTTCAGTTGGTTAAGCATCTGTCTCTGGCTCAGGTCATGATCCCAGGGTCCTGGGATCAAGTTCCACATTGGGCTCCTTGCTTAGTAGGGAGCATGCTTCTCCCTCTGTTTGCTCTGCCTGCCACTCTCCCTGCTTGTCTTCTCTCTCTCTGACAAATAAATAAAATCTTAAGAAAAGTAAATAAAATCTCCTTATATATCAAGCACATTAATTCTTCATCTATGATGGATGCTATAAATATTTTTTTTCCAGTTTTTGTTTTCACTTTGCTTATGGTGTCTTTTTTTTTTTGCCATGGATTTTCATCTTTTAATAAAATCAAATGTAATACATTATTTCATATATTTGTATTTTGACTCATGGTTAGGAAAGTTTCCTCTAATGTCAGGTTATAGAAGAACTCAGCAGGAAATCCATTCCTGCTTTGTTTATTTTACTTTCAGATGGGAGATATCATAGTTAGTGGCAATCCTGACGGCAGTCATGGTAGAGAAAAAATGATAATGCAGAAAGGAGGGAGAACTTGAGAAGTTATAGATTACATAAGGTGGGAATGGGATCTAGTCAAAAGAATAGGATTCTAAATGTTATCCAATGTATTTTATTTTATTGTTTTTTAAAAGGTTTTATTTGTTTATTTGAGAGAGAGTGCATGAGCAGGGGAAGTGGGAGAGGGAGAACAGACTCGTCTCTGAGCAGGGAGCCTGATGTGGGGCTCAATCCTGGGACTCTGGGATCATTATCTGAGCCAAAGGCAGATGCTTAACCAACTGAGCCACCCAGTTAACTCTATCCAAGATATTTTAAAGACTATCTTGGGAAAGAGGAAAAAGGAAAAGAAAATCTTTGCCATAGAAAATCAAAGTATTATCTTCACAGTTTTTCCATACAGATTTTCTATATTGAGAACTATAATTGTTTAGGGCATCTAATTTAATTGAGCTGAAATTCACATAACATATTTACATAAATCATAACCATTTTAAAGTGAACAATTAAATGGCATTTACTTTATTTATGGTGTTGAGCAATCAGAATCACTATCCGGTCCTAAAGAATTTACTGCACTCCCTCTCCCAGAAAAAGCCTCCATGCTCATGAAGCATTTACTCCCCATTCTCTGTCCCCTAGCCCATAGTGAATCATCAATTTGCTTTCTGCTTCTCTGGGTTTATTTATTTTGGGTATTTCATATAATTGAAATCCTATGATATGTAACTTTCTGTGTCTTTGTTCTTTCAATTAGCCTAATGTTTTCAGGATTCATTCACATTGCAGCATATGTCAACAGTTCATTCATTTTATGGCTGATAACATTCCCTTGTATGGCTACACCAAGATTTATTTATCCATTCATCTGTTGGTAGACATTTGGTGGTTTTCTTCACATCTTCATTCACCAACTCCTGTTATTTTCTATTTAAAAAAAGTATAGCCCTCCTATTAGGTGTGAAGTGGTATCTCATTGTGATTTTGATCTCACTAATGCATCTCACTAATGACTGATGATGTTAAGCATCTTTTCATGAGCTTAATGGTCACTGTATATCTCTTTTGGAGAAATACCATCAAGTCATTTGACTCTTTAAAAAATTGGTTGCCTTTTGTGTTACCGAGTTATAGGAATTCTCACATATTCTGGATACTAGACTCTTACCTCATATATGATTTGCAAATATTTTCTTCTATAGGTTGTCTTTTTACTTTCTTAATAATATCCTTCAATGCATGAGGTTTTAATTTTGATGAAGTCCAATTTATTCTTTTTTTGTTGCTCATGCTTTTCATGCTTTATCTAGACTCCATTGCCAAGTCCAAGGTCATGAAGATTTACCGCTATGTCTTGTTATAAGAGTTTTATGGTTTTAATGAATAAAAAATAAAATAAAATAAAATAAAAAAAAACACCACAAAAAAAAGAGTTTTATGGTTTTAGCACTTATATTTAGGTTGTTGATCCATTTTGAGTTAATTTTTATATATGGTGTGATTTGGGGTATGACTTCATTCTTCTGTATGTAGATATCCAGTTGCCACAACAGCACTTACTGAAGTGACTATTCTTTACCCACTGGATGGTCTGGGCACTCTTTTTCCTTTTTTTAAATTAACATATAATATATTATTAGCCACAGGGGTACAGGTTTGTGAATCCCCAGGTTTACACACTTCACAACATTCACCATAGCACATATCTTCCTCAATGTCCATAACCCCACACCCTCTACCTACACCCCCCACCCCGCTCTGTTAACTCTGACTTTGTTTTGTGAGATTAAGAGTCTCTTATGGTTTGTCTCCCTCCCAATCCCACCTTGTTTCATTTATTCTTTTCCTACCCCCTAAACCCCCCTCGTTGCATCTCCACTTCCTCACATTTTTGTTGTCTGGTTGCTGAGGCTAGAACTTCTAGTACTATGTTGAATAGCAGTGGTGATAATGGACATCCCTGCCATGTTCCTGACCTTAGTGGAAAAGCTTTCAGTTCTTCTCCATCGAGAATGATATTTGCGGTGGGTTTTTCATAGATGGCTTTGATGATATTGAGTTATGTACCCTCTATCCCTACACTTTGAAGAGTTTTGATCAGGAAAGGATGCTGTACTTTGTCAAATGATTTTTCAGCATCTATTGAGAGTATCATATGGTTCTTGTTGTTTCTATTATTAATGTATTTTATCACATTAATTGATTTGCAGATGTTGAACCAACCTTGCAGCCCTGGAATAAATCCCACTTGGTTGTGGTGAATAATCCTTTTAATGTACTGTTGAATCCTATTGGCTAGTATTTTGGTGAGAATTTTTGCATCTGTGTTCATCAAGGATATTGGTCTGTAGTTCTCTTTTTTGATGGGATCCTGGTCCAGTTTTGGGATCAAGGTGATGCTAGCCTCATAAAATGAGTTTGGAAGTTTTGCTTTCATTTATGTTTTTTAGAACAGTTTCCAGAGAATAGGTATTAATTCTTCTTTAAATGTTTGGCAGAATTCCCCTGGGAAGCCGTCTGACCCTGGGCTCTTGTTTTTTGGGAGATTTTTTGATGACTACTTCAATCTCCTTACTGGTTATGGGACTGTTCAAGTTTTCTGTATATGTTCTTATGATTGTTTGTATTTCTTTGGTGTTGGTTGTGATCTCTCCTCTTTCATTCATGATTTTATTTATTTGGGTCCTTTCTCTTTTCTTTTTGATAAGTCTGGCCAGGGGTTTATCAATCTTATTAATTCTTTCAAAGAACCAGCTCCTAGTTTCGTTGATTTATTCTATTCTTTTTTTGGTTTCTATTTTATTGATTTCTGCTTGATCTTTATTATTTCTATTCTCCTGCTGGGGTTAGGTTTTCTTTGCTGTTCTTTCTCCAGCTCCTTTAGGTGTAGGGTTAGGTTGTGTACTTAAGACCTTTCTTGTTTCTTGAGAAAGGCTTGTATCACTATATATTTTCCTCTCAGGACTGCCTTTGCTGTGTCCCACAGATTTTGAACCATTGTGTTTTCATTATCATTTGTTTCCCTGAATTTTTTCGATTCTTTTTTAATTTCGTGGTTGACCCATTCATTCTTTAGAAGGATGCTGCTTAGTCTCCATGTATTTGGGTTCTTTCCAAATTTCCTTTTGTGATTGAGTTCGAGTTTCAAAGCATTGTGGTCTGAAAATGTGCAGGAAATGATTCCAATCTTTTGATATTGGTTAAGACATGATTTATGTCCTAGGATGTGATCTATTCTGGAGAATGTTCCATGTGCCCTAGAGAAGAATGTGTATTCTGTTGCTTTGGGATGAAATGTTCTGAATAGATCTGTGATGTCCATCTGGTCCAGTGTGTCATTTAAGGCCTTTATTTCCTTGTTGATCTTTTGCTTGGATTATCTGTCCATTTTAGTGAGGGGAGTGTTCAAGTCCCCTACTATTATTGTATTATTGTTGATGTGTTTCTTTGATTTTGTTATTAATTGGTTTATATACTTGGCTGTTCCCATGTTAGGGGTATAGATATTTGAGATTGTTACATCTTCTTGTTGGACAATCCCTTTGAGTATGGTATAGTGCCCTTCCTCAACTCTTATTATAGTCTTTGGCTTAAAATCAAATTGATCTGATATAAGGATTGCCAGCCCAGCTTTCTTTTGAGGTCCATTAGCATGGTAAATTTTTTCCACCCCCTCAATTTAAATATGGAGGTGTCTTTGGGTCTAAAATGAGTTTCTTGCAGACAGCATAATGATGGGTTTTGTTTTTTATTCATTCTGATACCCTGTGTCTTTTGATTGGGTATTTAGCCCATTTACATTCAGGTTAACTATTGAGAGATATGAATTTAGTGCCATTGTATTGCCTGTAAATTGACTATTACTGTATATTGTCTCTGTTCCTTTCTGATCTACTACTTGTAGGCTCTCTTTGCTTAGAGGACCCCTTTCAATATTTCCTGTAGAGCTGGTTTGGTGTTTACAAATTCTTTTAACTTTTGTTTGTCCAGGAAGCTTTTTATCTCTCCTTCTATTTTATTTTATTTATTTTTTAAAGATTGTATTTATTTATTTGATGGACAGAGACCACAAGTAGGCAGAGAGGCAGGCAGAGAAGAGAGAGAGGAGGAAGCAGGCTCCTGGCCAAGCAGAGAGCCCAATGTGGGGCTCAATCCCAGGAACCTGGGATCATGACCTGAGCTGAAGGTGGAGGCTTTAACCCACTGAGCCACCCAGGCACCCCTCCTTCTATTTTTAATGATAGCCTAGCTGAATATAGTATTCTTGGCTGCATGTTTTTCTCGTTTAGTACTCTGAATATATCATGCCAGTTCTTTCTGGCCTGCCAGGTCTCTGTGGATAAGTCTGCTGCCAATCTAATAGTTTTACCATTGTATGTTACAGACTTCTTGTCCCAGGCTTCTTTCAGGATTTTCTCTTTGTCGCTAAGACTTGTAAATTTTACTATTAGATGACGAGGTGTGGACCTATTCTTATTGATTTTGAGGGGGGTTTTCTTTGCCTCCTGAATTTTGACGCTTGTTCCCTTTGCTATATTGGGAAATTCTCTACAATAATTCTCTCCAATATACCTTCTGCTCCCCTCTCTCTTCTTCTTCTGGAATCCCAATTATTCTAATGTTGTTTCATCTTATGGTATCACTTATCTCTCGAATTCTCCCCTTGTGGTCCCTTAGTCATTTGTCTTTCTTTTGCGCAGTTTTTTTATTCTCCATCATTTGGTCTTCTATATCACTAATTCTCTCTTCTGCCTCATTTATCCTAGCAGTGAGAGCCTCCATTTTTGATTTCACCGCATTAATAGCTTTTTAAATGTCAGCTTGGTTAGATTTTAGTTCTTTTATTTCTCCAGAGAGGGCTTTTATTTCTCCAGAAGGGTTTCTCTAATATCTTACATGCCTTTTTTGAGCCCAGTAGCACATTGAGAATTGTCATTCTGAACTCTAGATCTTACATATTACCAATGTCCATATTGATTAGGTCCCTAGCCTTTGGTCTGCCTCTTGTTCTTTTTTATGTGGTGAGTTTTTCCACCTTGTCATTTTATCCAGATACAAATATATGAAGGAGTGAATAAAATTCTAAAAGGGTGGCAAAGACCTCAGGAACTTGTGCATTAACCAAATCAGAAGAGACCCCAAATTGTGGGGGGAAGAAAGGGGGTAAAAAGAAGTTCAGAAAAAAAAATTAGAAAAAGAAAAGGAAATAAAGAAAAAATATTCTTTTTTATATTTTTTCTTTATTTCCTTTTCTTTTTTAAATATTTTTTTTCTGAATATATATATATGTATACATATATATATATATATATATATATATATATATATATATTAGACTGGTGAATAGAACAGGGTCACCTACTTAATTTTGGGAGTATTGTGGTCTCTTGGAAGAAACTACCCCTCAAAATTTTAAAGAATGAAATGCATATATAAGGGTAAACACAATGAAGGGGTAGAATATGACTATTAAGATGAAAGAAAAATTTAAAGAAAATTTCTAAAAAAGGAGTTAATAAGATAAGTTGGTTGGGAGAATAAAGAAAAAGAAAGTGGAGAGAATTTCCTCAGGCTGGTGACTAGAACAAAGCCCTTTGCTAGATTTCAGGTATATTTTGATCTATTAGAAGAAGTTGTATCCCAGATTTTTTAGAAGAAAAAACCCTATGTGTATACAAAAAATAAAGTTAGATACAATGAAGGATAAAATATGTCTATAATAATGCAGGTTCAAAAAAGTTTTTTTTTAAATGAAAGGTATTGTAAGATAAACTATCTAAAAATGTTAAAAGAGGAAAGAGTAAAAGTTAAAAAAATTTTAGGAGAAGAAAAAATAAAAAATTAATTAACTCTGCAAGACTAAATAATTGTGGGTAGAAAGCCATGAATTCCATGCTTTGCTTTCTCCTCTGGAATTCCACTGTTCTCCTTGGTAAGTGAACTTGGTCTCCGCTGGATTTCTTGCTAATCTTCTGGGGCAGGGGGCTGTTATTGTGATTCTCAAGTGTCTTTGCCAGAGGTGGAATTGCATGGCCCTTACCGGCAGTCGGGCTAAATAATCCACTCGGGTTTGCTTTCGGGAGTTTTTGTTCCCTGAACTCTTTCCATAGAGTTTTGGAAGATGGAAATGAAAATGGTGGCTTCCCAATCTCTGGCCCAGAGGAGCCGAGAGCTTGGGGCCCTACTCCTCAGTGCACCCTCAGAGAAAAGTGCTCAATCATTCCCATCTCCCTGGCTTCTGGCCGCACTCCAAGCTCACCCAACCTGTGACCAGTGTCTCTGTCTCTGGCACACAGCCCCACCTGGAGTCCCCAAACCCCGCAGATCCCTGCATTCTTCCAGGGGTGTCTCCCTGGATCTTGTGGGGTCGCTGCTCACAGAGTGGTATCCTGTGCCATGGATCACAATTTAAGATAAGCCCAAGTTGAGAGCTCACTCCTTGGCTTCATCTCTATAGCAGGCTTCCCTGCTCTAATACCTGTGAGCTCTGCAATACTCAGACACTCCTGATCCTTTTGTGACCCCGTGGGACCTGAGACCACATTGTCTCCACGTGGGCTTCACCCCGGCTTAGCCTCTGGAGCGATGTCTCTCAGTGAAGCAGACTTTTAAAAGTTCTGATTTTGTGCTCCATTGCTCTGCCGCTTGCCAGGAGCTGGCCCCTCTCCCCGTGGTCTATCTTCCCATCGCTTTGGATTCACTTCTTTGTAGGTCCTACCTTTCAGAAAGTTGTCAATTTTCTGTTTCTAGAATTGCTGCTCTTCTTCTCTTCAATCTCCTGTTGGATTTGGTTCGGAATGGTTTGATAAGCTATCTAGCTGATCTCCTGCTACCTGATGTCATCTCAGCCTGCTACTTCTCTGCCATCTTGACTCCTCCCTTTGGTCTGGGTACTCTTATCTAAAATCAATTGATTATAGATGTGTGGGCTTATTTCTGGGCTCTTAATTGTATTCCATTTGCCTATATGTCTATCCTTATGCACAAACTACATTGTTTTGTAATTACTGTAGTTTAGAAGTATATTTTGAAATTGGAAAGCATGAGCCCTTTCACTTAGTTCTTCTTTTTCAATATTATTTTAGCTATTTGGGGCTATTTGTAGTTCTATATACATTTGAGGATCAACTTTTCCATTTCTGCAAAAAAAAAAAAAAGGCTATTGGAATTTTTATAAGGATTGAATTGAATCTGCAGATCACTTGGGGGAATATTGGCTTCTTATCAATATTAAGTCTTCCAATCCTTGAACATGGGATGTCTTTCCATTTTTTGAGTTCATCTTTACTTATTTCATGAATTTTTGTTTGTTTGTTTGTATAAACCTTTTAGTTCCTTGGCTAATTTTTTTCAGATATTTTATTCTTTTGGATACTGTTATAAATGAAATAATTTCCCATTTCCTTTTAGATAATTCATTATATATATAATGAATAATATATAAACTCATATATATATATACACATATATATGAGCATATACAAACTCAACTGATTTTTGAATGTTGATCTTTTATCCCGCCTCTTTTTAAAAATTTTTATTTTGACAGTGTTCCAAGATTCATTGTTTATGCACTACACGCAGTGCTCCATGCAATATGTGCTCTCCTTAATACCCACTACCAGGCTCACCTAACCCCCCATTCCCCTTCCCTCTAAAACCCTGTTTGTTTCTCAGAGTCCATAGTCTCTCATGCTTCATCTCCCCCTCTGATTTCCCCCAATTACCTTTTCCTTTCCTTCTCCTAATGTCCTCCATGTTATTTCTCATGCTCCACAAGTAAGTGAAACCATATGATAATTGACTGACTCTGCTTCACTTATTTCACTCAGCATAATCTCCTCCAGTCCTGTTCATATTGATACAAAATTTGGATATTCATTCTTTCTGATGACTGTGTAATATTCCATTGTATATATGGACCATATCTTCTTTTTTTTTAAGATTTTATTTATTTATTTGACAGAGAGAGAGATCACAAGTAGGCAGAGAGATAGAGGAGGAAGCAGGCTCCCTGCAGAGCAGAGAGCCCAATGTGGGGCTCGATCCCAGGACCCCAAGATCATGACCCGAGCCGAAGGCAGCGGCTTAATCCACTGAGCCACCCAGGCGCCCCTGGATCATATCTTCTTTATCCATTCATCCATTGAAGGGCATCTTGGCCCTTTCCACAGTTTGGCGATTGTAGCCACTGCTGATACGAACATTGGGGTACAGATGGCCCTTCTTTTCGATGCATCTTTTAAAAATTTATTTATTAGCTCTATGGTTGTGTGTGTGTGTGTGTGTGTGTGTGTGTGTGTGTGTGTGTGTGTATGTGTACTCTTTGGGATTTTCTGTATAGAAGGTCATGCCAAAGAGATTTTTTTTTTCATCCTTTCTAATCAATGCCTCTTTTTTTTTTTATTGCCTAATTACTCTGGTTAGAACGTCTGGTAAAATAGCATATTCAGGGTGAAAGCAGGCATTCTTGTCTTGTGGGGGGAAGCTGTCAATTTGTCACCATTGAATATAATGTTAGCTGGTGGGTTTTCATAAATTCCCTTAATCATGTTGAGGGATTTTCCTCCAATTCCTAGTTTTCTGAGTGATTTTTTAGATTAATTAATTTATTTTTTCAGTGTAACAGTATTTGTTGTTTTTGCACAACACCCAGTGCTCCATGCAATACGTGCCCTCCCTATTACCCACCACCTGGTTCCCCAACCTCCCACCCCCCGCCCCTTCAAAACCTTCAGGTTCTTTTTCAGACTCCATAGTCTCTCATGGTTCACCTCCCCTCCAATTTCCCAACTTCCTTCTCTTCTCCATCTCCCAATATCCTCCATGTCATTTGTTATGCTCCACAAATAAGTGAAACCATATGATACTTGACTCTCTCTGCCTGACTCATTTCACTCAGCATAATCTCTTCCAGTCCCGTCCATGTTGCTACAAAAGTTGGATATTCATCCTTTCTGATGGAGACATAATACTCCATTGTGTATATGGACCACATCTTCCTTATCCATTCTGAGTGATTTTTTAAAAAGATTTTATTCATTTATTTGACAGATAGAGATCACAAGTAGGCTGAGAGGCAGGCAGAGAGAGACAGAGGAGGAAGCAGGCTTCCTGCTGAGCAGAGAGCCCAATGTGGGGCTCAATCCCAAGGCCCTGGGATCATGATCTGAGCCGAAAACAGAGTCTTTAACCCACTGAGGCACCCAGGTGCCCCTCTGAGTGATTTTTATCATGAAATTGTAAACGTTTTTGTCAAATGTTTTTCTACATCATTTGCGATGATCATGTCATTAATTTTCTTTTGTTTTATTAATTTGGTGTATTATATTGATTGATTCTCTCATGTTGAAACAACTTTGCATTTCCAGAATAAAGCCCATTTGGTCACTGTGTACAACCCTTTTAATATACTGTTTATTTCAGTTTACTAGTATTCTGTGAGAAGTATTTTCTTCATATTCATAAGAGACATTAGTTGGTAATTTGATTTTCTTATAATGTCTTTGTCTGGCTTTGGCATTAGGGTTATCCTGGCCTCATAGAATCAGTTAGGAAGTGTTATTTCCTCTTCTATTTTTAAGTGGTTTTTGAGAAGGACTGGAATTTATTCTTTAAATATGGAATTCCCAAGTCAGCCATCTAGTCCTAGAGTTTTCTTTGCTCTAAGGTTTTTGATGACTGATTTAATCTCTTGTTATAATTTTTTCAGAAGTTCTGTTTCTTTTTATGTCAATTTAAGTAATTTGTGTACTTTTAAAAAATAGTTTGTTCAGGGATGCCAGGATGGCTAAGTTGGTTAAGCCGCTGCCTTTGGCTCAGGTCATGATCCCAGAGTCCTGGGATTGAGTCCCGCATTGGGCTCCTTACTCAGTGGGGAGCCTACTTCTCTCTCTGCCTCTGCCTGCCACTTTGCCTGCTTGTGTGCTCAATCTCTCTCTCTGACAAATAAATAAATAAAATAAGTAAAATACTTTGTCCATATCATCTATATTATCTAATTGGTTGGCTATGATTGTTCATTGTAATCTCATAATCCTTTATGTTTCTATAGGGTTGGTAGTAATGTCTCCACTTTAATTTCTGTTTTGAATTATTTTCATTTTGTGCCTTATATTTTTTGTCTAACTTAAGGTTTGTCAGTTTTATTGGCATTTTCAAAGAAATGACCATTTGGTTTGTTTATTGTTTTTGTTCATTTTTCTTTTATTTTGTTTTTCATTTAGCTCCCTGAATATACCATTAATGATGGGTGAATCCATATTAGTAAGGAATTACTATTTTTTAATTGCATTTATCTTTATTTTTTTAGACTTTTTTATTACATTCAGTTAGCCACTGTATATAGTACATCATTAGTTTTATTTAAAGGCACAGAGAATTTTCTTGGTAAATTATTTCAAGGATATAGGGGAGAAATAATTCCCATTCTTTAACAACTTTCGTAATATAGACAAAGATAAGAAGTGGTTTTTTTACTCTACAAAAATACACAATGGTAATATACAAAAAACACAAGAAATGCCAACATAAGTCATTAGCAATTGTAACTTCAGAGCATATTAAAATTCAAAAGCAAAGCCTCACAAGACTATAATGTTGATTCAATATAAACAAAACATAGAATCATTTTAATAATGTTTGAGATATTAACTGCAAAAACCTAAAATCCATCCTGAAAAGAAAACAGAAAGTATAACTTCTTAACCAAAGTCCAGATAAATGCAAAGCTGAGTCTGTAAAGACCATTAAAATTAAGGTCAACGACAATTGCACTATTGAGCATTTACCCCCAAATACAGATGTATTGAAAAGAAGAACAATAGGTACCCCAATGTTCAGAGCAGCAATTAGATTCCTTGGCTGTTGCTTTGGGCAGGGTTTTTATTCCAGGGGGCCTTTAGAGAAGGAGCAGTACAGGATAAAGTCATTGTAAAGTAATACAACTCTTTTAGGAAACAGTGTTGCAGTTTATATTGAGAGTCATTAAAATATTCATGCTCATTTATTATACTAATTTTATATCTGGAAATTTGCCCAGAGGAATAATACAAAATGTAGAAGATGTTATATATGCCGAAAGATTTCGAATATTCCAAAAGCAAAATAGGAAATTATCAAAATAGTCAACAGAAGTAAAATAATTAAGTAAATATGTTATGTTATTATGATGGAATATAAGCTGATTATTAAACATAATGCTTATAAGCCTGCCTGTGTAAAGTGAAAAAATGGCATAAATTTTTGTTACTGTTTTACATACAGTATATTAAATATTACTGGAAAGTACTGGAGGAGAGACAGCTTCAGATTGCTAATAGTGATTATCATGATAACACAATAAGTAGTTTTATTCTAATTTCCCCAATCTCTGCAATTACCTTTATATTAGAAGTAAAAAGAAATAAAAACAAGGGCACCTGGGTAGCTCAGTTGGTTAAACATCTACCTTTGGCACAGATCATGATCCCAGGGTCCTGGGATGGAACCCAACAGCAGGCTCTCTGCTTTGCAGAGAACCTGTTTCTCCCTCTCCCTCTGCCTGCCGCTCCCCTGCTTGTGCTCTCTCTCTCTCTGTCAAATAAATTTAAAAAATCTTTTAAAAAGCCATACACATATTTATGTACCTGATTCATATTTTATTTTATTTTATTTTTTTTCCATTTTATTTATTTTTTCAGCGTAACAGTATTCATTCTTTTTGCACAACACCCAGTGCTCCATGCAAAACGTGCCCTCCCCATTACCCACCACCTGTTCCCCCAACCTCCCACCCTTGACCCTTCAAAACCCTCAGGTTGCCCCAACCTCCCACCCCTGACCCTTCAAAACCCTCAGGTTGTTTTTCAGAGTCCATAGTCTCTTATGGTTCACCTCCCCTCCCCAATGTCCATAGCCCGCTCCCCCTCTCCCAATCCCACCTCCCCCCAGCAACCCCCAGTTTGTTTTGTGAGAGTAAGAGTCATTTATGGTTTGTCTCCCTCCCAATCCCATCTTGTTTCATTTATTCTTCTCCTATCCCCCTACCCCCCCATGTTGCTTCTCCATGTCCTCATATCAGGGAGATCATATGATAGTTGTCTTTCTCCGATTGACTTATTTCACTAAGCATGATACGCTCTAGTTCCATCCACGTCGTCGCAAATGGCAAGATTTCATTTCTTTTGATGGCTGCATAGTATTCCATTGTGTATATATACCACATCTTCTTTATCCATTCATCTGTTGATGGACATCTAGGTTCTTTCCACAGTTTGGCTATTGTAGACATTGCTGCTATAAACATTCGGGTACACGTGCCCCTTCGGATCACTATGTTTGTATCTTTAGGGTAAATACCCAGTAGTGCAATTGCTGGGTCATAGGGTAGTTCTATTTTCAACATAGAACATAGAACATAGGGTAGTTCTATTTCAAACATTTTGTTTTCCAGAGTGGTTGCACCAGCTTGCATTCCCACCAACAGTGGAGGAGGGTTCCCCTTTCTCCACATCCTCTCCAGCATCTGTCATTTCCTGACTTGTTAATTTTAGCCATTCTGACTGGTGTGAGGTGATATCTCATTGTGGTTTTGATTTGTATTTCCCTGATGCCGAGTGACGTGGAGCACTTTTTCATGTGTCTGTTGGCCATCTGGATGTCTTCTTTGCAGAAATATCTGTTCATGTCCTCTGCCAATTTCTTGATTCAATAAGATTGATAAACCCCTGGCCAGACTCATCAAAAAGAAAAGAGAAAGGACCCAAATAAATAAAATCATGAATGAAAGAGGAGAGATCACAACTAACACCAAAGAAATACAGACAATTATAAGAACATACTATGAGCAACTCTACGCCAACAAATTGGACAATCTGGAAGAAATGGATGCATTCCTAGAGACATATAAACTACCACAACTGAACCAGGAAGAAATAGAAAACCTGAACAGGCCCATAACCAGTAAGGAGATTGAAACAGTCATCAAAAATCTCCAAACAAACAAAAGCCCAGGGCCAGACGGCTTCCCAGGGGAATTCTACCAAACATTTAAAGAAGAACTCATTCCTATTCTCCTGAAACTCTTCCAAAAAATAGAAATGGAAGGAAAACTTCCAAACTCATTTTATGAGGCCAGCATCACCTTGATCCCAAAACCAGACAAGGATCCCACCAAAAAAGAGAACTACAGACCAATATCCTTGATGAACACAGACACAAAAATTCTCGCCAAAATACTAGCCAATAGGATTCAACAGTACATTAAAAGGATTATTCACCACGATCAAGTGGGATTTATTCCAGGGCTGCAGGGTTGGTTCAACATCTGCAAATCAATCAATGTGATAGAACACATTAATGAAAGAAAGAACAAGAACCATATGATACTCTCAATAGATGCTGAAAAAGCATTTGACAAAGTACAGCATCCCTTCCTGATCAAAACTCTTCAAAATGTGGGGATAGAGGGCACATACCTCAATATTATCAAAGCCATCTATGAAAAACCCACCGCAAATATCATTCTCAATGGAGAAAAACTGAAAGCTTTTCCACTAAGGTCAGGAACACGGCAGGGATGTCCATTATCACCACTGCTATTCAACATAGTATTAGAAGTCCTAGCCTCAGCAATCAGACAACAAAAAGAAATTAAAGGCATCCAAATTGGTAAAGAAGAAGTCAAACTATCACTCTTCGCAGATGATATGATACTATATGTGGAAAACCCAAAAGACTCCACTCCAAAACTGCTAGAACTTGTACAGGAATTCAGTAAAGTGTCAGGATATAAAATCAATGCACAGAAATCAGTTGCATTTCTGTACACCAACAACAAGACTGAAGAAAGAGAAATTAAGGAGTCAATCCCATTTACAATTGTACCCAAAACTATAAGATACCTAGGAATAAACCTAACCAAAGAGACTAAGAATCTATACACAGAAAATTATAAAGTACTCATGAAAGAAATTGAGGAAGACACCAAAAAATGGAAAAATGTTCCATGCTCCTGGATTGGAAGAATAAATATTGTGAAAATGTCTATGCTACCTAAAGCAATCTACACATTTAATGCAATCCCTATCAAAATACCATCCATTTTTTTCAAAGAAATGGAACAAATAATCCTAAAATTTATATGGAACCAGAAAAGACCTCGAATAGCCAAAGGAATATTGAAGAACAAAGCCAAAGTTGGTGGCATCACAATTCCAGATTTCAAGCTCTATTACAAAGCTGTCATCATCAAGACAGCATGGTATTGGCACAAAAACAGACACATAGATCAGTGGAACAGAATAGAGAGCCCAGAAATCGACCCTCAACTCTATGGTCAACTAATCTTCGACAAAGCAGGAAAGAATGTCCAATGGAAAAAAGACAGCCTCTTCAATAAATGGTGCTGGGAAAATTGGACAGCCACATGCAGAAAAATGAAATTGGACCACTTCCTTACACCACACACGAAAATAGATTCCAAATGGATGAAGGACCTCAATGTGAGAAAGGAATCCATCAAAATCCTTGAGGAGAATGCAGGCAGCAACCTCTTCGACCTCAGCCGTAGCAACATCTTCCTAGGAACATCGCCAAAGGCAAGGGAAGCAAGGGCAAAAATGAACTATTGGGATTTCATCAAGATCAAAAGCTTTTGCACAGCAAAGGAAACAGTTAACAAAACCAAAAGACAACTGACAGAATGGGAGAAGATATTTGCAAACGACATATCAGATAAAGGGCTAGTATCCAAAATCTATAAGGAACTTAGCAAACTCAACACCCAAAGAACAAACAATCCAATCAAGAACTGATTCATATTTTAAAATAGTGGGAGAAAAAATAGTATTGAAAATATAAGCTTTTCATTTTACTGTACCCTATACCCTGCTACCATCTTAAAATTTAGGATTTGAGTTTAATTCTTTTTCTGTCTGTTGTGTGTATGTATAATGTGTAAGAACATCTGTTCCTTATATTCTACACAGGTGATAGAATAAAACAGTCTACTTGTAAATGTATCAACCAGCACAGAAATACAGAGAACATGAGAAGCAAGATTTCTTTTCATCCTAACCTTCTTTTGCCCATGGCAGTGCCCCTTCTTGCTCTAAAAATTAACAGATTAATGCATATTGTTCCAAAACTTTCTGTGATTTTACTTAAATTATACAAGTGCATTTAAAGAATAAATTGGATTTCCTTACACTGTATGGATTTCTTCACTAACACTGCAGGGTTTTGTATAGGTTTTACCATCAGCACCAGCAGCTGAACCTCATTCTTGTAACTGCTAGACATTGAGAGAATCAACTTCAAATGAATCCTTAATGAATTGTTGGTAAAATAACTAAATTCTCCTTATCACTAGTGATTATGGTAAAATCGTCGATTTCTTTCTGAGTTTATGTCGGTTTTTCCTGCCTTATATTAAGCTTCCTAATTCTCTTGTCTTCTTGATGGAATATATTCTTTATTATGTGAAAAATGTACTCCTTGGAGTACATTTTACGACTGTGATTGCTTGTCATTCTTGTATTCCATGCCTTCCTCTTGGTGACTACTACTACTTCTTTCTCATCTAATCTTGGTTTTATGTCTTCTAAAATTTGGTTCTATTTTCAAAATCTTTTTTTTTTTTAAGATTTTATTTATTTGGCAGAGAGAGATCACAAGCAGGCCAAGAGGCAGGCAGAGTATTAGATTCACAAATATGTCCAAATCACATCCTGTATTTTCTTTCTTTCTTTTTTTAAGATTTTATTTATTTATTTGACAGAGAGAGATAACAAGTGGGCAGAGAGGCAGGCAGAGAGAGAGAGGAGGAAGCAGGCTCCCTGCTGAGCAGAGAGCTGATGTGGGGCTCGATCCCAGGACCCTGAGACCATGACCTGAGCCGAAGCAGAGGCTTTAACCCACTGAGCCACCCAGGTGCCCCTGGTTCTATTTTCAAAGTATTTTTCAAAATAATTTTCAAAATAATTCTCTTTTCAAAATAATTTTTTTTTAACTTGTATTCATTCCATAAATACTAAGGACTCACTAAGTGCCAGGATCTTTTCTAGGTGCTGGAATTACAGCTGTGAACAAAACAGACCTTAATCACTGCCTATCTAGAGCTGATCGTGAAAACTTACATTCCATTAGCTCTTTGGTCTGAAGGAATTCAGTAGAGTAAAAACTAGAAATTTGCTGCCAATCTCATTGTTTCCAAGTATTGAGAATTTACTTTTCAATTGAAATCCTCAATTATTTTCCAGGATTCACCTAAATGAGTGTCCTTGGTATATGTGTGTGCTTAAAAACTTTTTTTTTCATTTCCTTGGCACCCAAAAGCTCTTTACATTGATAAAATGGACTTTCATTATTTTTCCCATTATTATTCTCTTCTATTCCCTTTCTCTCATTCTCCTTCACTTTCTTCCTCCCTCAGTCTCTCTCTCTTTTCTCCTCATCAGATTTATGTAGAACCACACATATTGGTCCTCTGTGCTTTTAACGTCATTCTCCCTTTTTCCTTTGATCTCTTTGTCTTTTTGTTCTATATTTCAGATTTCTTGTTCTTTACTAGTAATTTGTCCTTCATCTATGTTCATTCTGTTATTCAACTTTTCTACTGAAATCTTTATTTTGGTGATCACAATTAAAGGATTAAGAACATTCTCTTGCTCTTGCATTTTCCTTTGTTTTAACAGAATATATTTTTTTATGGTACAGTATCCTCTTAAATCTCTCAAAATATGCTAATTAGAATATGTTTAACTTCATATATATTCAAGTTATTTCTCTTCTTCTATGGTTGTTTTTTTCACTTGTTAATTTTAGCTGTGATGCTTTTGGTTTTCCTTAACAGTCAGTTTAACTTAGTTGTTATATCTTTATAGTAATTTGATCTGTGCATATTTTTGACTGTATCCATTTTTCTTCATGCTTATATTTATTCTCATTTGTTACCTTTCAGGCATTCCTCATAATTTCTCGCTCATTGATGATAATTTTTCTTGTTTTCCATTAGTGCTGTGCACGTCTGAACAAAATTTAAAATATTCTAATAATTTTATAAGATTTTTGTAGGATGAGAGATAAACATTCCTGATCTAACTTCTATCTTTATCTATATTTTAGTGGTTTTGTTTTTAATATGAGGAACATATTTATGACAAGTAAAATGCCTCATTATTGACATTTTAATTTTTATTTATTTATTTTTTTTAAAGATTATTTATTTATTTGACAGACAGAGATCACAGGTAGACAGAGAGGCAGCCAGAGAGAGAGGAAGGGAAGCAGGCTCCCCGCTGAGCCGAGAGCCAGATGCGGGGCTCGATCCCAGGACCCTGGGATCATGACCTGAGCCAAAAGCAGAGGCTTTAACCCACTGAGCCACCCAGGGGCCCCTTGACATTTTTAAAGTAAGTTTAGTAATTTGAATAATGCATCCCTGAATATTTCCAGGGCACATATGGTGTCAAAATATTTAAATTTTGTACTTTTTTTTGATGAATACTTTTTAAGGTTGGTGCAAATAAGCATCTTTACCATGAAATACTGAGAATAGAACCAAATTTTTCAGCTTATTCTTTTGTTACCCTTAAGGTTAATTCCTTGAAATACATTCTCATGAAAAAGATACTCTGGGTTCACAAAAATATTTCAAAGTTGATCCTTCAACACCCTCAATTACTATCTCACTTAGATTATGTTCAACATGTGAAACAGAAGATATCACATAGGCTTACACATTTAAAGTGAGCACATAGTTTAGGTAAGAGGAAAAAGGACAACTATAGCTCAGTTATCTTCTGAAAGTTATGTATTTTTTATTTATATAAAACAGAAATGGAAGTACAGGTAATCAGAACACAATAAACTCTGGTCTTAAAGGGAGCTTTGTGGGATTACAGGCCAGTGTGCACTGGTAATTCACAGTCTTAATTTTTAGATTAAGCCTAATGAATCTACTTTGGAAATTCTATCATGAAATATTGTTCAGTTGAGTTTATGCATTTGAAATAAAAGTTTCAGCATTGTAGAAGGGGATAGAAACAGTATACAAGACATATTTTTCCCCTAGATATTATATTTGAATATGTTAGTAATATATAGAAAGGAATACATTCAAAAATCATCTAGCAGCAGAGTATTGAGTTCATGTACCTACACAACTTCCTACTATTAATGAATTATTGAGACCTATTCAGCATATAGTCAGAGTAGGAAGTTGACTATATTATAGCATAGTTTGCACGGCATTTAGAAATGTTGTCTAATGATGTTCTTCTTCCAACTGGCTTGAAACATTTCCTATCAGAATTATAACTGAAGTCCAAAAAGGTCATAATCAAATAGGGCCATTTGTCATCTAGAAAAAGGCAGGACCATCTTGGTTGGGGAAGAGAATGCAGGATGAAGTTCTTTTCCTCTTTTAGTGTGTAGCACTGATTAATTCAATGGATTATATGGTTGCCTATTTTGTCACTTTGCAAGGCATTGAAGAGTTTAAGTGAAAGAAGAATATATATTTTGTTACTCAACTGATGGGAGTTTTTATTTAGAAGGAGCCTGGTAGCAGGAGACAACTGAGATACTGTTGTGTCAGATACACTCACCATGTAAAAGAGGCACTCAGTGTGAATAGTTTTGTTATAGAAAGGCCACCACCATATTTTTCCTTGCTTATTTTCATGTTTCCTATTATTGTTCCTTGTACCTAGTCCATGCACAATATTTCTCATCGAAATTTCAAAGTGCTTTGCAAATTGCTGCTCTGCTTTGATCTTAATTACTAAGTGATGATAGTTAAATAAAGGCCTGGGAAGAAGAACAGTTATTTTCTCTGAAAAGAAAATGCATAAAATGAGTTTTTTTACTACAAATGATGGAGGAAATGGATAGATGAACTAACTGCTTGAAAGTGCTATGATTATTTTGTCGAAGTGGGCAGTGGGGTTCCTTCCTCCACCTTCTTTTTATCCTCTTCTCTGTTCTATTCTTCACTTCCTTTTCATCATCACAGAAATCATTTCTTGTGTAAAGATATCTACTTTATTTTATTTTTATAAATTTTTAATTTTATTTTATTTTAAAGTTTTTTTTATTTTAAAGATTTTGTTTATTTATTTGGCATAGAGAGAGAGATCACAAGTAGGCAGAAACAGGCAGAGAGAGGGGGGGGGAAGCAGGCTCCCAGCTGAGCTGAGAGCCCGATGTGGGGCTTGATCCCAGGACCCTGGGATCATGACCTAAGCTGAAGGCAGAGGCTTAACACATTGAGCCATCCAGGCGCCCCAAAGATATCTATTTAAGATAGATATATAGATTTAGGAATCATCACAAACATGTTCCCGTATATGAGAAACTTGCTATTCAAGAATACATCAAGCAAGAATCAGAAAAAATAAGAAAACAAAACAGTGACCTTTTGGTAGATTCTGGTTTTGTCTAACAAACCCGGAGGCACAACTGTGTTTTTATGGTGGTTGGAAAGAGCCAAGTGATGCGATAACTCGCTAGAACCTCCATGGTGATGGCGAGAATCCTAGACCCAACAGCAGCATGTAGTGGATCCCTACTCCGTGCCAGGCATTTGGATGATTTGCCTATAAGAACTTATTTTTAATTCTCAGTAACTATATGAATTAAGTATTATTGCAAACATTATTTCTATTATTCAGGTGAAAAAACTGAGCCTCGAGGAGGGAAAGTAACTACATAGTTAATAACTAGTGGAGTTTTGAGACAAACCCAGATCTTTCTGCCTCCAAAGCCTGAACTGATATCTTCAGCGAACATGGTTATCTTCCTGGGGCTTTGAAGATCAGTGTTTCTTTGTTTTTGTTTTGGTTATGGCTATTTACATGTGACCTTTCTACTACACAATCTTCAAGCTTCTATGTACTTTTTACTACTCTACAGTGTTTTAATGCATATGACAAAAAAGTATGAGCCTGGCTTAAGCAGTTGTATAACTAGAGGTAGCCACTGCCTCGCATTAATGCTCCTCTCATTTCCATCTGCTGACCTCAGTGGGCTTTCTATGTTTTTGGCAGTTTGAAAGTTCCTTGTAGCTGTTGTAGAAGACAGCTGTTTGGTTTTTTCCCCCCAGTTTCAGTTCTTGTTTCCCTTTATCCTGACAATTTTCAGTGCTCAATGTTCAATATTCAATATTCAGCCCAGCGACAATTCCAAGACTTGGCTGTGAATTGTGGAAGTCTACGGCCATCCAGTCTCACTGGCCACAGATGAATGCATAATCCAACCAGAATCAAAGAGATATAATGTAACATTGTCCTCCAGGAAAGGGGAAATTTCTCATCTTTCAGGACAGCCACTGGTGGAGTCTTGTTCTCCATGGGTGTGGCGTGAGGGAGTAAGGCTCAAAGCTGCTGTAGCCATTCACAACGAGCGGGAGAGTTGCAGAGCTGCTTGAGTACAAACCCGACATGGGAAGTTATGGCAGAGAGATGGAGAAGTTCTGGGCCATTGGTGATAACATTTCAGCTGCTGGGTGATGTGTAACCTTAAGCAACACATTTGTTTCCAGACTTTTAAAGTATATGAACCAATAAATTATCTGTATTGTTAAACTAGTATGAATTGGGAGTTTCCGTCCCTTGCACCCAACTGATAAAACTGTCTTCTAGATTCCTCTAGAAAGGCCATCATCGTCAAAGACACTTTTTTGATTGTAGTTACTCATTTGAAAGGACTTCATCATTGCTATTAATGGAAATGGTAATTAACTGGAATAGTATTTCTGGTTAATTGAAATTTATGACTTTCTTACAATCAATTAAAAAACAATTTTTATTTTAACAGTTGCTCTTGAAAAACATTTTCCCTCTAAGAATGGCAGACATGTCATAGGTCTGCAGTTATTTAAAGGTTTCAGATTGGGGCGCCTGGGTGGCTCAGTGGGTTAAAGCCTCTGCCTTCGGCTCAGGTCATGATCCCAGGGTCCTGGGATGGAGCCCTACATCAGGCTCTCTGCTTGGCAGGGAGCCTGCTCTCCCCGCCCTTCTCTCTGCCTGCCTCTCTGCCTACTTGTGATCTCTGTCTGTCAAATAAATAAATAAAATCTTAAAAAAAATAAAGGTTTCAGATTCTGGTTAATTGAGGTTTATTGTAAATTGTGATTTCAAATCTTTTATTGTTAAGTGCTTCCTGAGGCCACATAATTCAATACTTCTTTTGTCTAGCTATTCGTTTCTCATCTAGCAGCTATATTTACTGATACTGATGGTGAATCGCTTAACCTTTTGAAACCATTTTCTGTAATTCTAGGGTGATATTTGCACATGTACTTGGCTTTCTTCATAAATAAACTATACAAATCTTATTTCAGAGTGTTAGTAAATGTGGGAAAGCAAGTAGCTGAAGACAGACATTTTTACTAATTTGGGAACCATTTAAAAAATCGCTTGTTCTGCAAATGGACTTCAAAGCATTTGCTTATAAACACTGTAAACTAAAAAAAAGTGAGCTTTGTTGTAATGTCTTATTTACTGCCATATAAGGAATGGTTTTTACGAGATCAATTTTTGCTGACTTTTTTTTTTTTTGAGTTGGATGAGATGCATTGAAACCCATTGGGGAAAACAGCTTCTATTAAGAGCAACAAGAAAAATATAATGATGAAAAAAGATGATTTCTACACTACACTATTGTAGAAAAGATGATTTCTACACTACACTACTGTAGTGTAGAAATAATTCAGAGATTCACAGCCAATTAAGATCATTACGGGTTACTTCAAAGATTCAATGGGGTGCTTGAAGAAGAAAAAGTTTTAAAATTTTTGTTAGGAATTCTGGGCAGGTCTACTGGGAAGTTTATGATGTTTCCTAGTCTTTTTGGTAGGGGGGAGGGGAAATGGGAGAAAGAATATATCATTTATACTTTAATGGAAGTATTGACAGTGAAATCTGGAACACCCTAATTCAAAATATCACCTTGAACAATTTGCTTCATTTTTCACTGTGGAGTTTCTTCTCCAGACAGTAATTGGAAATCATGCGGGTTTTGCTATTAGAAAGGAAGAAGATAGGTAAGCCGAGAGTCTATGCTATAAGCAACCTCTGCAAAGCCAGTGCTGTGTTTGAGCAGACGGAGTACCGAGGAAATGAGCTCTGTCAGCAGCAGGGAGAGCTGCCCAGGCAGCTGGTGGTAGAGGAATTAATTCACAGAAGGCTCTTCTGCTGCCATGGTACAGATGGGATCATCTGGCTGACTTTCTCCAAGAGGAGGAGAGTGATACCTTTGGAGCCTATGTTTATTTGATTACTGTGGAATAGACAGACTCTCCTGAAGCAGTTCTTAACAACCAGTAACTACATATCTAGCAGCATAAAGGCTGTGTTGAAATGAGAAGAAATGTTATTCAGAACATCTGCAAACTTGACAGTGAGGGACATAATGGCGGTACAGGCCTTGGAAGGCCTGCTCTGTCACTGAGCTGTGTAGCATGGGCTAGTATTTATGAGTCCACCATGATAGTCATCTGTTGAAAGCCTGACATCTGATCTGGTTTAGCCCCTTCATCAGAAATGAGGGTAAGAGTATGGCAGGCAGTGATGAGTGTGTGAAGGCTATAGGGAAGACAACTCTTTTGTGGACCTCCAGAAGGCCAGGCATGAAGACACAGAAGGGTCCCTGCTAGAAAGGGAAACCTAGAAGTGGGTGGGACCCTGTGGGTTAGGGCCTGATGGGAATTTGGAGAAGTAGAAATATTAACCAGAGGCCACCAGTGAGTTTCAAGTGAGGGAATGACATGCACAAATATCTTTTTTTTTTTTTTTAAGTAAACTCAATTTTTTAAGAGTAGATTTATAGGAAAACTGCAAAAATAGTACAGGGAATATCCATATAGGCTGTGTTGAGTTTCTCCTATTACTAGTATCTTACATTACAATGGTACATTTGTCTTATCCTAATGAAATGGTACATTGTTATTAACTGATGAAAGTCCATAGATTTTTCAGATTTTGGTGTCATTGCTGCTGGGCTCTCTCAACTGACAGCAAAGAAATGTATGTATGTATATTATTTTGTATATATACACATATTTACTAATATTTTTGTATATACCCACCTATATCTATATTAAGCTAAACATGAGTTTATACCTACTATAGATGAATGATTGTGTCTCCACAAAATTCATATTTTGAAATCTAATCCTTAATGTGATGGTAGGTGTAGGTGGGGCCTTTCAGAGGTGATTTGATCATGAGGGTGGGGTCCTCATGGATAAGATTTTAGAACTTGTAAAAGAGACCTAGAGAGCTCTCTTGCCCTTTCTGTCATGTGAAAACACAGCCAGAAGACTGCCATCTAGGAATCAGCTAGTAGCCTCTCATCAGACTGAATCTGCCAGGGCCTTGATCTTGGACTCCTTAGCCTCCAAGACAGTGAGAAATAAATCTCTGTTGTTTATAAGCCACTCAGTTTATGGTATTTTGTTATAGTAGCCAGAGTGGGTTAAGACAGTACTGATGATTCCACCTCTCATTCATTACCACATGGATCATTCTAGCATCTTCCTATGCTTATCTGTAAGCTCCCACTCCAACACTGAAAAACCTGGTTCACACCATCTGCCATCTATGACTCAACTGGTCCATTCCATTGGACATGTAAAGCAGGATCAGGTTTGTCAACCTATATTCCCATGGAATACAACTTCATCAACTAGAATATGGAGAAAATGGATGATTTCTTTTGCCTTAAGGTTTACAAACTAGTTTCTAATTCATGGACAATTTCTGTGTTGAAAATAGCTCTCTGATATGTGGAGAAGAAATTTAAGGAGAGTAGAAAAATCAGTGAAGAAGCTATGTCCAAGAAATAATGGTGGTTTTGCTTAGAATAATTAAGAACAAATATTTATTAAGTTCTTACTAGCAAGCTCTATATAAAAGTTAGTTATTATTTTTGTGTACCATAAGCTGTTGTAAGTACTTTATGAGCCTTAAATCATTGCATCTTCACCACTAGAGAGCTGTACTATACTGACCCCATTTCACAGATGAAGAAGGTGAGGGACAAGTTTATAACTTGCTCACTATCACATTCCCAGCAAGTGTCAGAGCTAAGATTCACATTCTCACAGTCAGGTTGCAGGTCCTGAGGTCTTAGTTTCAATTATTCCTGTCAGTCAAAATATCCAGACTCTTGACTATATGAATGCAGTCAGTCTCTCATTTACTTTTTTGTAAAGTAATAGTACACTGTTAGTACTAAATAGTGTATAAATAATCTAAATAAATAAGTCTAAATAGTGTATAAATAATCATCCTAAATAGGTTAAGTCAACATCCTTGACTGGAAAAAAATTACATCAAAAACCACCACAGCAAGAAAAAAAAGGAAAGGCAGGAAAAGAAGGAAGGAAGGACTAAGAAAGAAGGAAAGAAGGAAGGAAGGAAGGAAGGAAGGAAGGAAGGAGAACCACTTAAGTCCACAGTGATGGAGGACCACATACTTGAATGGAAATGCCATGTTCCTGAGTCGTCTTCTATCATCTGTGGACTGCAGAGGTAGGTGGACATAATCCAACAGCTGTGAGCTCTAATGGCTCCTGCTGGGCTGACAGAGGTTTGGGGTGGGGGGTGAAGCTGTAAACTACATTTTGAATTCACGAGAGCCTTTCAGGCACCAGTTAAGTGGTTCCTAACCAAGAAAAAACATTTTCATGCACATTGTAAATCCTAGTTTTTTAAAATAAAGATGTCATTGATAAAAGACGAAATACAGTTCTAATAAAAATCTACTCAAATGATATGAAAAACAGTCTTTTGTAGGAAGCCTGTGCCTATTTATATTTGTGAATCAGTTATCATATGTCCCTAAGGAAATCAGAACAATTGTTCTGTTACTGAATTTTACCATTGGGGGCTGAGTTTGCTTTTAGATAGTGGTGTGTGCAGTTGAGGGCATATTTTGCTATACTCACAATCAAATAAAGTGCATCAATTTCCAGGGTCTCCTGGTGCTAATGTCCTCTCACGTTCACCCGTGATTTCAGTAGGAGCTGGAACAAGTTTCTCCTGATTTAGAGCAGCGATGGGCCATACTTGACACAAAGCAAGTGGGCGAGGTCACTCCCAACAACTCTGCTTTAGGTGAGGTTGTAATCTGATTTTGATTCTGTGACATAAAGCCAGTGGTCAATGTTTTTGGTTAAGTCATCTTTTTGTGGTAGACGTTGGGTTCACTACCCAGACCCTGGGTTCAAAGTCATCTGAATGTAAAGCCCTAGGGCAGAAATGTGTCTTGTTTCAGTGTTTTGTATCTTTAAGGCTCAGTATGGCTCTGTTTCATGGTGGTCATTCAATGAGATGCATGTATCTGTTCATGTCAACAACTGACTCACTGACAGAATGAATGGATAAGATAGAAAACTAGTTCCATTTCTAACCATGTATCTCTCTTTTGTGATCCATAAGAGAGGAGCACAGAAAACTAATAATTCTCATGTAGAGCCCCAGAGGAAGTTAATCATCTAGAATCTTGGCTTATAGAGATAGGAAACTCTTATTTTCCATACTGATTGATGCAACAGAATTCATTTCCCCTAAATTCCTCACTTTATGCCGAAGACATGGAGATTAGGTGCTTTTCCCCAAGTCATTGCTTGTTTGGGAGAAATCGTCAAACTCTGCCCCTGGGAAAGAGAGTTGAGGTACCACATTGAGCTGGAGCTAGAATTAGTATCCTTTTTGCTCAGGTTAGAGGCAACAGACTGGGTTCCTCAGGGAAGGGGTTACAGCTTATCCATTTCATGTCCTGCGTCATTTGGAATTAAGTCCTAGTCTAGTGCTCTTTCCACATTGTCAAAGTGAATTTATTTTTATTTATTTTTATTTTTTTGTGACTTTTTTTTTTAAGATTTGTTTATTTGGGGAGGAGGAGCAAAGGTAAGGGGAGAGAACCCTCAAGAAGACTCCTTGCATGGAATCCAACACTGGGCTTCATCCCAGGATCCTGAGATCATGACCTGAGCTGAAATCAAGTCAGATACTTGAGCCACCCAGGTGCCCCTTGTGACTGTTGTTTGAAATAAAGTGAATTTAATGTAGGTGTTTTCTGTTTTTACTACCCTTAGCTGGTTAGGTAGTGGAAAGTACGCTTCCCTTCTTTCCTATGAAATTAATTATTAACTGTTGTCTCTTGTGTGACCTCAAGGTAGTGCTGAGAAACACAATGCACCTCTTATTTTCTTATGCTCTATACCCTCTTTGCTTCTCAATATAAGGAAATTAATTTGCACTTGGTGATGTAAGAATTGTGTCATCGGTTTTGGATAAATCCTTCCTAGCTCTTCACTGTGCTATTTTAAAGTGTAATTACTTGGAGTCAGTGGGAAGACTGTACTTTTTTTCTTTTTAATGTTTCTTAAGACTTGACAGCTGCAGTTGATCAATGGTAAAAACAAAACAAGGCAAAAACAAAAACAAAAACAAAACCTCCCAAACACTGCCTTTCTACCTCTATCTTCAATTTCCAACATAAGTTATCTCTCTGATAGCTAAATTCTACAGAGAGTTTAAGTTATGTGGGAAAAGGTAGCAGGAACAATTATTTTATAGGTTGACTTGCCCCCTGACAAGTTCAGCTCATGGCTGGTCTGCCCCAAGCAGAAGGGTGTTGCAACTAGTTCTTATTAGGGTCATTTAGCAACTATTAGATGGTCATTCAATGTGGTCAAGGAGAATAATAAAAAGGTAAGATATTTAATAAGAGGTAAGATACTGAATATTCATCAATGGAACTTCTTTCCATGTTTTCAACTGTTCCTCTTCAGATGCTTTTTCTTTTGGGTGATTTGTTGAGCTACTTTTTCTGGACCAGAAGTGCTACAACTTCCTGAAGTTCAAACACTCTTTTCCTTTCCACACACTGCCCCATCATAAACATGTCCTGAGTCCAGGCCTTAAAGGGGTTTGGGAGCCTGTCCATAATCTTGTAACACCTATTGTTCCTTTCCTTACCTGTTACCTATTTATTACGGTTTAAGTAACAAAGAAACAAAAATTCCATTCTAAAGAGGCTCGAACAATATTCAGATTAATGATCTACATATTGAGAAGTTCCAAGGTAGAGTGAATGCAGGCAAGGTTGATTCAATGACTGTGTAAAGTCATTGAGGACTGAGGTCCTTTTCATCTTTCCATTCTTCCATCTTCAGGGTTCTCATCTTGTCCTATAAAACGTGTTGCTTTCAGGGCACCTGGGTGGCTCAGTGGGTTAAAACCTCTGCCTTCGGCTCGGGTCGTGATCCCAGGGTCCTGGGATAGGACCCCGCATCAGGCTCTCTGCTCAGCGGAAAGCCTGCTCCCCCCACCCCCACTCTCTGCCTGCCTCTCTGCCTACTTGTGATCTCTATTTCAAATAAATAAATAAAATCTTAAAAACAACAACAACAACAACAGCGTGTTGCTTTCATGGTCTTGTCTACAGGGGTTATGGTGTGGAGGCTAAGCTTGGTCTTGGGTTCAAATCCCAACTCTGCCACCTAGAGGGTTGTACTTCAGTCTCTTCATATGCAAAGTAGAGGAAAATCAAGGAACTTGGCCTACTTGTTTGCTGTGAGGAATAAATGCTCTATGAGTTATCATTTTTATAACCAGAGTTTAACTACATAATTGCAGACTTCACAGTCCAGCTCAGCAATGTACAGTGGAGGAAAGAGGGATGGTTCCCCCCCAGCGTCTTTGTCCAAGGCCACTGTCAATCTACAGGATACCTTAGGACTAATTAGCAAAAATGCTTTCCCCCTAGAGTAGCCTTGATAGCTGAAAGTGATTTGTATGCATTAGACAACAGTGTTTCCCACCCGCGCAGGCGCATCCCAGTGCCCCACATCTGGGTGATTTGATGCTGCCTTTGTGTAAAGACAAAATGTTCTTTTTCTGGGTAGGTGGCATCCTACATTGTTCATGGCCTGGTACCCTCAGTTCTCTGAGAATATTAGGGCAGAACAATGTGAAAGAGATTTGAAGGGCCATGCAGTGATCTTCAAAACCCTCTGAATATGCATTTCCAAATGCTGCTTTCATAAAACAGTAGCTATAATTTATGAATATCTACTATGTTTTAGGCATTGCTCTAGATCCTTTATATAAATCACATCTAATTTTCACAGTGACCTAGCAAGATATATAATATTATACCCACTTTGCATATAAGAAAGAGAGATATTGGCTGGGGGCGGTGTGTGTTGGGGGGAAGCTCGGTGGAGATTGGAGGTTTAGGTGACCGGAAGTTGAGACTAGGATACAGTTATTAAGAAAGGCCAGCTGGCATGATATAAATCACGTCTATCTCAACAGAAGGCAGAGCTAATATAGCCATTAAGTCATAGGCCAAGAAGTTTTGTAAGCGTCAGAAACCTCTGTAAAATATTCATAGAATGTTAACATGTTATTTTATTAAGGAAACTTTCAGCCTATTGAAATAAGATTTGCTTTATGGTCTGAATAACTACATTTGTTCTGAATACATTTTAAAAAAATGTGTGTTTTGCAGTTTTTGAGTGCAGTGTTTTATATAAACCCATGATACAGTGTGTTTATTGTGCAAATAAAAACTTCCATGTCTTTACTGATTTTTGTCTGCTTGTTCTATTAGCAAGAGAGGTGCATTAAATCCACTATGATTTTCTGACTTATATTTTAATGTAGATTCCCAGGTTCCCATATCATTACACATTCTTCTCAAAAACATGTTAACCTGTGTGTACTGTATTTCTCTGTATGTATATGCCATGATTTATCAATCACTATTTGGATATGTAGACAGTTTCAGTTTTCTCCAAAGTTTTCACATATACTACTGAAAGTCCAATTTTGTGTGTTATCCACACTATTTCTATTTCAATTATAAGGTTTTAATATATTCTTGATAAATTTTGTTTTGTTCAAACACCCACACTTTGTCCCACATTTAAAATGCTGAGAGAGAAGAAAGGAATGTTATATCCATATGTTTGCAACTATTTCAAGGGATAGTAGGGTTTGGGGGCATATTCCAGGATTTAGGGCTTCTTTTGGGACAATGCTGCCTTCCTCCTAAACTTTGTAACCCTGCCTAATGACAAACCCTCCTGAAAGTAACACACATACACACACACACACAGAGCCAAGCCATTTTGATAGCAACAGAAACAAATTTATAAAATATATGTCAATACCTTATAAGTACATTCATAAAGTATAAAAAGCATTATAAGTATGTATACAAAATATGTAAGTATGTTTAGGGTAAAATGACATTCAGGTTAGTGGTTCCAAGGACAGAAAGCTTCCAAATTTCCAAGTTTCTAAGTTTCCAAGTTTCCAAGTCCAAGCTATTTTCCAGCCTGCCTTTCTAAGAATGCCATATTAGTTTTTTAGTTCAAATAGGAACTACTCTCAATCAAAATTGACCGAGAAATTTACATCTTCTGATCTTCTGAATCTCCACCTATGCTAAAACTGCTGACCTTTTTTCTAATGTCATTCTCCACTCTACCTAGAGCCTCTGGTGTTATTTTTCTCTTCAACTCGTGACCATGTTGGTTTTTTCCCAGAGAAGTCAGAGTCATGTTTTCTCCTAAAGAGCAAACTGCTCACACACCTCAACAGAGGCAGTGAAAAAGGCTGCCGGGACAATGCCATACAGTCTATATGCCACAACAAAAAAAGAATGATCTATATCAGCAATAAGAAGATGCACATGATAAATGTTGGGGCAGGAAAATATGTGGGTACAAGATAATATGAAATTCCTTAGAACAAAGATAAATTGTTTTGTAATGCTCCATTTTAAGCTCCCTTGGAATGAGGGACTCAGCAGCAGCAGCGCCCCCTCTTGGACAGAGATGGAAGAGCCACACAGGAGCCCAGACTTCCCAAGGCAGGAGCAAGAATGGTTAGCTCCTCCACAGGCGCACTCTCTACCAGGACTACCACATATTATTTTTGTGAGGATTGAAGAAAATAAAATATAAAATATGACTATCATTTGTCTAGCACATATAAAGCACTGAGAAATAAAGTAAGATGGTTTGTGGCGTAAGGAAATTTTCCTGAGAAACTACATTATTTTATTTTTGTAGAAAATGTGGATCTGATTTGGTTTTCCCTGGCTGTTCTGCAAGAGCCATGACAAATTAAAACAAAAGGTACAGGAAGATTGTCAGGGTTGGAGAGAGCAACTGTGTCTAACATCTCCTGACATTGGAGAGAAAAGGAAAGAGTTAGGTGCAGAGCTTGCAGACTGAAGGAAAAAGCATTGCTTTTTGTCACCAGTTGGTCTTAGGCTTCCATGGCCCTGGGCACCTGTCCCAGAACCCTCGGCTTGTCCTGTGCCAGCTGCTCTCCCCAGGCCATATCTTTCCCTCCTTCACACAGAAGGGTGACCTTGGGGGACTTCTGTGCAGATGTTTCTTCCTCCTGTGGCTTCCTCAGGGCTGGATTTTTGGGGAATTCCTCGGGGCTGAATTTCTTTGGAAATTCCTTTCATTTATGCATGACACCAAAAGACAGGGATTGTCTCCAAGCAAGCACTTTAAAATGCAAACTCATCCTCATCCATCTCTAGGGGCCCAAAGCCCTTAACAGGAGGTGGCCATGATCAAGGTGTCGTTGCTGTCTGCAGGGCCTAGTCAGGGAGACAGATGGGCTGAGCTCTGTTGGAACATTCTACACCTGCTGCTATCCTTAAAGACTTACTCCCCGTGTGCCCCGTGGGAACTGGAGGGCCTTGCCATTATTATCTGAAAGGATGACAAAGGATTTAGCTTAAAAAATTCTTATTTTATTTTTCAGTGCTTCATATGCACTTGACACAATAATAGCAATAATTTATATTTTGGGATGCCTGGGTGGCTCAGTTGGTTAAGGGCCAGACTCCTGCTTTGGCTGAAGTCATGATCTCAGGGTCATGAGACAGAGCCTGCTGTCTCCTTTCCCCTTTGCCCCTCCTCTTGCTTGAGATTTCTCTGTTTCTCTCTGTCTCAAATAACAAACCAACCAACCAACCAACCCACAAATAAAATCTTAAAAAAATATTTTATTTGCTTTAATTCTCACCAAAATATCCCATGTGGTAGTCCGGATATTCTGAAATCAGAAAGGGCATCTGGCAGGGCTAACCATCCTCACCCCTGCTCTGGAAGCCTGGACTCCTCCGCGTCTATTCCATCTCTGCCCCAAAGGGGGCGATGCTGAGAAAGGCTGGCTCACCTTGTGCAGCTCTGTGTTTGGGTCTTCAGGTCCAACAAGGAGATGGAGGGAGATGAGCAGCAGAGGTGGGGAAGCCAGTGAGGAGCTGACAGCAGCGTACAGGAGGGATGGCTCCTCATCCTAGGAGATGAGGAGGCTGGTCTGGACTGCCAGTTCCTTTTCCCTCCCTCTCCTTCCTCTCCTCCTCCCTCTCTCTTTTCAGTGTCTACTCGAAATTGTATTTGATGGTGCTTTCGGGTGGCTCAGTCCTTAAGTATTTGCTTTCGGCTGGGGTCATGATCCCAGGTTCCTGGGATCGAGCCCTGCATCGGGCCCTCTGCTGGGCGGGAAGCCTGCCTCTCCACCACTGTCCCTGCTTGTGTTCTCTCTAGCTGTGTCTCTCTCTGTCAAATAAATTAATAAAATCATTTAAAAAAGTATTTTATAAGCTCAGCAGCATTCTCAGTTTTATTAACTAAAGGCAGGCTTCATTAGAACTAGCTGAGTCTTCACCCTTAGATTTCGAGATTGTTCGATGTAACTCTCTGGTCTTCTTTGGCTGCTCTCTCTATCCTGCATTGCCTGCTCTTCAACAGCCCAGAGTAAGAGATAGGAGAAACCAAGGGCATTTGGGAAGCTGAAAAGTTCTTTTTTTATTTTTGTCTTCCAATTTGGTCAGGAAGGAAGAATCAATGGGAAAATCTTTTGAGCATTTGTTTGCTTCACAGACAAAGGAGCCTCCTCTCAATTGTATCCACTCAGGGGTGTGGCTTCCCTTGGTTTCATTCTGGAGTTCCAGTGGCACTGTTTCAAAGGCTGGGGATGTGTCTGGTTTTTAAAAATTAGTTTTTTAATTTCTTTGCAGTGGTTATGTTTGAAATAGGTCCATTCTCTCATTTTCTTTTTAGTTTTTCCAGGGTGGCTGTAGATTTTTTCAATGCTAAATATGAAATGGATGAAAGAGAAGAAGAGAAGACTTGGGAAAGATAAAGACAAACATAAGGAAGTGCTAGCTGCCCACCCTGGCCAGATGGGGTTTCTCAGACTGCATGCTCTGCTCACCACAGAGCCTCCCTGTCCCTGCCTTGATGTTCAGGGCCAGGGAACAGTCAAGTCCTGGAAGACACAGCTGAAGGACTTGGAGATGAGACTCACTGTGCAGCTCATGGGTAACCCACCCCCAGAGCAGTTCGTAGCATCTGCTGGTGTGAGATGGCCACTCTCGGAGCACCTGGAGGAGTGCAAGGAGGTGACATGTGGGGACACTGCACCTCTCATTCCCCCACGAGTTCTTGTCATTGTGTCTCTCTATCCCCTCCTTCCGTGGTTTTCTCTAATTCTTTAAGAAGGAAATGAATAGCCAGGCAGTGGAGAGTGTTGCACAGATTTGATCAATTGTTATTCTTACCCCAGTCTGCTCCTCTTCAGGCTTGAGCTCATGATCACTAAGGTCACAGGGATTGGACTTAGAATCCTTGAAGCCCTTAAGACTCTGGTACTAGAATTCCAAGGGGATGGACTGTCTGAGCAAAGTGGGTTCTAATAACCAAGAGAGGGTTTCAGAAGGAGGTGACTATTGTTCTCTAGGACTTTGTGGAAGGGTATCATGTGGTTGTGGAGGGAGAGGGGGGTATGTTTTCAAGTGAGGATGAATTCAGAGTCTAGATGTTCCTGACTCAGCTTTCCTTTCTTTGTAGAATGTGCAGCCTCTCGGAGATTTTAGGGAACCTCATCCCTAATCCCTTCTAGGGAGGCTGTACAATGAGAAATGGGTGATTCATTGGTATTCTTTGAAGTTTTGAATAATAATTGGCCATAAGATTAGCTTTGGTTATACCTCTCCAAATATGTTATTGCATTTATATATATACATAGATAGTATAGATATGTATTTATAAATATTTATCTATATTCATTATGTCTATTTAAATATGTTTTTCTATTTATTATATATTTATATTTAAAACAAATTTATATTAATTTTATATATTTTAATATTTTATATATTGTATAAAGTACATATATGTACATTAAAATATATATATTTACTTATGTTTCTACACTATATATGTATCTATAATATATATGCTAAATATATATACTTCTTGTACATATATGTGCTATATATAGTTATACTATATAGTATATATTTATGTTATGAATTATTTTAAAAAGTGTTCTATTGATGGGGAGGATACTATAAAACATATCTCTGCAGTCTTTTTAGGAACCATCTGATGAAAATAAAAAGTTCACTAATGTTTCTTAATTGATAAAAAAAATCAACATTACAAATGAAGATTAGTTGCATGGCCATTATAGACAAATTAGGAGCCATAAATTAACTGATACTTTCCTCACACTATTAAATCTTCCACTTATTCTTTCTACAATCTCTTCATATTTAGCAAATGTTATTACCTGATATAAAACTTTGCTGAGATTGTTATTGTTGTTAGCTTTAGAGTAATAATATGGATGAGCTATGATGTATTTCAGCAGGAAAAAACAAGTTGGGTAGGTTCTTAGTGATGACCTCAGAGCAGAAAATTGTTTCAGTGCACAATCCTAATGGAATTTTTTTCCTATAGGATGTACTGGAAGAAATCACCTGAAAATGATCACCAGAGTGATGCTCAGTTTGCACTTCATACAGTTTGATTCAAATCTAATTGATAAATAGACATCAACTTCACTATCATATAGTCTTAAAATTTTAAATTTTACATGTCTTATGCCCATTTCTTGACTCGATTTTTTGTTTTTTGGGGGGTGTCAAGTTTGATAAGTTCTTCATAGATTTTGAATACTAGCCCTTTATCTGATAAGACATTTGCAAATATCTTCTTCCATTCTGTAGGTTGCCTTTCAGTTTTGTTGGCTGTCTTCTTTGCTGTGCAAAGATTTTTGTCTAGAAGAAGTCCCAATAGTTCATTTTTGCTTTTGTTTCCCTTGCCTTTGGCAATGTTTCTAGGAAGAGGTTGCTGTAGCCGAGGTCACAGGGGTTGTTGCCTGTGTTCTTCTCTAGGATTTTGATCTCACATTTAGGATTCCTATCTCACATTTAGGACTTCCATCCATTTTGAGTTTATTTTTCTATATGGTTTAAAGAGGTGGACTAGTTCCATTATTCTGCATATGGCTGTCCAATTTTCCCAACACCATTTGTAGAAGAGACTGTCTTTTTTCCATTGGATATTCATTCTCTCCTGCTTTTTCGAAGATTAGTTGGCCACAGAGTTGAGGGTCCATTTCTGGAGTTTATTCTGTTCCATTGCTCAATGTTTGTTTTCATGCCAGTACCATACTGAAATTTCTCCAAAGAAGACATACACATGGCTAACAGACACATGAAAAAATGCTCAATATAACTGGGCATCAGGGAAATATAAATCAAAAGCCACAATGAGATACCACCTCACAACAGTCAGAATGGCTAAGATTAACAACTCAGAAAACAGCAAATGTCGAGGATGCAGAGAAAGGGGAACCCTCTTGCACTCTTGGTGGGAATGCAAACTGGAGCAGCCACTCTGGAAAACAGTTTGGAGCTCCCTTAAAAAGTTAAAAATAGAGTTACCCTATGACCCAGCAATTGCACCACTAGGTATTTACCCAAAGAATACAAACATTGTGATTTGAAGGGACACATGCACCCCAATGTTTATGACAACAATGTCCATAATAACCAAACTATGGAAAGAACTGAGATGTCCATCAACAGATGAATGAATAAAGAAGATGTGGAATGAATATATATATACATATATATGAATATATATATGTGTGTGTGTATATATATATCTATATATATAGATATATATATATAACTTAACCATCCAAAAGAATGAAATCTTGCCATTTGCAAAGACATGGATTGGACTAGAGGGTTTTATGATAGGTGAAACAAATCAGTCAGAGAAAGGCAGATACCATATTATTTCACTCATATGTGGATTTTAGGAAACAAAACAGATGAACATAAAAGAAGGGAAGAAAAAAGAAAATAAGACAAAAATTGAGAGAGAGGCAAACCATAAGAGATACTGAACTCTCGGAAACAAACAGGGTTGCTAGAGGGGATGTGGGGCAGGGCAAGTGATATTTGAGTGATGGACATTAAGGAGGACACTTGATGGAATAAGCACTGGATGTTATATGTACCTGATGAATCACTGAATTCTATCTGCATCTGGAACTAATAAAAACATTTAAATTGTAAAATATATCATAATAAAAAAAGAGCATGTAAACTAAAATAAAGCAAATACCCAAGGGCCCATGACCCAGGGTAGAAAGAGCACAGTCTTTAGACATCTCCCCTGGGCTCATCTTCATTGTTTGCCCATCTCACTCCCAGCAAGTTGACTGCTGTACTATGTCTGGTTTTAACCACTCACTTTTTTAAAATAAATGGTTTTAACACCGATTCATGTATCTCCAAGCAATATCTTACCATTTTGAAAAAAACTGAGTAATAATTACTTATCTAGCTTTGTAATCGAGAGGCAATTTGTCCAGGATCAGAAGAAAGGAAAATTACTGTGGCAATCATGTGGGACCTAGAAGACCTTGTCTCTCAGAGTTGCTAAGAGTGTCTGTCCAAGAAGCTTGCAGGTGAGGTGGTCAGTCCTGGAAGTACTCGCATTCTGCAGGTGGAGCATCATGCTCGTTTTGGTGTGGGCTGGGAACTGAACATGGGGCAGAACTGGGGTATGGAGAGTTCTGCTTTGCATGGTTCTGCTTCCAAGCTCCGTGTGGCCTCTCTCTAAACCTCTGGTGCTATCAGAGCAGAGCCTTTGGTAAAATAAAAGGAGCATATGCGGTATGTACTCTGGTGTGCTACTCCTCAACAGGTGTGTCTCTCCAGTAAGCCCCATGGATGCTCCATCCATCATAAGCTCTCATTCTGGGACATTCTCCCCATCCTCCCAGGAATTGCCTTGACATTCCCCTGTAGTGGATTCCCTGTTTTCTTTATCTTGTGTCTTTCTTTCCCTTGGATTTTGCTCCCATTTTGCTGAAGCACATTCTGTAGTAGCCTTTTTTTTTTTTTTTAAGATTTTATTTATTTATTTGACAGACAGAGATCACAAGTAGGCAGAGAGGCAGGCAGAGAGAGAGGAGGAAGCAGGCTTCCTGCTGAGCAGAGAGCCCGATCTGGGGCTCGATCCCAGGACCCTGGGATCATGACCCGAGCTGAAGGCAGAGACCATAACCCACTGAGCCACCCAGGCACCCCTGTAGTGGCTTTTTAAGAAAAGGTCCAAAAGTGAATTTTTTTTTTTTTGAGGTCTTGCAGGTTTGAAAAATGTATCTATTCAATCTTCATACTTTATTGATAGTTTGGGTGTGGACTTATAGGTTAGAAATCATTTTCCTTCAGTGTCCTTGTTTTCAGGTGTGTTGCTGTGAAATCCAAAGTTTTTTTAACTCCTCATTCTTTCTATATAAATTGTTCTTCCAACCACTGACGGAAGATTCTAGAATCTTCTCCTTGGTTCCAGTATTCTGAGATTTCATAAAGGCATTTCCTGTTATTTATTTAATGTATCTATTTTGCTGGACATTTGGTGGGCCCTTTCAGTAATAGGAAGCTTTCTTGAATTATTTTCATCATGATTTCTTTTCATGTATAGTCTCTGTTCTGTCTTTCTGAAATGCCTGTTGCTTGGATATTGGACCTCCTGATCTTGTCCTCTGGTTTTTCACTTGGTTTTTCTTTCAAGTTCCCATCTCTTTGTCCCCCTTTTTGGGAGAGTACTTTGATTTTGTCCTCTAGCTCTTCTGTTGTGTTGCAATTTTTGTGCTTTTATTTGTCAAGTGCTTTTCAAAATGCTTCTTTTGGTTCTCTGAATATTTCTTTTTATAATATTCTGTTTTTGTTTCTGTTTTTTTTTTCATAGGTGCAGTGTCTTACTTTGTATCTCTGATATTAATAAATTTTTATTGATATTTTCTTTGCAGAATCTCTATTACATCCCTTTGCTTTTCTCTGCTTGTTTTTAGTTTTACTTTCTATGTAAAGAGTTCTGTAAATCTGCTAACTTTTGCTTGTCTGTTCATAATTAAGAGGGAATTAAAAAGCCTATCAAAGCCATGACTGTATTGCAATCACTTATTGATTTTGAATTTATTATAGGGTAATCTGGGTGGGCCATTTGTTACATCTATTCTGGTAAGAATCTGTAGAAAGTATTCTTTAACTTTCATGTCTTGAGACTAAAAAACTGGCTCCTAGCATCGTAGGAACTGAAAAGAGAACAGGAACTAGGCATCTTAAATTTGGCTTTCAGTACACATGTGATTATTTAATCTCCTTGTTTTCTTTATAGGACCAACCCCTTTTACTTGTGAGGCATCATTCATTTCAGATATTCTTGGTTTAACTCTTTCTAGGAAATACACTAAACTTTTGTTGGTAGGGTTAGGTTTGTTATTCAAAGGGGCACTAAATAGGAAGGGTGATCCAGGGTCTAGTGGCTTATCCAAGAACTCTTACCCACTCTCCTTATTTTTGCATATAAAGGACTCCTCCCATCCCACTTTGTCCCTAGTTTTGCATCCTGTCTTTCTGTATCTTTTAAGGATTCTGATGTATAAATTGTATTAGATCTTAGCTTTCTCTTCTGGAGGCTTTGTGTTTTGTGCTGTTGGGCTGCCAAGCCAATTATCATGCATCCATCTGTTGTTGTTGACTCTTCCTGTGTTCTTTTAACCTTCATTGAGCATGTCTTAATTTGTGTGTGTAAGCGGTTTCACAGAGTTTTCAGGAGGGAGCAAAACTGTATGCATATGTTCAGTTAACTGTCATTTAAAAAAATATTTTATTTATTTATTTGTCAGAGATAGAGCCCAAGAAGGGGGAGCTTCAGGCAGAGGGAGAGGGAAAAGCAGGCTCTCTGCTGAGCAGGGAGCTGAATGTGGAGCTTGATCCTAGGACCCCGGGATCATGACCAGAACCAAAGGCAGACACCTAAATGATTGAGTCACCTAGACATCTCTCAATTAACTATCTTAACACAGAAATTGACCTGCAGTTTTTACAGTATAATTCATTTTATGTCCTAGAAAAACTGTTGCAGTAGCTTCGGGAATGCAGGAGGAACAATAGAAATGACTGCTGGGGCCATCATCTTCCAGCCCCCTCTTCCCCTTCCTTAACCCTTGACTCTCCCTCCAAAAGGATGTATGCCTAGGTCACGTCTCCATAGGTAACCCCATACCTATGCAGGAAACAGGAGTATCAGGAGCTCCTACCCCATATCCTCTGATCACCAAATACCCTACCATATATGGATGTGAGCCCATGCCCTGCCTTGGCCTGATAAAAGACCCCCGCTGACTACCTCCCATTGTGACTTCCCAGACTCCCCTTTCCGGAATTGTGGGAATTGTGGAACCTCGCGGGGGGTGGGGGGGTGCCCACCTCCTCCCAGCACGACTTTCCTGTCTCCCCTTCTCCTAAGCCCTGAAACTTCGCCAGAGAGTGCCTTTAATAAATCTTGCCTTGTGCTTACCTCACCTGGTGTTGTGTTTACCTTGCCCATGAAACTTTACAAAAACCATAAAGTTTAAAGTAGAAAAAAATGTTGAACTTTATATAGTCTAATGACTTCATTTTATGTATGGAGACATTGTCTCCAGCAAGGAAATAGCTTGTCTAAAACCACACAGTTTGTGTTAATGCCCAGACTTACAGAAAGAAAAAGTCAAGCTCGAATTTCTAGATTGTCCTAATGTCCGAAGCTGCTAATGTATCAAAATTTAGCTGCTTCGGTAGATTTCCTGAGCATAGTATGTAAAAGGTGATATGAGGATCATTAGTTGTAGAGTCTGAAACTTTGTCCTATAGAAAATTATGGTGTTTACCAGACCATAGTATTGTAAATAGATAATGGGACCTCTCCAAAATTAAACAAATATTTGGCATAATCTAAGAACAGATAATTAATTTGGATTATGACAACACAGAAGTAAGTCTATATCTAAGCCAATGACTGAAGAATCAACATGCAGGAAAAATAAATCTGATGTTTTAAAAATGTTCAGAAACCATGGTATGTGCAGAGAGTACAACCACCTATTTTTTTTGTTGTTCCTCTGAATTTTGGGACCTCCCTTCCTTTTCCTCCAGGGCCTCAATATCCCTTTCTTTTCCAAGGCTCTTCTAGTGCTAATGTGCTGGGTTTCCTTTTCTACCTTTCATTTCATTAACAAAACAAAACAAAAGACTCTAATTGTGCCAACATATGTCTCAAAACAGCCTTTCTGCATAATCGACTAACTCTTAAAAATCTTTTGTTGTAATTCTCAATGCCTGAAGGATGGGACACCATAATAAGCATGAAGGCAATAGGATGTCTGTGATGAGTTATGTGACTTGGCCCAGCTATGACAGGTCTCTCCCTTTCCTGATTTGCACAGTGATCCTTGCAGCAGGATCCCTCAATTATTTTAAACAAATAATTATTGGTTATGTAGAGTTCACAATCAATGGAATGGATTTCTAAGTTGACATTTTACTCTGTTGTGGAGGTCGGGGTGTTTGGATTTAGGGCCGTGGGAGAGGAACTACAAAATCCAACATTTAGGTGATTATCTTTCCTCCCAAATGGAGACCATCCAAAAATCTGAGGTGCAAGGGGACAGGTGTGATTTTGTGGTCGTAAAAACCCATGAGATACAATTTTAATCTCCATATATTGATGACAGATGTTTACTTCGCAGCTGTACTACTGATGATCTAAAATTTAGGCTTTCACTTATTTTCTCTTGAATTAAAGAAACTAAAAATATATATGGAAAATAACTTGTAATTAAATTCTGTCTTCCAAAGGGAAATGACACTTACACTGTTATAACCTTGATAAATATATATATATTACTTACCAACCAATGGATGATAAATCAGTGATTTAACTGTCTTTTATGTTGACTGCTTTGGACTATAGGCATTTGGTTTTGAATTAGCCTAGTAGTACATCATCCTGAGAAGGAATCACATAATTTAAAAAAAGGAACTAAAAAATTTACCTTGTTGGGCAGGTTTGATGTCTGAGTTTTGAATGTTATGCTTTTATGCTTGTTTGTCTTTTTTTGATGTCAGAGGGGTGGCTGGAAGTTTTATTGATGTCCTGCTTTTTAGAATTTTTAGAATATTAATCTGAATTATTTCTGAATTGTTATTAAGAATAATTTATCACGAACATCAAATTGAGTGAAAAGAGATTTAAGGAGTCATTAAAAAAATAAGCATATATTCTGAGCTGCTCCAAGTAATTATTCTTCCTTGTTCATTCAGTTGTCTTCTGTTTCTGCTTCCTACAGTCTAAGCCCATCACCTTCAGGCAAGCTCTTAAATGTGGCCCATGATTTTTCAAGACTGAGGGTCAGACAACAGTCCGAGGGGGCTTCAAAACACAGAGCCCTTAAGCCCATATGGAAATACTCAGATGGTGGCTTTCAGCAGGATGACAGGAAGGAAATGAGATGTGTTTCCCTATATATCTGCTAAATTGGAAGTCCAGTATTTTTTTTTAATGGAAGCATAGTTGATATCAAATATTATAGTAGTTTCAGGTGTACAACACAATGAGACCACCATTACATGCATTGGGAAATGTTCACCATGATGTGTAGTTACCATCTATCACTGTACTGTTATTATAAATTATTGACTATATTCCCTATGCTGTAATTTTCATCCCCCTTATTTATTTTATAACTGGAAGTCTGTAGCTCTTCCTTGCCTTCGTGTGTTTCACCTGTACCCCAAGCCCTTCCCGTATTTGTTTTGAAGACTTGTATGAATTGTCTGTTTTTGAGTCAATGGTGTACAGATGACACTGGGCTAGGTTCCTGCCCCTGGAAGTGTCCTTAATCACTCCACCTGTGATTCACACCAGGAACATCTTCTTCATTGCTCTCACAGATAGTAGTGATGTTGTTCACTGTTATTTTCTTGCCACGCTCATCATCTTTGCTACTGAAAACAGAAGAAGGAAGACAGGATATTCAAAAACCAAGGAGAATAGTGACCTTCCTCCCACCCACAAACAAAATTGAAGAAAATGATGGATGACTTTAACAGAGACCCTTTAGCTTGCTGTGTCTCCTGATACAGATAAATGATTCAATTTCAAGAAGACAAAATGTGAAATGGAGAAATAAATTTGAATAAATTGGCATTTTATTTATTTATTTATTTTGTAAATGACAATGAGTTTGGTACTAAACCATGGTTTTTATTTTTTTTTCCCAGAGATTTTATTTATTTATTTATTTGACAGAGATCACAAGTAGGCAGAGAGGCAGGCAGAGAAAGAGAGGGGAAAACAGGTTCCCCATAAAGCAGAGAGCCCAATGCAGGACTCACTCCCAGGACCCTGAGATCATGACCTGAGCCAAAGGCAGAGGCTTAACCCACTGAACCACCCAGGTTCCCCCTAAACCATGGTTTTATTGCATGGTTCATATACAGAAGTTCTTTATGTTTTGTAAAGCTTGGATAATTTCCAATAAAAACAGGTCTTCCCTATTTGTTATTTAATTTCACTTTGTTTCTTAAGTTGGCTTCAAAAATGCTAATTTACAAGGTCAACAGCATTGGTCAGTTTCTCTTTGTTGCTTTGGTTTTACAGTTATCAGCCATAGTTGCCAGATATTTTTCTGCTGTGAATATCAGTTATATTTGTTTAACCAGATTTACATTGTTTTTCTTTTATTATTGGCATTCTTATATAATTGGATGATTGCAGGCTTAGCAATAGGGAAAAAAGGTAAGGCTTCTTTAGTGTTAACATCAATCCCTGTGGAGTAGGAGCATTATTCTACTGAAAACATGTATGCGTGCACTTAGTGAGGGATTTGCACTTTAGAAGATATGATGAGTAAAGCAATACCCTCACTCATATGCTTTCAGATTGATGAGACAAACATGTATACCTTACAATGAGAAAAGTACAAAGTGTACAGGAGATGTGGCAGAAATTGATCTGCAGGCCCACAGTGTGATGACATTTTCCATGGAAAATGATGTCCACAGAATGTGGGCCACTTTAATGGCTGATGTATAAAACTCCAGTGAGTGCCCCCTATGGATTCTCTTTCCAATAGCTGGTTGTAGATGACAATGAAACCCCAGGTGACAGTAATTCCTCAAATGGAAGGAGCCCAGGTCCCTAAATGGAAGAGAGTCACCTTCACATCCAGGACAATAGTCCTGTCAGAAATATTTGGTGAGCAAGAAGTACACTCACTGTTCTGTGAGACTGAATTTGTGAGATTTATATTGTTCATACTGTTTAAGCTAACTGTAATAAGTGAAGTCCATGAAGCTGACAGGAGAGAACTAGAAGAACAGTGAATATCTACACAGGTGTTGTTTAAGTCCTTTTGTTTAGCTATCATTATCGCTACTAGTAGCTATCATTTTAATAATGAGTAAAGTGAAGCTTACAGATTAAAAACAACAACAACAACAACAACAAAAACAACAACACCCAACATTCCATGCAACAGAATTATTTGGGAGGACTGCTCAGCTGAAAATTCTGCCTACCAAATGATCTATAAGGAAGAGAAATGCATTTTCTTAAATCTAGAGTGACACATTGAGGGTAAGATGATATCAAAGGTCAGGGAAGTACATATTTTTAAAAATTCAATACAAATATAGTCAGATGAAATTAAATAAACTTTACTATACTCTGTGAAACACTTGTCCAGAGAACTTAAGTAGACAAAATTTAAGATACTTTTTTAAAAAAATTTATTTATTTATTTATTTTTTCAATGTAACAGTATTCATTATTTGCACAACACCCAGTGCTCCATGCAAAACGTGCCCTCCCTATTACCCACCACCTGTTCCCCCAACCTCCCACCCCTGACCCTTCAAAACTCTCAGGTTGTTTTTCAGAGTCCATAGTCTCTTATGGTTCACCTCCCCTTCCATTTTTTTT